>NC_092646.1:18042403-18363028 GCF_039555335.1 Amphiura filiformis | reverse complement strand
TGGCTATTGGTTTACCATGGCGCTTATATGTCTCTTATTTTCCAATTATAGATTTTTGTCTCTAAGTTGCTGCTCAGTATGCTCTGAATATTCAATCTCTAAAAATAAAACGAAATTTTATCATTTGATTTTCCTGGAAATCTCTCATAGCCCTTCTAATTTCCAGAGAGGAAAATAAGAATAATATACTAGGTGGGCAATATTTTTTTTCTTGCCCAAATAATTTACTGGGTGGCCAACTGTAATTGATGGCAGTTTCAATCCCTTAGTTAGGATGGATTATTTCTGCACCTTTGTGATATTTCGTAAAGTTTACATTTTGTAGTTAGGTTTTTTTTATTTCATTCGTCTTAAAATGGTTTAGTTTTAGCGCTATATGAATATCATGATAAAGCAATCACAATGTTGTGATAAATAAGAAAAACTGCATAGATTTTACTTCGAACATTTAACAATCTTGTTCCAATTATCTGGGATAGAAAAAGAAAACTTTTTATTTTTGATTGTTTTTCTTTATTCAGTTCTATCGAGATAGTCAGTCAACAGCGACTTTAGCATAACAACATGTTACCTTGATAATAATAATGATAGAAACTGAAAATGCTTTTTAAGAAAAAACTGTGTTAATTTTGAATGCAAAAGAATGTTTACAAAAGCAACTAACATGACTTAAAACCATCTTGACGACAGATCTGTTATTTCTTCTCATCATAATATTTGTTATTTATCGTATGTAGGATGAAGTTGTAGATTAGTTTGTGTTTATTTTGCTTGTTAAGTGCCTTGATTTTGTAGGTTAGGGGCTATATAAATCGTGATGTGTTATGTTAGCTCAATGTTTTGCGGTAGTGATGTTGCCTTTTGAGATATAAGTATGTCACACACAACCTCTAACAAAATAATGCTAAAGTAAAACAAAATAATGGCGTAATATAAGAGGAAAACGTTCACAATAAACATGATAAATGTATGCATTAGTAACTATGACAACGTCGTACCAAAAAAGTTTTATTATATAACTCTTGTATGGATCTTTTGACTAAAAGAAAAAAAATATTAACATATGTGATGCGATCAAGCAAAATCAGTCGGAACTCGGAAATATTGATTTTGAGATATAGCCAAACAAAGGCAATATTTCCTTTTGTTTTCTATTGTTTTGGAAGCGCTTTAATTGCTCATATCTTTGGAACTGGATGTTCAATTTCAATGGGGGTTTCTGCAAAATCCAGCTTTGTAAATCCTTTTTACTATCCTATAAGAAACTGAAAATTTATTATTGCCGAGTTCCGACTGATTTTGCTTGATCGCATCACATATAAGAAGCTCACATTAAGTACGGGCTAGCTGTTGAAGTTGTATTGACCTATTTCCCAACTATAGTATAATAACTAAAGACTTAAAGTAGGGCAGCCGTAGATCGTATTCGCAATATTTTAACATAGAAAGAATGGTGGCTTATGTACGCGCATTTTGATACCCTGTTAGCCCAATTGCGTTAAATATTAAAACAACACAGCAGTGTTTTAAAAGCAAAAAAACCTGAATTTAAAAAAGGTATCAAAATGCGCGTGAAATATTGTAAATAAGAGTAATAGTTTTTGTGAGGTCTTTATTTTGTACGTTCTTATACTTAACATACAAATGTAAAACATGATAGAGACGCGGGTAGATTCACAGTCGAAATAGGCCCTATACTCGTACATCATTTTTAAAAAGCAAATATCAACCGTTGATTTCAGGAAATATCATGGTACTAGTTTTATGCTAGTTATTATGATACCTATTTTATTATGGCAAAATAATTCAATTAGTTACATGGACATTTTGGGGCCAAGAGCAGGTCGAATTTTGTGGGTTGGTGTTTGCTCACACAGTTTGCCTATTATTTACTTCCCTGTTAATAAGCGGCATTGGAAGTTTGCAATGCATTGTGGGACATTTTTGCAGTTTTGGGACACTTTGACCTCTCGCTTATTGAGAAAATTCAGAAAAATTGGTTTTTGTGCGTACACAATATAATCTAAAATGTTTTACAAGAATTAAAACAACCCCCCCCAAAAAAAAAGAAACCACATTATGATTGAATATATCGATTACTTAGTTATTTTTAAAGATAATATTATGACAATAATAAATAAATTAATAATAATTACAGCAATTTCCCCGATATGTCAGAGGTCAAAGTGTCCCCAAAAAACAGGAAGTTACAATTGTCACAAATCATTAAATGTTTCTGTTTTTTCTCATTTTACTTACAGGTTGATGTTCCAATTCAATTTTGACGAGGATCTTTTCATGACAACTGGTATGTACGTCTTTCAACTACTCAGCAACCTTCTCACCTATCTCAATGCTTGCATCAACCCTGTGGCACTCTGCTTTCTTAGTAAAACCTATCGTAAGTATTATCTCAAATACCTATGTTGCCGCCATGGAGGGATTCTCACTACCGGACTGCTCGTGAAGGGTACGACATACCAATTATCTCCGACTAACCCGGATTGTAAACGAGCGATGGCGACGGATGATTCTTTTCGCAACTCATCGGTTGAGACGAAAACGTGTACAGTGTAAAAAGTGGGCTGTCACTGTGGTGTAAGAGGATGAATGTCTATAATAGTGGTGACAAGTGTGATGTACGGTTAAGCTTATCATTCGTCTTTGTGTGAGTGTGTGTCTTCATGAAAATAAAATTAAAGCTTCTCGTTCCGAGAGGAAAGAAGTGCCACTCCTAAGGAAACTACGTTCGCAGTGGGAAATAAGAGAGATGAGAGTGAATGATAGGATGAGATACCGCCCAGGACAATTACAAGAGATAATGTCCGCCCACGCAGGACGAACAAAGGCAGTACATCCGGAGATGGGAATGTCCGAGAAGATGAGATAACGCCCAAGACGGTGGAAGAGAGTATTTGGTCCAAAAATGGACTGAAGTGTTAAAACGGCAAACAAAATCACCCTTGATTTTGATTGGACATTGCGTCCGAGGTGGAGCAATAGAAGTTTATTACAACAAGAGTACCAGCCACAACTATTAGACTCGAAGTTTTATATAACTTTTTGGTTTCATTGAGCGAGAATTTTAATACGATGCCTCATGTTTCACGCAGTTGTGGTACAGATGCTCAATGGCCAATACTGTCATCAGTATTTTTGCATACCTGCTGTTTATATGACGCTTGCAATATGGTTAAAAATACAACTTTCTTCAAACTTGAAAGATCGAGTACCCAAGCTCAGACTTTGTGAAAATAATGTTTTCATTATAGTCGAAATATAACTTTCCTAAACATGAAGGATCGGGTACCGGAACTGTAGACTTTGTACAAATATGTTGTCATGATAGGCGATTGCATAGCAGCATTACATGCATATCAGCTGGAGTGTATTTGGCATAATTTGATTAGGAATATCATTAAGAGTGACAGAAATGGGACAAAATCAGTATCAATAGCCAAATGCGACACAAGTATACTTAATGAAAGACTTTACACTCAAAAAGGTAACTTTTTTGTTGTTGAGATTATACGGTTTTGTTTTGACAAGATGTATATTGTATATGAACAGCTTGTTTCCAAACCATGTTAAGTCCACAACCACATGTTTCTCATTTACTTGTGTGATACAATCACAATTACTTTGACAAGTTTGGCATTAGCAACAAATGCGTTGTACCATCAACAAACCATTATTTATTACAACAATGCTGCTTATACCAATATGCAGGCTATTGTTATTTGGGAACCAAAGGCCTCACACAGTATTGTTACTGTGCATCCATCCACTGTTTGCTTTGTAATGGTGCATCCAAATGAAATTACTATACATATAGCATCACAACCAATTGCAATATCGCACAGGTTAATCAGAAACATGTGTTTGTGGACATAACATAGTTTGGAAACAAGCTCTTCATATATATATATTTAATATTTAATGACTTCGGACACAAAAACACAAAAAATATCCTTATTCCATTGTATTTTCAATTGTATTATTTAATATTCTATTTGTTATTATTGCTTACACCTGGTTTAGTCCTTAACAATATAAGCACATTTCCTGTTGTCCTTAATTTGTCGTTAGTGATCCTATTTTGGTGCTTGTATATTGTGACGAATGATGCAAAATGCAGAACCAAATTTCAACTGGACAAATAAAAAAAAATGTTATTATGATTATTTAGATTGTTGTTTTCAATTGAAGATATGAGAGTTTCGATTAAATGCGTAATTAAAAAAAAATTGGAAAAAAAAATCTGTTATCATGTATTGATTGGTGTTATATTTTGACGTGACTGGTAGAACTGAACTGTTTGACCAATCGACTTTTTATTCAAGTATATTTCCCCTGAAAGATATTTAGAGCAAAATGTACTTGCTTCTTTTTTCTTACTTGTTGTTTTGCTGTCGTTGTGTATGTGTATATATCATCATGAATCTCTCCACTTATTTATACAGGTGATACAAATAATCGTGTATTGACTTTGTCTTTTAATTTGGGTCTTTATAACTTTGACGTGGGATGGCATATAAAGTATAGAAGGCCATCAGGTACAAGATTTTCACTCAATGTCCATAAATATTTTCCCATCCTTTTAACTGATGACCCATGGACATTTGAAAAAGTAAACAATTTGCTAAAAACAATGGAAAATAAAATGGTTATAAACTTACTAATTGAGTTCACGTAATTTGAAGCATTTTGCGCCATAAATGCAAAAAATCAATAAACAAATCTGTCCAAGCCATCCAGTAAATAATCAAATGCTACTCGTCAGGTCAAGTTTATTTGAAAACATATCATATCCATAATTAGTAGACAATCGAAAGGTCCTGAGATAATTAGACAATCGATAGGTCCTGATAGCTGTTAAGAGGATAATAATTATGATGTTAACTGCTCGGCCAATGAACCCTCTAAGGTCACGTTCCAGCCTGCAAATTCATGTAAAGCATTTCGACAAAGATATTTTTTAAACACTGTATTAAAAGTTTCAACTAATGATATTCAATTTTAGTGTGATATTGATACTGCATTGTCTTTGAAAAGCATGTGAAACGTATCATTACTATATACAGAACAACCGAAGGAGTGGCGGTAGATATTTATTAATGTATCCAGGGCTAGTGCAAGAAAGAGAGGAAGAGAGAAAGGTTTTAAGAAGGATCTATCTGTAGCAGCTGCCCTATATACATCTGACACATGGCATATGGCATATACAACGGACTGAAGCTCTATTCACCTATTGTGTTCTATTTGAGCGCGACATATTGGAAAATGTTGCCAATCAATATTCATAAGATTATATTATACGATCAGCGTCCATTTTCCGAGATTTGGTGCCTTGTGTTAGTCAGGTGTGACACCTTGGGTGTGACATATACCTGACTTGGCGTTTTGATAACGTAACTACAAAGGGCTTTGGCTGCATCGAATGGCTGCCTTGTGCTGTAATGGGATAAGCATTGTTCCGAGTTCCTTTCTTTACCGTTCCCTGTTATCTTTCTTTGTTCTTCTCCTTTCTTTCTCATTCTCTCAATTCTCTTCATTTCTTTCTCTTTATTTCTATCTATTCATTTCGTTCTCTTTCTCCAGGCCCCTCTTACTCTCCATCTCCCCTATCCCTCTTTTTATCACTCCTCCTCTCTTTCCATCCCTTCTTTCTTTCTTTCTTTCTATTTTCTTTCTATCAGCTATTGAAGATATGCCCGTGTTGCATAACTCATTCACCCCATAGATCACACTTCCAAATATAATTATCTTGAACCCTACTTGAATCACTCACACTATCTCACAAAAACTGAATTAAACGGTCCGTGTTATTTTCTACCTTACATTTTATTCTACCTAAATGATGCCATATTTGAGGTACGATCAGATGTAGCTATCTATCCCAGTTTGATGAAGACGTTTTAAAAATAATATTGACACTCTAGTCAATGTGGCGGCTATAACCTATTTGATGTTACATACCGCCCTAAAACTAATATCAGACGTCATACCTAATAGATTTTGAGATGAGGTTATAAAGTTACATGTTAAGCCGAGTCGGAGCATTCGGGTCATAATTTTGCCATATTTGTTAATTTAATTAAATAATACAGTTTATTTCTGTAGGTAATGCGCTGTTCTTGCAGGAAATGAGTCAGAGGAGCTACTGGTCATATTTATATTTTCATATATAGTGCAGTTATTGAATTATGATAAATAATAGGCCAAAACGATTTTTTTCGGTATTTCCCCCTCCCGTGAAATAATATGTACATGGGAAGGAGATAACATCCATAACAATAAAATGAGCATTAGGATCTCGCATATTTTTCTAAATATTTAATCACAAACACCGCTAGCTCAGGCACATCACCGACTCACCTTAAGCAATGTGTTGAAGAAAGCCGATTTCATATCACTTTGTACATCATAAATGCGAGTTTCACACGCTTCAAGTCATTTGAAATAATTTCACTTTTTACACAGTTTTTAATGACATAACATTTTGTCTGTCGATTTTTAAAAAGAAAGATCTTGCAACCACTAATTACGACTTAATGATATTAGAGTGATTCAATAGACATTAAATCGTTTCAATCAAAACACAAGTTTTTAATTAAAACAATTTTATTTTAGTATTTCCGGCTGACCTGTTTTGGCTCTTTCCGGATAGTGACTTTAATTTTGTCTAGACAATTGGCATTTAAGTATTTTATAGACAGGCCGTGAACTTATGTACATAGCAAAAGTAGTTCAAATGGTTGAAAGCCAATTAACGTGTTTTGTTTAAACAGTGCGAAGTAACGTTGTAAAACAGTGGCAAACATTTAATTAACAGAAAGCAAAATTATACTTCTACGCTACTCAAATTTGGTACACTCACCGGCTTTCACTGGGTCAACCGGCGTCTTCAGGGGATGTTATTGCTCTGACGTTCTGTTGTTGCTAGTAATGTTGTTGAGACACCTCCGATGCCAGTCAAAATTCTTCGGTCCAAAATTTGATATCGAAAACATGAAAGAGACCTCTGCGCTATTGCTATAGCTTTGATTTATTGGTCTGATCTTGTTTGAGTTTCCAGAACTTATTCAAGCATTAATTTTAGAATAGGCATATGCCAGAGGCATTAATATTGCCTCCTGCCCCAGGCGCAAATTGCCCTTCAAAAATGATAGGTGGACGGGTGGGTGACTAAGGGACGCAACATTAGATATTATCGGGGGTCTAGGGAGTTTTTTTGGGGGGAAATCGCCCACATGAGACGGAAAAAAAACCTTCGCCCACTAGTGAGATGAAAAAACATTTTGCCTCACTGATGAGTAAACAAAATTCTCTAACCAACTCTCTATAGGTAGAAAACAAAATGCCTGACTATATGTCCTTGCGAGTCTGGGGTTTGTAAAACGACCCCTACGATTGAATCAGCTCCTAAATCTATGCAAAGGCAGGTAATAAAAGTTACTGGTTCTCAGCAACAGCAAGTTTAACTAAAAGAGGGAGGAAAGTTAAACAATGAATTTTGATTATTTGTGAAATCAGGCGGGTGCAACATTAAAAACACATTTCACGGTCTATTCTATTCTTCAAAATACGGTTAATGTTGAATTTATACCACTGTGCAAACTGCGCAGAATAAAATATAATTTCCCGAGTGTGTCCTAGCTATAACATAAACAAGATATAAAATGGGTTAGGTTAATGATGTCAGTCGCAAATGGTTGTAAAGTGCAATAATCAACCCTTGATATATTCCATTAGTTGTTTGCATTATAATCTGATACTCGAATTAACACGGATCAATACATTAAATTAACTTCAGAGACGGATTATTACTGATGGAAATCGCATGAAATCGAATTCCCTTATTTTAGCCATTTTTTAATATAGACATTATCTTTAATTAACAAGGTTAATAATACAGAGAGCAAAGTTAAACTTCAATGAATTTTAATGATTCGTGAAATCAGACGCGCGCAGCCGATCTAAAAGAAGAGATTAAATACTCATTTTACAGTCTATAGATTCCAGTGAGTATGATTATACCATAAATCAGAATACCGTTTGGGCTTGAAAGTTTATTAGTTACAATTAGCGTCCCATCAATAAATATATGATGGGATTTAATTTTTATTTTATATCTAATTTATGCTCTTAGTTTGCTCCCGTTTCTTATCTGCCATTTGTTTCATTTCTTATATCAATTGCGTATTTACTATATTTCATGACCTATATACATGCTTGTTCTAAGGCGGTGCATCATTTGATTTCCAGGGGGTGGCATGGGAGTTTTTTTATAATTTCACTCACTAGACGAAAACAAAATTGCCCACTATTGAGACGAAAAAAGAATTCGCCTCACTTATTAAGTAAAAGCGACGGCAAAAAAATCCGACTGACCCAATCTCCTATTATTTGGCTAATTTTAGTTTAAAAACTATGTAAATAGCGCCCTCAATTTGCACACAAAAGTACGCTTTATAGAATAAAAATTACCACAAAAAAAGCTGGAAAAATTAATGATTTGATATAGAAACGAAAATATATGTTAAAATTGCTACAAAATATCTGTTTATAATAGTTTATTAGTGTTATACCTGTTGCTATTATTCAGGTCTAGAATTGAATATAATGTTTTGTTTCAAAATTAATAAATGATCAGATCAAACAACCGTGCAATCAAATGGTGCGTCTCTAAGGAGATTTTTGGCCAACGAATAAGTGGCAATTGTATTATATGGTGTTACAATTGGAGCTTCAACGTCACCAAATTGGCATGTGGAATCAATGTTATCTAGCCCGATGTGTAAGTGCCAATCCGGCAATGATAAGGCTACGCCATCTACACGTTAAAATTAAGTGACAATCTGGCAATGATAAGGCTTTGTAACCTTTGTACCAGCATACGATTCCCAACCTTGGCAAAATCTTTTGTGAACTAAAATTAAGCGAAATGTTATTAACTCCGTCCCCTTACTGACTTTGACCGTTTGACTTTTTATTTACCCCAGTCACGTACATAGAAGCACCAATATTCAAACAATTACTGCTATTATTACTGGAAATATGATTTCATGGGTTTCAGAAAATAGCATAATATGAATGAAATCTTGTCTTAAGGGAATCCTTAAAGTCTTAAGGGAATCCTTGAAGTCTTAAGGGAAGGCTTAAGGGAATCCTTCAAGTCTTAAGGGAATCCTTCAAATCTTAAGGGAATCCTTAAAGTCTTAAGAGAATCCTTAGAGTCTTAAGGGAATCCTAAAAGTCTTAAGGGAATCCTTAAAGTCTTAAGGGAATCCTTTAAAGTCTAAAGGGAATCCTTAAAGTCTAAAGGGAATCCTTAGAGTCTTAAGGGAATCCTAAAAGTCTTAAGGGAATCCTTAAAGTCTTAAGGGAATCCTTAAAGTCTTAAGGGAATCCTTAAAGTCTTAAGGCAATCCTTAAAGTCTAAAGGGAATCCTTAGAGTCTTAAGTGAATCCTTAAAGTCTTAAGTGAATCCTAAAAGTCTTAAGTGAATCCTTAAAGTCTTAAGTGAATCCTTAAACTTCTCGGTCCTTGTGATCGTTAATGTATTCCAACACCAAACAGTAGTGCAAACAATGTGTAGCCTATGTAGACGAGGTCGCACGTTAGGTATAATGCCAACTGCACTGTTCGTAACCTTATTGCCCTGCTGGGTCAGTGTAGTACGACGTGTTGTGAACGATATGCCGCCCTTGTATACTGCAATACGTGCTAATAATACTGTACAATGTGATGTTGAGTGCAATCATATACATTACACACCCCCACACACCGGTGGCAAAACGAACCCAACACGGCCCAAAATGGGATGCGAATGTGTTATTTGGATTTTCTTTGGTGGAGCCGGTAATCAAAGTTGTCCGCTAAATGGTGGACAACGTTTTTGTTTTGTTTTTCAGTATTCGTACGCATTAAGTTCGGAAATAATATATCACCTCTTCTATAACTAAAATGGCGTACAAATGAGTGCAATTAAAAGTAGATTCAAAATGATTCAAATTACAAGTAAGCTGCGCGTCATTCTATAATCCATATCTAAACCGGATCAATGTTTTATAGATCGGGGTTACCTTTTAGCATCGGAAGTTCCAGGTGGTCCAGTGTACTATCCACGTGTGAGGGTAGCGATTACTGGGACTAGTAACTTTGTATAATACGTAAATTGCATTGTACGAGTATGCAAATACGGGTTGAACACCAAAATAAGTTCAATTGTAATTACATGTAAATCCATACATTATTATATAATTTATATTGTGTACTAGTTATCTGATTTGATTAAAATTTATGATGATATATTCATCGCATTTATATATTGTAGAAAAATGTTATTCTGTCTTTCACATTAACAGCTTGACTCTATCTGAAGACAACACTGTAAAAGTCGAAGAAGTACCCGCGTGTCCAATATTGAACAATTCTTCGCCATCAGCAAATCTAAATTCTTACCTTAATGTAGCTCTTTGTCAGCAACTTGCTTGATGTTAGGACCAAAATGACCCAATTGTTACCATGGTTACATTAGATTTTAAACCAAGGTCATTCAGGGTCTTGACATTTATTTGATGTCCACTGTAAGGAGTGTTGATATACAATCCCGTGTTACTCCTTCCCTGCGTATATAAAATACCAGCCACTGCAGCTTCCCCGTCTTGGTTAGTCACAAATATTTTTGTTTTCATACATACTTGAATGCATAAATGAAAATGGCACAAAAACTGTTGTTGCTAATATTGAATTTTATGATTCACGACTTTCATTTTTAAAATATGACCCGCATTTTCTTAGAACAAACTTTATACTAGGGTATTTCGTCCACTGCAGTCTTCAACAGTGTACTTCGGTTATATTTATACGCTGGCAAAGTTACGTAATAAATCGGATTAACTACCATAGCAATAGGTGAAAACAATTTTGATCATATCGCGCGGCACTACAAGCAGGTTACACTCATCACCTGTGTATGTTTGTAATCATAGATTGAATACAATACTGGTCTTTTCAAAGATACTAATCTTACAGGTGCAAGTGATCAGTATGATATGGTTCAATGCAGAGGTACCGTGTGAATGTATCAGTGCAGCGCGGTATATTCAAAGATTGTTTTCACCTATTACAATGGTAGTTAATCCGATTATTACGTAACTTCGCCAGCGTATAAATGCACTTTTATAAATACGCACGTGACCCATGGGCACGACATACCAAAACCAGCAAGCGTGACCAAATCCTCATACATTGACCACTATACAGAAAAGGATAGGAACTCTGTAGATAAATATCATCAAATTTAAGTTTTAATTGAATTGCAAAATTATTACACATTATGGAATTCCGAATTTGTAAAGGTATCAAAAAAAAACATTTTGAAAGTATTTGACGACGGAAAAAATATTCAACGACGGAAATGTTTGCAATATAATCCTAAAGTTGAACAAAATATACAATTATGCTGCACAGCAATCTCATGTTGTTCCGATTTGGCATTCAAATATATAGAAATACCACTCGCTATGTAGAAGGTCACTTCGAGACTTACTGTCTATAAACTGTTATGGCAGCGCGGGTGGTCACGTGCGTATTTATAAGCGCATTTATAGATATAACCGAAGTACACTTTTCAACGTGGAAAAAATTATGGTTTTAACCACGCTGTGTTACCACCTTTGACATGTTTGATATATTTTAATGTATACTTTTACGCCTTAACCTGTATGTATTTGAAAAATAAGCCAAAGGTACTATATGAAAGATTTAATAATGCTATTATAGTCTCGTTTCTTTCCATAAGCTTGTATTGAACAAATGAGCAACAAGATTTGCTGTTCTTTGCACTGCTACCAGACGGTGACAGGGATAAGGAAAGTAATGTAAATGTAAATAATTTTACTGATTCTGTATGTATTTAAGGTGTATGGTATACTGTATGCTATTTATCAAGACGTAGTCAGGAAATGGTAAAACTTCCTTGACTATTTTTGTTACGAAGAGAATTATTATTAATAGATTTTTGTAAATTGTTTATGGCAAGTAAAACACATTGCAAATGGGCCATAATTACAGAGATTGATTAAATAATGAGTTAAAATAAAATCAGGAAAAAGTTAAACTATAATTAAACACAATTTGAAAAACAAGAATAACGTTACAGTCAATTAGAGCGATAGATAACAGCAAACAATATATGATATACGTTAAAAGATTCAATCTGACTGTTTGACACTACTCAAATAGATTGTGCGGGTCAAATTAGACTCTCACAAAAGGTATAAGAAAGAGTAATTGAATATTTTAATTGCTGTTAATTGTCCGATATATACGCTAGAACGTTGAAGTATAATATGCTATGATATATGAGTTGAACATTGACAAATTGACGGCTAATTGGCCAACGATTGCTCAACGGAAGTATACCTTCAACTCAATAATCCATCATGACAAAGTTGATATTTAATAAATGACATGATATATGTGACCTATTAGTCGTTTATAAGTTAATATTGCTGATACCTTCAATGTATATATACTTTTACTCAATACAAACATGTTAACATCACCAGCCATAGAACCTCTCTAAAGCTGAATTTATACTATAATATTGATGAGCGATTGAGGTAGAGCGCTTTTTGTTCCGTTGGGAATATGGTGCTACCTCATTGGTCAAATACCAATACCAGCGATGGAGTATGAATTAAGCTTAATCATAGGCACCACGTATAGTTTGGTCCTATAGCGCTACTGGTGCCCCAATAGGTACCGGTGGCTCTTTTTGTCGTACCCTGGAAATGTTATACATTATACCGGGCATAATAAAGAACATTTAAATAAAGTTATAGTGTTGTCGTGTTTTCATAACCCTAATCCTGACAGCTGTGAGACATGTGCTTTAACGTAATGGATACATTGGCTACATTATAATCAGAGGCGTAGCAAACGGGTGGACAGGGTGGAAGAAGTCTATGGGCACCGAGGGTTCAGGGGCCCCGAGCAAAAGAATTAGGGACAGGGCTAAATATCATAAAGGGTTCCGCACTGCTCCTTGTCCATGGGCTCTTGCTACGCCCCTGGCTATGATGAAATATCGGTGAACAATATTTAACAATATTTTTTTAATTTTCGTATAGTTCATAATTGTAATAGAAATGATATAAGTAACGCAATTCATGATCTTCATGATATTTTGGCTTAAATTTACATTTTAGCTCCTGATTTGTATAAATAATTTAAATATTTAATTTTTCATTTCTTATACCTATATCGATAATTGTGAAACAAAACAATAAGGTTATTTTTGTATATTAGTTTTTTGTCAAAATTGCCATGTTTTCAAAACAATTGCCAAGTGTGTGATTAACCTCTGAGAGAATGAAATTGTGCAGGCTAACCAGTATTGTATTATACTTATATATTCACTGTTGTGGCATGCTTGTAGTAAAACAGCTGGCCTGGAATTTGCCTTCATATTTAAACTATTTAAAGTATAGATTAAAAAAGTAGTAAAAAAATGTAGTATTTATATCGGTACCAGATTTTAGTTATCTGACAAAAATGACAATTTCATTTAAAGTTGAGGAAAGTATAGTTTGTATTGTAATCAAGATTCTTCAGTTTTATGTGTACTATTTTTGTTCTACTTTGATCTTTATTAATTTTTGTGAACCTTAAAATTATTATGATTGTATAGATGTGTTCAAAAATAACACTTAGACGACGAAAAAAGAAAACCCTGTTCTACGGGCCCGATCGATCCAGATTTTGAACAAATTGGGAAAAACAATTCCTGTACAATGAATGCCGACCCAAATTTCGAAAATTTCAGGAACAAAATGTTGTTGTTTTTTTGTATTTTCCCAAATCGCAAAATAATTACAGATTTTGGTGATTTTTGGGAGTCATTCCCCCCCCCCCCAAAAAAAGCCCGACCGACCGACCCTACTTGAAAGGTCCGTCCACCCGTAGAACAGGAATTTTTTCGTCGTCTTAGCGCCAAAAAGAATATTTGTTTACAGTAGAGTTCTGTGTTTTGTTGAGCACAATAATTAATGATAAATAATAGAGCAATTCGCTTTATCATCCAGGATATCATGTTATACTTGAGACAGTCACAAAGGACTTCATGACCAACATGTCATGTTTTGACGGTAAAGGGTACTCAGAAATAAACTGAAGTGAATTCCGCTTAATATTACTACCATTGCTCCCTTAACTCTCTCCACGCGGGTGTCGACTGCAGACGACAAGTTTTTTTTTAATCAAAAAATTTAGAATTGTAAATTTTCATGACCATATTTGAAATTGGCATGAAAAATCCATCAAAATTAGTGCAAACAAGCCTAGTATTGGTTCAGTGTTTTTGAGATAGCTCTTGATATTTTGATAAAATGTCTCAAAACTTCTTATCTTGAAGCATATCGCTAGTACGCAGAGTATTAAGGGTTAATATCTAGTCCGACGTGTTTGCCATCATTCCCGTCGCGGTGAACACCGGACTTTGCTCTTATATTTCGGCTGTTTGTCGCTACGATACAGTAGTGATGTCTCGTTTTCGACGACTGTGGGGTCTGCGACGGTAAAAATTAATTACCACAACCGTTGGTTTCACAACAACGCAGATGTGCCCAAATTACTGTCCTAGAAACTCTTGGACGACGAAATTGATGTTGATTTTGCGTCACAGAATTATTTGACGTCTAAAACGAAAACTCGCCATTTTTGCCGCCTGTCGCAACCCTCACAAAACGTCGAACTATTTACTGGAATTTAAATTGACAGGAAAAGTCGTAATTTAGATAAGCTTAAAAGAAAATTGTTATAAAATCTCTAAATTACGAAATCCAGTACGATTGTCTGATTCAATTATCACAGATAAACTGATCTGGCGATTTACAAAACAAATGTTGCACTCTGCTGTCTCCTCAAAATTGTTGCAAGGCAGAAAGAGTTTACTTCTCTCAATTTCACTCCTAAATCTCGCAAATAATTAACAGGCTTACGCAAGTGCTCACGAGTAATGCTTATTCCTTATGATTTATTTACATGGACTAGCTAGATAGATAGCGGTGCCATCCTCGTAGTAGCACAAACCGCGACGGCTTCAATCACGTTTGGGGACCCCAGTTTATTTAGACAGTATTGGTGTTAATACTGCAAAAATATTGAAATTACCAAGAAATCACTCTACGGTTTACTGATGATATATACTTAATCGTCTGCTTGTCACTTTTCTATCTACCACGTCACTTCAAAATGGATTCCTATCACTCATCAGGGACGAAGAGTGAATACCTGTGGTCAGTTTTGAGGTCAATTGATGTTGATATTTATAAATATTTTGTTCTCACGTATTTGCGAAGTCCGGCAATTTATTGGGGAATAAAGAAGCGTTCTAGATGTTGTGACAAAATGGAATCTAGAGACCTGCATTTGTTCAAAAACGCTATTCATAGACGGCCAGATGCAGGGCTAAGGAAAAAGAAATGTTGGTCATTATTGTCCGTTTGCATCTTTTCTTAAATCCGTTTAGGGTAAAAATACAACCCCAGTGTGGACCTAAAAGGTACCGTGCTTCGTGGCCGATATATCCCAATAAAAAGTAGCAGGTTAGTTGGACGATATGCAATCTGATATTAACATAATAGCTTCCTGGGTATTTATAAATTGAACTAGATATACCTATATTAATATGTGGCGTAGTTCATATAGATATAACCAAGGTAGAATAGAGAACTTCCGTTGTACTTTTTCCAAAAAATTTGGTTTCTGAGAACCATTTAAGATGGGTTATATTAGAATACGATTGGCATTAAATCAGAATATTTCGGCCACATTTGTGAATTCCTTCAGCGTGATTTCCCAGTCATCCTTCTTAGTCTGTTTGTATGTACCATTGTAATACATCATGCCTCGAGTTGATTTGTACATTAATGCTCACATCCGTATTAATGTATCGTGTTTGGAGTTCAATGATAGCGGCGTGATTCAAACCGTATCATTGCAAATGTCAACCTGACATGTGTTACACATTGTCATACCAATCATTTGTTGCACATGTATTTACCTTGTCAAATCATATTTGCTGTCGAGTAACATTTATACACAATAGATCCAGTACAGACTGAAAAGACACGTGTTTCGACTTACATCCTGTCTGGACAAGTAGTTCTATGTAGGCCTACGTGACGTTACCTGATCAATTTCTATCCAGACTTTGAGATCCAGTAAAGGTATGAGTCTCATTTTCAATAGAATAGTTCCATTTAAACTAGTCCTTCATAGCACAAAACGTTGACCTCAGGTTATGGAGAATGAGATTTTGTACCCAACAATCAAAGCTTATTTTATGAGTGTAGAAGAAGGATATTGAGGTCAAAGAACTGCGAACTTAGAGATTTATGCGTTTTGATGATAGAGCATGCGCAGAATGTGTAATGCTAAATGCGAGCCACGTGACTACCAAGTCATCATTGAAGAAAGTGTCATTTGAGATTTGAATTTTCTTACAATAGACAAGTGCTTGACATACATTTTTTGCACTCTTAGGAATAATCCTTTCCAAGATTATGGAGATACTCTTAATTAACCGGAATAAGAACAACGTTTGTACTCTGTTAAAAATGAATTTAGTTTTACAGAGCCCGTAAAGGAAAATTACGAGGGAAAATAACACGGGACATTCACACATTATTTAAATTCACAGGCATTTTTTCTCTTTTGCTGGTCAAACTACGGGTTAAAATCATTAATTATATGGATTTCCTGTTAATCCCTGTTAATCGTAAATTCTCTGGAAATCTGCTGCTGGCTAAATAATCGTAACATTGAATAAAGGGAATTTGCCTGTTGATTAACAGCAAATCCGCAAAAATCAGGAAATGGAGAAATGGCTTTGAATTTACTGAATTTGTGAATTTCCTGTGTTATTTTCGCCGTTATTTCTCTTTACAGGCTCTGTAAAACTGCATTCTATATTTCTATCTGTTTCTCTATTTCAAAAAGTATTTATTTAATTGAAAAGTTTTTTGGCATGTATCATCAGCAGATCAAAATTTGATCAAAACTGATAAAAAGTTAATATCAAGCACTCGATTATAATGCACAGTTTCCTGATACCGGATGATCGATGGTTACCCGATTATAATGCAAGTTTTCCTGATACCGGGTGCCTGATTTTAATACAAGTTGATCAAAACTGATCAAAAGTTGATATCAAGCACTCGATTATAATGCCTGATTTTAATGCAAGTGCCCGATTACAATTACCTATTCTTGACAGGATATAAAATTCTGCTTGATATTCCTCCTGTAAATTTTGAAATCAGCAATCTCTCCATTCATGTGTGATAAGTAATGCATCAGAACACCTTTTGGATCAGAACTGAACCACTGGGTATGAACAGCTAGGCTAATAATCGATAGATGATGCATGTCAATAACAGTTTTAATCGAAAAAATGTTTTTTGAAATATAAAAACAAATCCAAAGAGGTATTTTGTTTTACTCTTTATGTCGAACAACTAAACAGGTGCAATAGTCTCGTATAAACAGCTGAGGTGTCCACGTACTGTGTAATGGTTAGACGGAAATTCAAAGCGATCCTCCTTGTCACAAGTACACTCCAGGCACACGATACCTTTTTCTGGTACGTGATTATGTTGTCAATAATATTTCTAATCATCTACGATGGTCGCAAATGGGACATTATATTTGCTTTCTAGAACAAGCTGTATAGTTGATTATATATAAAATATATTGAGAATACACACATTTTTGTAATTATTGTCGTATAGCAACCCTATCTATCTTTATTATGTTTTGCTTAATTTCAAATGTGAGAGTGAATACAAATCTAATACAAATCTCCATGGTATCGTTTACAACTCTCGGTAGAAGAATCGTACGAAGTGGAGGGTTTAAGTTACTATATTTTAAGTAAACCTTAACGTAACGATGGATTTGAGAATTGTTACAAATAGTGTGATTGTGTTTTACCTAATGTAATGCGTAGACAAATCCTGGTAGAATCATCTATTTACAGAAACCCGTAGTAGAACAATGTGTAAATGAGTTTCACTATGAAACATATTACATTATCAGAATTGTTAATAACGTTATACTTTTTGTCAAAAAAGCGGGTAAGCGACACGTGATTATATTTCATAATATTGTGTATTGGTTATATTGTGTATAGGTATATGAATGCCACAAAATCAAACGTGAAATAGCTGTCTTGTGTGATATATGTATTTTGGATGTTTCAAAACTGTAATGCATACCAAGACGACAATGGTTCTTAATATTCTGAAAGAGCGAGTAATAGCTCCTTCTTCAAACACGTTCTGTCTTTTCTTTATTTTTTTATTTTTAGTTTCTTATTCCAACTCCTCTTCTTCAACTCATTTGCTTCTTCTTCTTCTTCTTTTTCTTCTTCACCTGCTTCTTCTTCTTCCTTCACTTCTTCCTCTTCTTCTTCTTCTTTTCTCTTCTTTTTTCTGCTTTCTCGTCATCATCTTCTTCTTTTTCTTCTCCTCATCATCCCTATTGTTCTTCTTCATCTTTTTCTTTTTCTTCTTCTTCTTCTCCTCTTCCTTCTCTTCTTCTGCTTCTTCTTTTTCGTCTTCTTCTTCTACTACTACTTCATCATCATCATCTTCTTCTTCTCCTCCTCCTCCTCATCCTTCTTCTTCGTCTTCGTCTTTTTCATTTTTTTCTTTTCTTCTACTTCTTCTTCAGCATCATCATCATCTTCTTCTACTTCTTCTTCTCCTCCATCTCCTCCTCCTTCTTCTTCTTCTACTTCTTCCTTTTCTTCTCCTTCCTCTTCTTCTTTTTCTTTTTATTCTTCTTTTCCGTCTTCTGCTTCGTCTTCTTTGTCCTTTCTTCCTCCTATTCCGCTCATACTAATGTCGCAAAAATATGTGACCTGCTTCATAAAAACCACCCAAGCACATATCTCACCAATAAGGCAGCTATTCCATCACCCAATTCATACCTAAACCTCTTAACCTATATTCATGGCGACATTATAGAATCAAATTTCTTCATCTTTTATTTTTGATCACGAATTTCGATTTTCTTTTCACTTCAATTTCAGCTATCGTATACTGATATGCGGAAATAACAATGGATTTCGTTTCAGTCCCTAGAAACGTTTTGTACATAATATTGTTATTATTGACAAAATGTGAATAAAGTGTGCACATTTGAAAACATAGTATGGTATGGCTTGAGTTTTATAGTAGTGTCAATAGCGGTAAGCGACATTTCAGACCATTACGACGAATCGCTGTGCTGTTCACTGAAAACAATACTTCATTAATGTCAAAAGCATTTTTATATTCGCTAGCGATTAGACTATAAATCACTCAAAGCTTAATGTATTTCACGTAACCGTAGGTTGGCTACTCATACAAACCGTCTTGTAACGATTTCATGTAATATAATCATTATATTTTGTAGTCATTGAAATCATATATGATGCTTATTCATTGTGACTATGTGCATTATTTGGGTATTATTTCCCCAAGATTTCAGAACCCAATTATCTAACATCTGCATATGATATTACCTTTACATCAACGAGTAATGTTTCGTGAGAATTCAAACTCATATCTTTTATGATACTACATTGTATGGTATTTTGTCAATCATGTTCTATATGTATATATGATCAAAACTCTTGTTCAGTATTATAAATAAAGAATCTCTTTGCTGTACTTTTGGAAAGACATCCCATGGGCATTAAGCGATGTATGCCTATATCTTTCTGTCATAAATGCTGTATACAGTATGTACAAGAAGAAACCAAAGTCAAATTTAAAGATATGTATGAATATGTGTATTTTAAATATTATTGTATTGTTTTAAAGTAATATAAAGTAAATCTTAGCACGTAGACAGACAGACAGACAGATTCGGAACACAGGACACGACAGACGGACATACACACATCTTTAGAGAATCAATACGTAAAAATGCATACAAGACCACAGACAGACTAAGGAATATTGACCGGCATACAATATATAGGAAATGTTATACTGCCTAGGTGTAAGACACAGACAGACATAAGACGAACGGACTGACAACAGCACATTTGACCAAAAATCTACTTAAAGAATGTCTAAATGGACAATGCTTACTTATATTGTCTGTATGTAAATGGCTACACACAAATAAAAGAGTATTTATATATGATAAAACCATGTTGCATAGTAGCATTCATTGTTGTGATTGTGTCATTTTATTCATACGAAGTCCCTGATGAAGTCATAAGAGAGACAAACAAGACACAATGTTGTCTTTGCTGATCAGTATAAAAAGAGACTTAACATTTTATGAAGCCATTACGTTTGTAAGGGAATGCTTATTCATATCGATCTTGGCAGGCCCGTTATAAACCACAGAAATTGGTCCAATCTGAGCCATGGGTAATGACCAAAGCGTTATACTAGTGAGTATCAAAACAGCCCCGGTAGCTTTGGATGCTTAAGATCAAAGCCATACGGTGCATTTATAGTTCACCGTTGTACGCGTGTTTTTAGTTTCGAAATAACGCAGCGGCAATTTCACCACAGCGTGTTTTCTCCGTCACGAAACTCATGAATTCTGACGCAATTTTAACCCTCGAACTACGAAGGGAGTTGTACCAACCTACACCACCCTAATTTATCCGTCATAAAAAAAAACGCCTGCGTTTACGCCCAAACGACCTAAGCTAATCGTAGATCCATCCTTTCTGCTCATTTTAGTGGTAACATTTTTACCCCAGCATCTTACCCTGGGGTAGGACTGGCCATCAATACAGGGGGTCGGTGAGGCCCACCATTAGTTTATACAGTAGAATCAATGATTTTCATTTCGCTCTTGTAAAATCATTCCAAGAGCTTCTGACTTTTTACTTATTAGTTAGGTTGAAATAGTAATTTCCTTTTATATTTAGGAGAAAATTTGGTGAAAATCGTATTTTCGTACAATTTTTAGCCGAAAATCAATTCTGTCTATACTTTTGTACATAGCCAGGATTTCCCAAATTTGAATGGGCGCCCTCAAATTATGACGTCATAGCGACACTATGTGGGAAATGTTTGTTCTTATTTTGGTGTCACTGGATATAGGCGACCCATAGCTATAATACATCGGTACTAATATTGCCCTAATGGCTCAATATTTCTAGGGTTAAAACATCATTAAATAGACCGAAATAAAAAAAGAATTGATTTGAACAGAGATACAAAAATCACTGCGGACAACGACAATGTGTCATTTGTCGCAACTGAAAACAAAGTAGAGCTTATTTAATAATTAACTTTAGTTATACTCATGCACATGACCGACCGTTAAACTTCCTTTTCCGAAGGACGATAGCCTTCTGTACTTCATTACCAGCTCATAAATCAAATTGAAAAAGCAAACACCCCAAGCGATATCCTAAATAATAAAAACATAATGACTCGAAATATGGGCTCCTTTGAGCATTTCAAAGAGGATTCAATGATCATGATGAACGAAAAGGTATTAAGCGATGGGAATATATGCTTCACTCTAAATTTCAAGGATTTAAAATAAATCCTAAGGGATTGTGATTAGGACCCAATCAAATATTGGATTTAAAATTAAATCTTACAGATTTGAAATTAAATCTTTAAGATTTGAGATTCAAATCTATAAGATTAATTTTAAATCTAAAATTGATTGGTCCCTAATTGCAACCTTGAGGATTTATTTTCAAATCCATGTAATTTAGAGTGATCTGCTAGATCCTTTCCTAACAATAGAGAAGTCTGCAAAAGAAAGGATCCATAAGAGTATCAAGTAGGTATCCCCACTAGGCTTTAATAATTAAGTATGTTAGTAAGATTTGATTTAAATCGGGTCAACTAGACATACCTATTTTTGACGGACGAACCGACGTTGCGACTGAAACCTTCAGTCTTCAGCAGAATAAGATCAGGAAACAGTTAAACTATAATTAAACACAATTTGAAAAACAAGCATAACGTTACAGTCAATTAGAGCCATAGATAACAGCAAAACTATATTATACGAGTGCACATTAAACGATTCAATCTACCTGTTTGACGCTACTCAAATAGATCGCGCGGGTCAAATTAGACTCTCACAAAAGGTATAAGAAAGAGTAATAGAATATTTTAATTGCTGTTAATTGTCCGATATACGCTAGAACGTTGAAGTATAAGGTGTCCCCGAAAAAAATACCGGGCGAATGAATTTGGACGTAAGTCGAAAAATAGACATCAGAATCCAAAAAACAAACCATCAGCAGGTAGTCCATCTTATTTTGCATCTTATACGCCAATTTTACTGGAATCGGTTGACTGATTGCGAAGAAATTAGCGATTACATAACGCATGCGTCAATTCACTTCGTTCCAAGTTTGAAAGAAAGATCATTCAACACAATGCGCACTAGTGGTTAACTGTCAATGGGCTTCATATTTTGTCCTGTTAAATCCTTTTCGTTCTTTTAAACAATCTGTTTCTTGCAAAACATTTAATTAGGTTTTCTTCAAATTTAAGAACCTCCACGATATTGAAAATGAAAGCTTGCATGTAAGATGATGCTCGGCACTTGTAGATATATTTTTTCGTTAATGTTGATATAAATGTTGTATAAAGAATTAGGGTAAATGGGGGTAGAGGGTAAAATATTGCATAAAGAATTCCAGCTGGCTTAAAAATTGTAATGCGAAGTTTAAATCTTTTAACTTAATTTTAATGTTGCATGGTATCAAAAATCACACGTAAAGCTGTAAACACTTGGTCATTGTCATTCTTGGCTCAAATGTTCTTTGGAAAGTTAAAATATAACATATTTGCACAACATAAAGAATTAAAGTTGGAAAGCTTCCAATTGCAGAAATCAAAGTTTTCTAGGACAAACTGTTATTCATCTTCAGTGAAAGCATAAATGACATAGCACCGTCGGATTATAAAATAGATAATGTGGACTAAATTTAATGAGATACACAAACTTTAGGAAGCGGTGAACGAGTATAAAAAAGCGCCTGTTGATCAAACTTGGAATGAACTGCATTGATGCTCGCATTATGTAATGGTTCATTTCTTCCCAACCAGTGAACCGAATCAATTTTATTTATATGATGCAGAACAAAATAAGCTATGCGCTACATTTAAATTTTTTGATTCTGATGTCTATTTCTCGACTTACGTTTAATTTTATTCGCTCGGTAATTTTTTTCTGGGACACCCTGTATAATATGCTATGATGTATGAGTTGAACATTGACAAGTTGACGGCTAATTGGCCAACGATTGCTAAACGGAAGTATACCTTCAACTCAATTAACCATCATGACAAAATTGTTATTTAATTAATGACATGATTTATTTCACCTATTAGTCGTTTATAAGTTAATATTGCTGATACCTTCAATGTATATACTTTTACTCAATACAAACATGTTAACATCACCAGCCATAGACACAATTAGAACCTCTCTAAAGCTGAATTTATGCTATATTACTGAGCGATTGGTTTTTAGCCATTGAAGTAGAGCGCTTTTTGTTCCTTTGGCAAGAATGAGCTACCTCATTAATCAAATACCAAACGCTCGTCGCTCAGCGATGGAGTATAAATTATAGGCGACACGTACAGTTTGGTCATATGGCGCTATCGGTGCCCGATAGGTACCGATGGCTATTTCTATCGTACCTTAAACATTTCTATAACTTACATGTGGGCACCACGTATAGTTTGGTCCTATAGTGCTATCGGTGCCCGATAGGTGTCCGATGGCCCTTTATATCGTCCCCTAACATTGCTATAACTTACATGTAGGCACGACGTATAGTTTGGTCCTATAGTGCTATCGGTGCCCGATAGGTGTCCGATGGCCCTTTATATCGTACCCTGAACATTGCTATAACTTACATGTAGGCACGACGTATAGTTTAGTCCTATAGTGCTATCGGTGCCCGATAGGTGTCCGATGGCCCTTTATATCGTACCCTGAACATTGCTATAACTTACATGTAGGCACCACGTATAGTTTAATCCTATAGTGCTATCGGTGCCCGATAGGTGTCCGATGGCCCTTTATATCGTACCCTGAACATTGCTATAACTTACATGTGGGCACCACGTATAGTTTAGTCCTATAGTGCTATCGGTGCCCGATAGGTGTCCGATGGCCCTTTATATCGTACCCTGAACATTGCTATAACTTACATGTAGGCACCACGTATAGTTTAGTCCTATAGTGCTATCGGTGCCCGATAGGTGTCTGATGGCCCTTTATATCGTACCCTGAACATTGCTATAACTTACATGTGAGCACCACGTATAGTTTGGTCTCATAGTGCTATCCATCATGCAGTTATTGTTAACTACATGTATGCACACAACACAGGGACACTCACAATAGGCAATTGAACCCTACTGGTAGCGCTGTATCGTAGCTATTGGGGATGAACTAGTTAGTATCATATATCAAAAAGTATAAAAGCTATGATTTTATTACTTTCTCTCTGTTTCAATTACTTATTTTTTTCCAAATATCTGAATCTTCAATCCGGTACAAGCTTTAATAACGGGGAAACATACATTTTTATTAAAAAGAAATCCTACCATCTATCCAAACTCGCCGTGTTATTCCAATGCACATTTTACTTCACCGGGCAGCCATTTTTTTTATCGTATTTGAAGATTGGCGTCATAAAACCGTCATAGGTACAAATTTAGTACTTTCTGTCAATCAATTATGGCTTATTCTCTACATGTCAATCTTTAAATAATTGGCATAGTCCTTATAATAACGGTACTCCGCCTTGATGAGTAAATGACAGCAAACAGCTGCAAACCAGTGAAAAATATCCCAAAACTCGGTCAGTGGGGCTCTGTTCGTACATGTCAATAGAGTCATTATCGATTGGATTAGTCGTCCGTAGCGGACAATTCGGTCGCTCATTGGATCAATATTATCAGGTGGTAATAAATTTGCATTGGACAATAGATTACTATATAATGGTTTAGTACTGCATATATCGGTTTAATCTTCAACATGTTCAATAAGCGGGTTTATGGCTGGAAAGGTCACGGTGAATTCGCCGTGGACGTAAGTGCACTATGCGGTATCCCGATAGGTACGCCTCTTTCTATTGTACCCTGACCATTGCTATAACCTACATGTAGGCACCGCGTTTAGTTTGGTCCTATAGTAAAATCGGTGTCAGGCATAATAAAGAACAGTTATAGTGTTGTCTTTTTTTTCATAACACTAATCCTAATCCATGCATGTGCTTAACGTAATGGATGCGTAAGTTAAATACCAATGATCAGGGGCGTTGCAAGTGGGTGGACAGGGTGGAAGAAGTCCAAGGGCCCCGGGGCACGGCCCTGCACTTCTTAGATCGCCTTGATAAGAGTTCAAAGCCCTGTCGTCAACAGAGGGCAGTAAACTTGAGGTAAAGAATATCCCATATCGCGCTAATGAGCTGGGCAGTAACTGTAGGAAAAAGCTCGTTTCTGGCGAAAATTGACAAGTAACTTGCACAAATTTCTAGATACAGTTACTATAAGGTCGTGCGATGTATTCAAACCATTTGTTAACCATTTCTTTTTTAGGGCGCAATAATTATTTATCATGAATATAATGGTCATGTTGATGACATCATAGTTACTCGCATTTTGTTCACTTTTAAATTTTGAAACATTTAACGCTCAAAAGTCACACAAAATCAATCACATATATTTTTCTTTATTTCACCTGAGTGTCCTTGCCAAGATTCTAGCACCAGACCATGCGCGTTCTCAAGATACAGCCTTCATAAGTGTTAGGTCACTTCTGTACAATTCTTATAGTTTGTTTCATGCATACAAATAGCGATGCACGTTTTTGTTGTGTTTTTGATAGGTTTTCATGTCCGATTTTAACGATAAAACATTATTCCCTATAGAAAAACAATATGGCAAAACATACAACAGTTTGTAACATTCTCCATGAACTTAACCATCTATGTTTGGATTGTGATGTAATTAGCGTGTGTAATGAGATTTTCTCTTTCTGAATCTGACTTGTAAAATATTATTTTTCATCACAATTTCTCATCAAATTCATACATTTCTGGGTCAAAAGTCAGGTAAAACACTTTGTGGTTTTGAAATTTGGTTTAGAAATAACGCTAATAAAATCATTTGGGTTGATCAAGCAGTTGCTTTTTATGATTTTCAAGGCAATATGCATAAATGATGAATCTGCATGTACATAATTTTTCACTTCAGTAAGCTCGTCTTTTGACCAACGTTCATTATTGATCATGGGTTATATTGTATGCGATTGACATCAAAGAACCACTTGTGTATGAGCTTGTCCATTGAATTGAATTACACAATGGTTATTCAGGTTATTGATCGCTAGATGGAAGCGAACATGATACATATTACGTAGGATTCCATGCCTGTGCGGGGATTTGAACCCTAGCGACCAGAACTATGAACACTTTGAAGTATTAGCACCTTGTAGGGCCGTGGGGGGTTTAGGAGCCTTGGGCCTCAAGGAAGAACATATGATTAATTATTGTGTTTTCAACGGATTGAGTGTCCCAGGTTAAAGATGAAATAAAACAAAACAAAACAAAGCCCCGAGCAAAAACCTTTGGACTATATGGGGTAGGGATAGGGCTAAAGATAATAAAGGGCCCGCACTGCTCATTGTCCATGGGACCGAGGCTCTTGCTACGCTCCTGTCTATGATGAAATATCGGTAAACATATTTAAAATATTTTTTTAAATTTATTTTCGTAGTTCATATTTTTAATAGAAATGAGATAAGTAACTCAATGCATGATCTTTAAACATTATATATAGAATGATGTTGGCTTAAATTTACATTTTAGCTTCTGATTTGTATAAATAATTTAAATATTTAATTTTTCATTTCTTATACCTATAGCGACAAAAGTGAAACAAAACAATGAGGTTATTTTTGTATATTAGTTTGTCACAAAATTGCCATGTTTTCAAAACAATTGCCAGTGTATGATCAACCTTTGAGAGACAAATATTGTGCAGGCTAACCAGTATTGTATTGTATTTATATATTCAATGTTGTGGCATGTTGTAGCAAAACAGCTGGCCTGGAATTTGCCTTCGTATTGAAAGTATAAATTTAAAAAGTAGTAAAAAATGTAGTATTTATATCGGTACCAGATACGTTTTAGTTATCTGGCAAAAATGACAATTTCATTTAAAGCTAAGAAAAGTATAGTTTGTATTTTAATCAATTTGCTTCTGTTTTAAGTGTGCTATTTTTGTTCTACTTTGATCTTTATTTTCGTAAACCTCAAAATTATTATGATTGTATTATAATAGGTGTGTTAAAAAATTACATTTAGCGCCAAAAAGAATATTTGTTTACAATAGAGTTTTGTTTTTTGTTGAGCACGATAATTAATGATAAATGATAGAGCAATTCGCTTTATCATCCAGGATATCATGTTATACTTGAGACAGTCACAAAGGACTTCGTGACCAACATGTCATGTTTTGACGGTAACGGGTACTCAGAATAAGCTGAAGTGAATTCCGCTTAACCGTCGTACTACCATTGCTCCCTGAAGCGTTAACACTATGGACCACAATGGCCTCATCTCAATGACATAGTTCAATAACCTCAATTAAACACTCACAGTGCAAAATTTGACGTCAAGTTGCAGAGTATGAGTTTTTGTACCCAAATTTTCTAAGGTCATTCAATGAATGTACAAATGTACTGGGATAAAAAAAATATGCCCTGATAGATGAAACGTTGTGGATCCTATGTAGTCCGAGCATTTCCCGTCGCGGTGAACACTGACATTGCTCTTATTTTCCGGCTGTTTGTCGCTGCGACATAGTAGTGAGTTCTCGTTTTGACGACTGTGGGGTCTGTGACGGTAAAAATTAATAACCACGACCGTCGTTTTCACAACAACGCAGATGCGTCCCAAGTACTGTCTTAGAAACTGTTGGACGACGAAATTGCAAAAATGACACATGCGCACCATATGACTCGAGGTGTCGATTTAGCGTCGCAGAATCATTTGACGTCTAAAACGAAAACTCATCATATTTGCCGCCTGTCACAACGCTCACAAAACGTCGAACTATTGATTGGAATTTGAATTGACAGGAAAGTCGTAATTTAGATAAAGCGTAAAAGTTAAGTGTTATAAAATCTCTAAGGTACGAAATCTAGTACGAATTGTCTGAATCACAAATCACAGATAAACTGATCTGGCGATTACGGAAACAAATGTTGCACTCCGTTATCTCCTCAAAATTGTTGTAAGGCAGAAAGAGTTTACTCTCAATTTCACTCCTAAATCTCGCTAAATCTCGCAAATAATTACCAGGCTTACGAAGCGCTCACCAGTAATGCTTATTTCTTATGATTTATTTACATGGACTAGCTAGATAGATAGCGGTGCCATCCGCGTAGTAGCACAAACCGCGACGGTTTCAATCCCGTTTAGGGACCCCAGTTTATTTAGACAGTAGTGGTGTTAATACTGCAAAAATATTCAAATTACCAAGAAATCACTCTACGGTTATACTGATGATCGTCTCCCTGTCACCTTTCTATCTACCCTGTCACTACAAAATGGATTCCTATCACTCATCAGGGATAATGAGTGAATACCTTTGGTCAATTTTGAGGTTAATTGATATTGATATTTATAAATATTTTGTTATCACGTATTTGCGAAGTCCGGCAATTTATCGGGGAATAAAGAAGTGGTCTGGATGTTGTGACACAATGGAATCTAGAGACCGGTATTTGTTCAAAAACGCATCTATACCGTCCAGATGCACGGCCAAAGAAATAAAAAATGTTGGTAATTGTTGTCGGTGTGCATCTCATCTAGGTAAAATACAACCCCACTGTGGAACTAAAAGGTACCATGCTTCGCGCCCATTATATCACAACAGTAGCAGGTCAGTTTCCTGGTTATTCATAAATGTAACTAAATATTAATTAGTGGTGTAGTGCATATAGATATCGGCCAAGGTAGAATTTCCAAAAATCAACTTCGGTTTGAATATGCTTGGTATTAAAATCTGAATATTTCGGCCACAATTGTGAATTCCTTCAGCGTGATTTCCCAGTCATCCATCTTAGTCTGTTTATATGTACCATTGTAATACATCATGCCTCGAGTTGATTTGTACATTAATGCCCACATCCGTATTAATGTATCGTGTTTGGAGTTCAATGATAGCGGCGTGATTCAAACCGTATCATTGCAAATGTCAACCTGACATGTGTTACACATTGTCATACCAATCATTTGTTGCAGATGTATTTATCTTATCAAATCAATTATTTGCTGCAGAGTAACATGTATACACAATTGATTCAGTCCAGACTGAAAAGACACGTGTTTCGACTTACATCCTGTCTGGGCAAGTAGTTCTATATGTACGTGACGTTACCTGATCAATTTCTATCCAGACCTTCTTTGAGATCCAGTATTCGCTGTCGCAGATATGTAATATTCGGATTAACTACTATAGCAATAGGTGAATACAATTTTTGAATACATCGCCCTGCACTACAAGCAGGATGCACTCATCACCTGTGTATGTCTGCAATCATAGATTGAATACAATACTGCTCTTTTCAATGATAGTCATCTTACAGCTGCAAGTGATTAACATTTCTTTGACATCTCTATGGTTCAATGCATAGATACCGCGTAAATGTTGTAGTGCAGGGCGATCTATTTGTATTCATCTATTGCTATGGTAATTAATCCTGTTAAATCATCACTTCGGCAGCGAGTAGGTATGAGTCTCAATTCCAATTGAATAGTTCCATTTAACCTAGTCCTTCATAGCTCAAAACGCTGACTTCAGGTTATGGAGAATAAGATTTTGTACCCCAACAATCAAAGGTCATTTTATGAGGTCAAAGAACTGCGAACTTAGAGATTGGTGTGTTTTGATGATAGAGCATGCGCAGAATGTGTAACGCTAAATGCGCGCTGCGTCCACGTTACTACCAAGTCATCATTAATAAAAGTGTCATTTGGAATTGAATTTTCTTACAATAGACAAGTGCTTGACATACATTTTTTTGGACTACCCATTTGGATTTGTTTCTATATTTCAAAAGGTATTTCTTCAATTGAAAAGGTTTTTTTGGCATGTATCATCCCGGGGTATCGTCAGCAGATCAAAAGTTGATCAAAACTGATCAAAAGTTGCAAAAACTTAATATCAAGGACTTAATTATAATGACGTTTTCCCGATATGGGGTGTTCGATTATAATCAAAGTGTACTTGCTAATAATGGTTGCCCGATTGTAATGCAAGTTTTCCTGATACCCGGTGCCTAATGTTAATGCAAGTGTACGAAGACAAGCGGAGCATGATATAAAATTCTGCTTGATCATCCTACTGTAAAATGATACTCATATTTGAGAATTTTGTCGAACAATTAAACAGGTGCAATAGTCCCGTATAAACAGCGGGGGTGTCCACGTACTGTGTAATGCCTAGCCGGAAATTCAAAGCGATCCTCCTTGTCACAAGTACACTCCAGGCACACGATACCTATTTCTGGTACGTGATTATGTTGTCAATAATATTTCTAATCATCTACGATGGTCGCAAATGGGACATTGTATTTGCTTTTTAGAACAAGCAGTATAGTTGATTATACATAAAATATATTGAGAATAGACACATTTGTGTAATTATTGTCGTATAGCAACCCTATCTAATTTTTTTATTATGTTTTGTTTAGATTAAAGTGTGAAAGTGAATATAAATGTAATACAAATCTCCATGGTATCATTTACAACACTCGGTGAGAAATCATACGAAGTGGAGGGTTTTAGTTATTATATTTTAAGTAAACCTTAACGTAACGATGGATTTGAGAATTGTTACAAATTGTGTGATTGTGTTTTACCTAATGTAATACGTAGACTAACCTTGGTAGAATCATCAATTCACTGCGAAACATATTACATTATCAGAATTGTTAATAACATAATACTTTTTGTTAAAGAAGCGGGTAACCGACACGTGATTATATTTTATAATATTGTGTATATGTATTGTATATGAATGCCACAAAATCAAACGTGAAATAGCTGTCTTGTGTGATATATGTATTTTGGATGTTTCAAAGCTGCAATGCATCAATACGATAAGTTATCTTAACATTCTGAAAGAGTGAGTAATAGCTCCTTCTTCAAATACGCTCTGTCCTTTCTTCATTCTTTTCTTTTAAGTTTCTTATTCCAACTCCTCTTCTTCAACTAATTTTCTTCTTCTTCTTTTTCTTCTGCCTCTCCTTTTTCTTCTTCTTCTTCTTCCTGTTCTTCCTCTTCTTCTTCTCCGTCTTCTTCTTCCTCCTCCTCCCCTTTCTTCGCTTCTTCTGCTTCTTCTTCCTCCTCTTCTTCTTCTCCTCCTCTTCCTTCTTCTTCTTCTTCTCCTTCTTCTTCTTCAGCATCGTCATCTTCTTTTATTACTTCTTCTTCGCCTTCTTCTCCTTCTCCTCCTTCTCCTCCTTCCTATTCTTCTTCTTCTTCTTCTTCTTCATCATCTTCTTCTTCATTGGTCTTTTTCTTCATCTTCATCCTCCTTTTCTACTCATACTAATGTCACCAAAATATGTGACCTGCTTCATAAAAATCACCCAAGCACATATCTCACCAATAAGGCAGCTATTCCATCACCCAATTCATACCTAAACCTATTAACCTATATTCATGGCGACATTATAGAATCAAATTTCTTCATCTTTTATTTTTGATCACGAATTTCGATTTTCTTTTCACTTCAATTTCAGCTATCGTATACTAATATGCGGAAATAACAAAGGATTTCGTTTCAGTCCCTAGAAACGTTTTGTACATAATATTGTTATTATTGACAAAATATGAATAAAGTGTGCACATTTGATAAGATAGTTGGGTATTAGGGTGATTCACAAAAATTAAATTGGTATTTTTTTCAACAGGACACCCCTCATTTTGTTCATTTTGGTAATAAAATCATACCTGCAAAATATGAAAAAATTCAAAAGGTTTAGGGGTGCTACCGGTCAATGAACGTTTGTACACAAAGTCAATGGGATTTATGAGCCATTTTCTTTACAACACAAAAAAGCCATGTTAATTTTCCCTGATTGTGCCAAAAATATTTGATCATAGTGTGAGTAATGTCCTTAAAATAAATGCTAAAGAAAATTGTAAAAATGTTAACCCGCTTTCCAGAAAATTGCATTTTGGTGAAAACTGTTACATTTGGGGCAAGGCAGTTGCTGGAACAGCCAAAATATTATGGTACTTGGCTATAAATATAAAGTTGTGTTTATGGGGCTCTGGTTCTCTTTTTTTAAATGTATGTAGGTTTGTAACTGTAAATTATGTTATTCAAGTGTTGAATGTGTGTAGGTTTGTAATTTTATGTAAGTGTAGTGTAATGTTTAATGTGTAATCCAGTAGTAAATGTGTCTTAGCCACTCTAGCTCTTGTCACAAGTACCTTGCACAAGGTGTAGTTTTGAACTGGCCACTATCCAATGTTGTGACCCCAATTTATATACATTTCTTTTCAACCATGGTGAATCTAATCCTTCCTGTGGTCATTCAATTCAAACAATACAAATCTTCATCAGGTATGGCCATAATGACCACCCCTGATACAGATGTATGGATTTTGATAGTTACTATTACATAAGATTTCAAAAGCTGGTATCACCATTGGGGTTAACTAATATGTGAAGAATTTAATCTTTTTTTTTATCAACAGTTCAGTTCAATAAGGTATAAATTTGCCTGGTGGGATTCCAGGGGATATCCCAGGGTATTCGTTTCTTGAGCTATACTCCCTCTGTCACTTTTGAAACATTTTTTATTATTACAGTCAACTATGAACTTTAATTTGGTAAAAACCCATGTTTTCAAAAAATCCCATTGACTTTGTGTTCAAAAGTTCATTGACCGGTAGCACCCCCTAAACTTTTTTGAATTATTTTCATATTTTGCAGGTATAATTTTATTACCAAAATGAACAAAATGAGGGGGTGTCCCGTTGAAAAATACCAATTTCATTTTTTGTGAATCACCCTATTGGGTATGGCATGAGTTTTATGGTAGGGTCGATAGCGATAAGCGATTTATTCCAGACCATTACGAAGAATCGCTGCGTTGTACACTGAAAACAATACTTCATTAATGTAAAAAGCATTTTTATAATCGCTAGCGGTTAGACTATAAATCACTCAAAGCTTAATGCATTTCACGTAACCGTATGTTGGTTACTCATACAAACCATCTTGTAACGATTTCATGTAATATAATCATTATATTTTGTAGTCATTGAAATCATAGATGATGCTTATTCATTATGACTTTGTACATTATTTGGGCATTATTTCCCCAAGATTTCAGTACCCTATTATCTAACATCTGCATTTGATATTATCTTTACATCAACGAGTAATGTTTCATGAGAATTCAAACTCATATTTTGTATAATGGATACTACCTTGCATGGTATTTTGTCATTCATGCTCTATATGATCAAAACTCTTGTTCAGTATTATAAATAAGGAATCTCTTTGCTGTACTTTTGGAAAAGACATCCCATGGGCATAGCGATGTATGCCTATATCTTTATGTAATAAATGCTGTATACAGTATGTACAAGAAGAAACCAAAGTCAAATTTAAAGATATGTATAATGTGAATATGTGTATTTTAAATATTCTTGTATTGTTTCAAAGTAATATAAAGTAAATCATAGCACGTAGACAGACGGACAGATTCAGAACACAGGACACGACAGACATTTGGACGGACATACGGTACACGCATCAATAGCGTACAATAGCGAATCAATACGTACAAACGCAGACAAGACCACAAACAGACCAAGGAATGGACCGGCATACAGTATAAAATGTCATACTGTCTTGTTGTAAGACACAGCTTGGAAGACAGACAAAAAACGAACGGACTGAAAACAGCATATTTGACCAAAAATCTACTTAAAGAATGTTTAAATGGACAATACTTACTTATATTGTCTGTATGTAGATGGCTACACACAAATAAAAGAGTATTTATATATGATAAAAACATGTTGCATCAGTAGCATTTATTGTTGTGATTGTGTCTTCGTATTCATACGAAGTCCCTGATGACGTCATAAGAGAGACAAACAAGAGACAAGTTTTCTTTGCTGATCAGTATAAAAAGGGGCTTAATATTTTATATGAAGCCATTAAGTTTGTAAGGGAATGCATATTCATTGTTTTGACATGGGGAAATCCATGAACCAACTGATGGGGAAGCTGATACCGTATTTATCAATGCGCATAAACCATTCCCAAGCAAACGTCCTTTTCTCTTGTTACACATATTCAGTTTCCTTTTGTATCATTAAACTGATTCCCAATGCGTTTGTTTGTTCTGGTTTATGATGTGTAAATATATTTCCTTACTTTAAACATGTAGTTGCTACAGTGGTAATTAAGCATCATTCGTTGATCATCGCTTCCAGTGTCTCTTGGGAAATATGTTGTGCATGTGGATTCCTATTTCGGCGCATTCTCCGATTTTTTTTGTCTGTAGTTTAAGCCGACATTTATTTGTTAATTCGTTTGTTTTAAGTTTAATTCTAACACATATTCTTATTTGAAAATTTATAATCATTTATATATCCCAGAAAATAATAGGGTCCAAGAATTAACCCTTGGGGTACACCACAACTAGTATTAAAACTTTAACTTTGACAATTTAATATCATTATTATTATCTACAAGTCTTGTAATTTACAATTTTTCAAAATGTTGGCGTATCGGGGTCTTTTGGGGGATATGTATAGCATGCTGAGTCAAGGTAAACTATCAGCAATGGCTCAAAACCGATGTAGCTGGAGGATAATTGTAGTCGCCTGCTCCGCAGCCAAAGGATGATGATTTTGTAAGAATATTTTACACGATTGGTCACACGATTAAGAATATTGCAAATAATAAACATGTTAATGGGGTACTACACCCCTGCCCAATTTTGTGCCTATTTTTGCATTTTTCTCAACAATTATAGCGCATTGGTGACAAGTAAGATATGTATATTATAGGGGCAAGGATTGCAACTACTGCACTGGAAATTTTATTTCAGCACAGACAACAGTTGTGGAGTTACAGTCAAAAATGAGGGAAAACCAACATTTGATCAATAAATCAATAACTACTTGCCTTGAGTTGCTGAATTTTCAATGCAATAGTTGTAGTCCTTGCCCCTATAATATACATATCTTACTTACCACCAATGCGCTATAAATTTTGAGAAAAAAGCAAAAATAGGCACAAAATTGGGCAGGGGTGTAGTACCCCCTTAACCAAACGGTTCGTCGGTCCATCATTCTCATCATATTGTAGTATGAAACTTTTTCTGCCAAAGAAAATAGCTACATAAAATGTGTGGACTTTGAAAGTGCATACTGACCCGATCTTTGTTGTCATATGGAAAGGTTTGATTACAAAACGATTCTCAATAAGCTATCTATGCACAGTTTCCACCTCGATACACCTGAGCACACAATTTCGTCCAAGAGCTTGCGGCAAGCAGTGAATTGTCTCTACACAGTCTTTGATTACACTACACGGTTAAGTGCATAACATCATGAGAGCTGTGTGAGCTTCTAGCTGGTGATGAGGCGAATGTGGTAAATCTGTTGAAAACTACATATCCAAGAAAAAATTTTTTACCAAAATGTAGGTTTTAAAAGTCAAGTGATACTTACAATACTTTTCAGATTTTATTTCATTATATGTGATGCGATCAAGCAAAATCAGTCGGAACTCGGCAATAATAAATTTTCACTTTCCTATAAGATAGTAAAACACATTTACAAAGCTCGATTTTGCAGAAACCCCCCATGGAAATTGAACAACCAGTTCCAAAGATATGACCAATTAAAGAGTTTCCAAAACAAGAGGAAACAAAAGGAAATATTTCCTTTCTTTGGCTATATCTCAAAATCAATATTTCCGAGTTCCGACTGATTTTGCTTGATCGCGTCACATATGAAAGAGCACATTTATATTGTCCATAAACTAACTTCATTTCAATGAGCAATGGCCAATTCTCTTTAAATTGCAAATCTTATGCAAAAAGTTACTATTTTCGACTGTTTTACGGTTGTAAATTCAATGAACTATGACTTTGCTAAAGAGCGCTTACAAATTGATATGTATTTTTGGTGGACCACATAGCGGGAACACACTATATTAGTGTATGTTACTAGCTTACTTACTAGCTTACTTACTAACTGACTAACCATTTGGTCTTAAATGGGCATATCTCGAAATGCCACAAAGCTATAACCCTCCGAGCGTTGTCAAATGAAAGATAGACAAATAAAAAATACAATAAAAACACCGGGGGTTCTAAAGTTAGATTACGTTATAAATCTTTGCAACTGGACTTACTGTTTTTGTTGACTACAGTATCACGTCATATCTCTGAGCGTCAGAGATATGACGTGATACTGTAGTCAACAAAAACAGTAAGTCCAGTTGCAAAGATTTATAACCTAATCTAACTTTATTCAACTACCTGGATGATTGAGAATATTCATAGATATACCGGGGTTCTACTCTTAATACTTTTAAAGTTGCGTCCATTTTACTCCCCTCCCATTGCGAAATATCAAGTGAGCTTCAATTCAGTGCAGCTGTGTCGACAGGTTAGAACACGTATAAATGCCAGCTTGCCAAATCTGTACAGGTGAAACCATGGTTCTTCTATGGTGAAATAAAGGTCCTATACATAGGGCCTGCACTTTGGCTCGACATTTGAAAGGGGTGTGAATTCATTTTTGGATACGCCCCTATTATAATTAGGTAATACTCGAACACATTCCCTATATACATGTACCACATGTAGTAAACCTGTCTGCTTTATCTGTATTGTGCCTTTCTTAAGCAAATAGTTAAACACGATTTCATCAAACATTATAACAATAGCTCTTTTACAGTGTGCAATCATCCCGGGCAATAATTGGACAATAATAGAGGATGTGCGTGAAATTATTGATTAGCTCAATACAAAGGATTTGAACCGGTGTCCTTCACCGTAATCATGGCGCAATGCAGTGCATTCAATCAAACGTTGTCGTCAACCTATTTGATCCTATAGTGCATTTGTTATGTGTGTGAGACGAGCTGTCGCGGTAGATTGCAATAGCTTGTAATCATGCTTTTGTTGAATGAATTTGAGTACTCCGCCATATTTACGGTATGAACGTCATAATCTAGGTGATTATTTGCATTGGATGTCTTGAATACGCTGGCGAAGTTGTGTAATAATCGGATTAATGCTATAACAGTAGGTGAATACAAGTTTTGAATATATCGCGTTGCAAAGCCCCATTCAGTGATCCCAGCGAAAGTGAAAAAAAAAAAATCAAATTGTTACTTAAATTTTTTAAATGAAAAAAATGGCAAAAAACCCAAGAAAACGGCAGTATCGACGAAGTTGAAGCCCCATTCAAATAGGCCTACATGTAGCTAATTTATATATACTGTCAGTATATAAATTAAATCAGTTCAATTCACGCCGAGTGTCCTTGACAGGTTTGACTCTGCTTCAGCGGTCATGAAAGAATTCAAAAGATAACCTCTGCCCCAACAATGAAGCAATTGTCTGAAACTGCTCTTCGGATGATGATAGTCATATAATGATCAAAAGATTATTACTGACTATATCATTGTACAAAATCTGAATTTTGATGATTTTTACGATCGTCCAGATGAAAAAATCACTGAATGGGCCGTTAGTTCCCTCCACTCCTTACCCTGGCAATATGAATCAAAGAAAAATAAAGATAAAATTAAATAAAACAAGAAAAAAAAAAAAAAAAAAGAAACAAAGAAAAACAAATATGAAAAGTTCGAACAATATTTGGTTTATAAAATTAATGTGACCGTGATGAGGCTCGAACTCACCACCTTCCGATTTAAAGTTCGAAGCGCTCGTGTACCAAATTCTGACGCCTTACCAAGTGAGCTGTGCTCCTGAGATACGAAATAAAAATAAAATAATACACTGTATACCTGCTTGTGTCGGTAATTGATTTGCTCAAATTCCATAATGGTACAGTGCAACAGAGCAAAAATGCCCAAAATTTAAAAGCTATATAATTTATGAACAATATACACTACACATAAAAAATACTAATACAAGGGAATTTCAACATAAGAATCCAAACAATTAAGTACCAACATGCACAGCTTTGTCCTTTAATATATCACATTTGGGTTTTTAACAAAATGTTATCAAACCTCTACTGTGATTGGCAGCTGCACAAGGCATCTCTTTGATAGCTGATAATGGCCATCCATTCAGCAAGTGGCTACTAACTGACCTTGACAGGCTTGAATGAGCACTGTCATCTGCTACAAAACCATCACACTCTAGGACCTGGTCGCCTATATTAATTTACTAGTCAACATTTGCATAGGAACCGCATAGTCGGAGGCAAGGTTCATTATTGATTGGAGATTATATACGTATTTATTACTAATAGACAAGTAATATATATATATCGTGTGTTTGCGATTTATTCCGTAATCAATAAGTATGATGAACAAACGCATTTCTGGCAGAAGCACTCACAGCGTAGTGGTATTCGATCTCGACTGTTAAATAAAAGGTTGTGGGTTCGAACCCTGGTAGAATTTTAATTGGAATAAATTTGTTTTTCTTTTGTTAAGTAAGAGGTAATAATTATGGCAATAAATCCGCCGTATAAAACTGAACACAGCTCAATCTAGCCTCATATAGGCCTATATCATGTAAATGTATTATGTGATGCAAATGTTGACTAGGAAAAAAATATCGCGACCTGGTCACTATAATGCTACAGGGAGCACAGTACTTTGACAATGGATTGAAAGACAATTATTATTGATTAGGCGCGGATTCTAAAAGTACAGCTCCTATGCGTGTGTAGCAAAAAATTGGAATAGAATGTTTGGAATCATGTAACTAAAATACTAAATGCATTCTGCAAAATGTGCTCTTACCAATTTATAAAGCATTTCATTAGCTTTAATTTGACATATTGTTTGACATGTTTGGAATTATGGTAAATCATTAAATAAAATATTTATTAATTAATCAATTATGTCAATTAATAAAAATTTAATGCAAATATGCATATTTTCTCTGACAGAATTGTAGGATTTGACAAGAGCCATCTTTCTTGTAAGTTTGATTCTTATAACATACCGGTATCGTATTGCGTCCCGTTATAGTTGCAGAAAAATACGCGTGCAGGACACACATACGCACCCCCCACACACACACACCCAGAGGATCGTACCGCTTTACAATCGTATAACATTCATTGGCGCTAGTAGTAGTAAATTCCAATTTTCTTTGCTTTACCTCACTTGTTCTGCTCAAAATTAAAAGGGGACATATCTGACAGTAAAAGCTTACATTTTATGGAAATTATGTTTAAATTTGCTTAAACAGCACAAAACAGATAAAGCAGACTAATGTACTATACATAGGCCTATACATGTATGGTATGCCAGGGACTGTTTAAGAATATATCATTAGATTTATGATATTTACTTCGAGGACTGTTATATATCAAAAATGTGAAAAATATCAAATTTTAATAATTTGTCATAAAATTTGTATTATATCGTGAATTCCAAACAATGAAATTTATTTGATATCAGAAAGACATTCTTCGTATTCAGAATGCGTTTTCTTTGTCTTTTTTTTTTTTCTTTTCTTGTTTTATTTATTTTTTTCTTTATTTTTCTTTGATTTATATTGCCAGGGTAAGGAGAGTAGGGAACTAAAGGCCCATTCAGTGATTTTTTGATTTTTTTTCATCCCGACGATCGTAAAAATCATCAAAATTCAGATTTTGGATACTAGACTGCGGAACTCAGTCTTCAATGATAGTCAGTAATTTTTATATTTTGGACATTATTATGACTATCATTTGAGGACTGAGTTCTTATGATCCGAGGAGCAGTTTCAGATAATTGCCTGGGATTATTGGGGCAGAGGTTATCTTTTGAATTCTTTCATGACCACTGAAGCATAGTCGAACCTGTCAAGGACACTCGGCGTGAATTGAAAGACCATGTCACTCGCCACAAAAGAATGTCAAAGGTCATAAAAGGCCTATGGCTGATTTTGTACGTTTCGTCATTGTCATAGATGTGCTAACATAGCTTGCTAGTGTAGTGGTTCAGCCGAAAGCCGTGTGTCTAAGACAAAAAAAAATAATGCATTTACGTGAGTCTGTAATTTATATACCGGTACTGACAGTATATAAATTAGCTACATGTATTTGAATGGGGCTTCAACTTCGTCAATACTGTCGTTTTCCTGTTTTGTTTTTTTGCCATTTGTTTTTCATTCAAAAATTTATACACGTAACAATTTGATTTTTTTTTTCACTTTCGCTGGGATCACTGAATGGGACTTTGTAGCGCGGATTATTCAAAACTTGTTTTTACCTGCTGCTATCTAGTATTAATCCGATTATTACATAGCGTTGCCAGCGTATTCAAGACATAGGTTATGTAAGGGATAAACTGTACATGGGTATAGGGTATAGAGGCCCTGCATGCTTTTATCGATTGGCTCCAAACAAAGGATTTGAACCGGTGTCCTTCACCGTAATCACGGCACAGTCCATTCAATCAAATGTCGTCAGTGTGAGAGACGAACGATGTATAAATCTGGAGGTCACATCATCACTTATCATGCTTATTGTAAAAAGTTTGTCAAATGCATACACTGTGTGTATTGTTCCTGGTATTGTCAATGCAGTCAAGCAAACAGGTATTATATTTTGAAAAGGCCGCTATAGTATATTCACAGGGGTGTCTTGAATGGCCAATCATATGGGACATAATCAAATTGCAGTGACTGCTTCCTTTGTTACCACATGTCAGTCATCTTGTGATTATTGGACCATGTAAACCTGCAAAAAACGAGCCAAAGTGCAGGCCCTATGGCCCCTTACAGGATTTCAAAATGTTTGTGCAATAGGGATGCATTACATTAACCTTTTAAATGAAGAAAGAAAGAGAGAGCATAGTCAGTTAAATAAATACATATCAATTTGTAAGCGCTATTTAGCAAAGTCATAGTTCGTTGAATTTACAACCGTGTGACAAAACAGGCGAATATAGTAACTTTAGTAACAAGATTTGAAATTTAAAGAGAATTGGCCATTGCTCATTCTAGTGACGCCAGTTATGAACAATATAAGTGTGCTGTTTCATTAACGACATAAAATTTGAAAAATATTGTAAGGAACACTTGAGGTTTTGACTTTTAAAACCTACATTTTGGTCAAAAAATGTGCTTGGATAGGTAAATAGTTTTCAACAGATTTTTTCACATTTGCCTTGCTATAACATTGAATTGCGTTCTCTATTGACCTTGTGACAAAGGGTGTTTTTATGGGGAAGTGTTAGCTTTCGCTTGATATAAAAAAAATTGATTGGATGAAGGAAACACTTGAAGCTTCCACAAAAACCAATCAAAAAGGCCCATTTTTCAGCCAGAAGCTCTACAGCTCTTACATTGCGATTCACTACTTGCTTGAGAGCTCTTGGACGACAATTGTGCTCAGGTGTATCGAGGTGGAAACTGTGCGCATGATGGTTTATAAGAGAATCGTTTTTGTATAGATATCTTTCTATATGAAATAGAAATAATTTAACTAATTTAATTAATAGATGAATTAATGTCATCCGAGGTAAAAGGTCAACAGATAGAGGTCAACCGAGTTCAAAGGTCATATGGGGTCAATGGAATATGCTTAGCTCGGTCCACCAGTTTGAGGTGCAATAACCGCTCTTTTTAATCTAGCTACAGCTCGGTGAAAGCACACACCTGGTCCACTAATGTTATGTTAATTGTATTGTGTTTTATAAAATATTAATCAAACTATATATTAATTTCCATTTAATTAACTATTATTATTAACTTTTCATGCTCGATGAAACACACCTGGCTCATTAATGTCGAATTAATATTATGTTAATAAAAACGGTACTATGTTTTATACAATGTTGATCAGAAAATAAATCGGTTGGTGGTGTTATTTAGAATGGTAGGTTTTCATTTTATAAATTCATTTAATTTAATTATATTTTTTATCTACAATCCAGGAAAAAAATTGTTGGCACACTTGCCCTAAACAATTGAAATGCGTGTCCTATCAAAATGCAGTTTAATTAGCTCGTCTAATGAAACATAATATTATCTCGCGACTGAAATTGCCTTCCGTAGTGAAGTCACGTTTCACTATTTTCCCGGTGGCGGAAATAGCCTTCCGTAAGGAAGTCACGTGATAGTTTCGCGGGCAAGGCTTCGCCCGGGTTGCCGTTAGGTACATGTGTACCGGTTTTCATTCTATATCAGTCAAGCATTCGGAATCGGACGTAAAATTGTTTCTCTCTATGTATCATGTCTATTGTACAACGAAGAGGCCGAATTAAATCAGCAAGCTTATACAATACAGCTTTCTTCACATGGAATAAACTGTGACGGCAACAGATATTAAATCAAGATGTTGTCTGCATAGTTTTGTGTAAATTACTCGATAATACAGGTATACTGAGGTAGTCAGGCGTTACGAGTGCAATTCGCTGTATGACGATAATCAAGAGTGTGTGCTGATATTCCGGGGTTTCTTATGCTTGAACATACATGTAATGGCAACGACCGATGGCTAACACAATTTCTGTATTCGGCTTCAACGGGCAGAACAGGGATAAATCGGTGAGATATTTGTTTTCAACAATTTGTCAAACCTTGCCGTTAATCAGTTTTATTAGCAGTGAATAACTGGGTTCTAGCCCATCTTTAGAAATTAGCCATGGAGAATAGCTCCAGATACGGATACCTACTTCTAAAATACAGGTTTACATGTCAATCTAACGTTATCTTGCTGTATTTCAGCTAGGGGCCATGGGTAGAAAATCTGGGTTAATGTTCTTAGAACAATCCAAATAGGCCTACGTAATCAGATTGCGTGAGCACTTTCTTTGTCGCGGGACTGAAGTTGAAAATCGCCCAATTGGGCGCCCAAATCGCGGGTTTGGCAACCCTGCGTAATCTATTCATGACTTCAGGGACGCGCGACCTCTATCATAGATGACCATAATGGTCATCAGTTCTATTCACCATGTTCATTGAAGTAACAAGAGAATTGAATAGATGCGTGTATGTCCCATCAGAAAGTAATACAATTATTGGTACTCATGAATGCTAAAGATCGATGAATCAAGCAGGTGGCCATTTCTATAACACATCATAAACCGGGAAGAAGGAAAATTGTTTTTGTTCTGGTTAAATAAATTAAAAGTTACATTTATTAGTAAAATTCGGTTCAATTTTTTGTTGTTGTTGTTGTTGTTGGTTCTGAATTGGAAAAATCTCTCTTGGTATAAAATGGCCATAGGCCTATGAGGGAAAGTTATTGTCAATTTTTAACGCAAGGATATGTCAGAGATGAGATTTCTCCTCGGATAGGAGGAATTCCTTCTATTTCAAATTGTCACCTCTGTTCAAAAGTATAGGAGATCATTTATTTTTCCTCCTTTTTGATATTTTCCTCCTTTTTGGCAAAACTCCAGTCTCATGCCTGATATGTGCACTGGACACGTAATGGTCGAATTGGATAGTGTTCCGTGTTCCATTTTGACGAAACGAATCGTAACAAGCAAACAAAATAAAAAATAATAACAGTAATAATGATAACTTGAAAATTGTCGTCAAAGAAAAAGGCCATTTTAATTGTGCATTTGACGCGATTGGCGGCCATTGGTATATATAGGTTTTCATAAATGAAATTTCAACTCAAGCAGGGATATTTTGGATAGTTTGGCATCAACTAGAATAAATTAATGAAGGAGTTGGAGTGTGAAATATATACGAGGCTAATATAATATACAGACATGTATATGACATACAGTATTTAGTGTAGGCTTTGCAGACAGAATTTGCTTCCCTTTTCTTCTGTTTTTAATTGCAGGTCGTATGGATTTTACGAGATGGGGGATAGAAGGAAGAACGATAGACGAAAGAACGGGAACTTCTATATGGGGAAAATTATGGGCCTACAACGGCTAACTACATTTAGTGCAGACAAAGAGACAAAGGATCTACATCTTCATTAAAATACAGTGTTTCCCTCAAATTGAGTAGTGTTGCATCTCGAATATTAACATATTATACAGTGCTTCGTGCGAGTAAAAATAGCATCAGCAATTATGGAACTGAATTCTAACATGTCTATGGATGGGTAGGCAGTGAGGAATTGAGGAATATCGGTTCACAGCTTGATGGAAAGGTCAACACTTTTAATATTTGGTATCAGTGGAAGGAGCTTATACAATTCTTTGGCAATCTATCCAGGTTAAACAATTCAGGAAGCACAGTAAGGATACAGTTGGAGGGAATGAAAGAATAATCTTGGGTGTCATCAATGGATCATTCAATTAATAAAAGTTCATACATTAATCGCTGAACTGATCCGAAAGCAAGTAGTTGAAATTAGCGAGTTTTATCTCGGTAGCAGCTAACCAAATATGTTATTGCATAAATTATCTTTGATATATTTGTACAAACAAGGGGCATTCCACATCGGACAACTTGACTTTGGCTAGTTGGGCAAATAGCGACAAGCGTTATAGCAGAAATCAGATGGGATTGAAATATTACTAATCAAATCAGACGTTAGTGTGCGCAAATATTGATGCCTTGCCTTTTGATGCCTTGTCATTTATGTATTTCTGGATCTGTGTATCCATAAGGGTGATGTACTAGCAACCTCTCCCCTTCTTTATCGCATTCATTTTTAACAATAAGCGTGCAATGTGGTTTCTTTGTGACGGGCCCACGGATGTTTCTTCTGCTTTTATCGAAATCGCCGGTGGTTTTCTTTTTAACTCTATGTCATAATGTACATTGATTGTATGACGATTATAGTTTTGATGTGCTTATCATGCTTACTGTAGATTGATGTTGTTTTGAAAAGACCTATGCGTTGTAAATCGCTATATCATAATCATGTTTGATGCTTGCTATAGTTTATGATATTTGATATATAATTTTGTATTTAAGGCCTATGCTTTGTAAATTGCTATATCATGTTTGATGTACTTGTAATTTGTTGCATAATTTTGTATTTAGGGCATGCTTGGTAAAGCGCTTAACGACATCTGTTTTAGCGCTTCATAAATGTTTCGTTATTATTTATATATTATTGACTTGGTTCAGATAAATAAAACAAAAAAGATGAATTAGGTTTACCTTTTGGGAAATTTAACAAATTTAAGGCACATATTTTCTTACCTGTAGGCGTATCTATCAAACGAAGACCAGATCTCTTCACGATCATTAAGTTAAACAAATTTATAGTATTACAGGTCTTTCTTAATGGTAACTATCAAAAAGGGCTATTATATATAGACTTGGGTATTTACTTAGAGGGCAGCATAAAATTCATAGTATAATATTATATATAGTTAATGGCTAAATGTAGTAGAGCGATTATTACGCAACAAACATGACAAATGGAAGGTAAATAGTTTCCTGAGTTGGAGCTATTAAATTAAGTCCAGAATTCATCCTTATTATCCAGTTATGGTAAATTATGCTCTTATTGTACCTATCAAACAAAGAACAGAAATTTTCACCGCAAGTTGATAAGACAAAGTTGTGGTTTTAAATTGTATCTATTAAATGAAGACAAATTAAATTTTTGCATAATGCATATTGCATGGGTTCTTGCTTTTTGGATCGAAATTACTGTTGCATTTACGTTGTGCAATATGTACAGTGTGCATTGTTTACTATTTTGCGTGTTTTATAATGTATATATATTTCACAGTTAATTGCATCTTGATCAATCGTGTCCTTTTAGGCTTACGATGTGCAATATATTGTTTGTCTTTTTAAACTAGTTTTAATATATTTGCTCGAACTCTTTGTATGTTCTAAAAATTGTAAACTCAAATATTGTTCTCATTTTTTACAATGTATGTGGTTTTATATAATACCATGTTTTGTATAAGCGCTTTGAGTTCTTTTGATGTGATTGCACTATATAAGAAATTATTATCATTTTTATTATTATTATTATTATTATTATTAGTTCTCCAGTAGTCAAATTACAGTATTCTCTTTTACGGTGTATGTATGTCACAATGTTAAATAGGTTCACCTAGTTGATACACCCAGAGACAAAAGGAAATTCACCTAAGTGGGCATGAAACATGTAGGTGCATTTGTCAAAACTTGGGAAGTCGACAGTGGCATATAGGGCCTACATTTGAACATCACATGTAGGCCTTGAGGGATGAAAATTCAAATAACGCCAATATTAAAGCAGGCTAATAATCATTGGGTTTGTTTGTTTTGTTTGGCATTGGGTTTTTCTCATACGTAAATCTACCCAAAAGATAGTAGTACATTGTAGGAGTATTTATTGCCCGTCAGACTTTTTGTTATTCCAAACATTTCACCGCAAAGCTCGGCGGAAGGGTAGATGTCATGTAAAACATAAACTGCAATCAGAGGGGGCGGGGGGGGAGTCAGGCAAGTTCCTTGACTTGTCTACGGAACTTGGTTGGCAGTTTTTTGGATCATTTTTCTAAAATGATCAATTTAATGTACATAATTATACATATATTACATTAATAAATTCTATTTTGTCTTTCCAATCTTCGTGGGTATTTGCCTACTAGAAGATTTGGCGTTGGTTTATGCTGATGCCCACCATGTAATCTAAATATGAATATAATATGAAAATGAGAAAGGGTCAGCCATTTAATTTCTTTTGATATATGTAAGTCCGCGGCTTTTTATATTGTCATCGTTAGATGCAGTCTTTATATTCTATCCATTGTTAAATCGAGTCTTTATATTTTCTCTATCGTTAGATAGTGCATTCCCTGTTACGGGAACTTTTGGTTTATATGCGCAACTGGCTTTCGAAGTAATTGTTTGGGAGGCTCGGTCGGGTAATTACTCTGAGCGAAAAAGTTGACCATAAATCAATAAATATTAGTTGGCTGATTCCAATGAATTTTCTCAAAGCATTGCATGAATAAATTATGCGTTCTTTCTGAATGACTGATAAGTGTCCAAAAATTGGTGTGAGGCATTTCTTTATTTCAGTGTCTAGGGATAATGCAGTTTAATTAGCTCGTCTAATGAAACATAATATTATCTCGCGACTGAAATTGCCTTCCGTAGTGAAGTCACGTTTCACTATTTTCCCGGTGGCGGAAATAGCCTTCCGTAAGGAAGTCACGTGATAGTTTCGCGGGCAAGGCTTCGCCCGGGTTGCCGTTAGGTACATGTGTACCGGTTTTCATTCTATATCAGTCAAGCATTCGGAATCGGACGTAAAATTGTTTCCCACCCTCCACTCCCTTTATGTCAAGGTTGATCTGATTAAAATTGATCAAAATAGAGGACAGGTCGTCGAAAACGAGTATCGCAAGAGTGAGACAAATCACATGAAGGTTTCATCTTTATTAAGTCAAAATGTAATTAAGAATGAAATGAAATCAGAACATGTTGGATGTCACGGTTCTTTGTGTTGCATAATAGTATGACTATATGAGTGTACGTGTGTGAGTAGTTCACTTCAGCTTCAGTTTCTATCTCAGCAACATGTTCTATTCTGTTGCGCAGCTGTAATATTTATTCTCAGTGAAATAGTGTGGTGAAGTTTGCTTCTGCCTCAGAAGCATTAGTGAAATTGATTTTAATTTGTGCCATTTTGAGTCAGAAGGAGAAAGGAAAACATAATTGGTTGAGAGCCCTCGGGTTAGAATATACTGCGGAATAGTATGACTAAGGGTGAGAGTGCGTGAGTAGATCATTTCAGGTTCAGGTCTAATTCAGCAACACGTTTTATGCTGTGGCGCAGTTATAAATTTTCAAATATCGTTGTAAAATAGTGTGGTTAAGTTGCTTCTTCTACAGAAGCATAAGTAAAAGTGTTAAAATTTATGCCATTTCAATCTTGGGCGGTATTTTGGTTGATGAATGTTGTGTATAGCGGGAAGGAAGGAATCAACACCAGGTTGGCATGGGGTAGCTAGACAGGGGCCAAGTACTATGCCCTCAGATTTTTCTTGTTCAACAAAATATAAGTAAAAAGGAAATATTGTGATCAAGTTTTTATGAGGTTGCGCAGCCGGCTAGTTATCGCGTTGAATTCTAGGGTAGGCTGTCCTATTGCATTTAGAGTAGGCATCATAACCTAGTGGTGCATACGATATCATAAGCTTTCAAAGCATGGCGATGTGTGTCAAGGAACCTGGGACAGTTTTTTGGATCATTTTTCTAAAATGATCAATTTAATGTACATAATTATACATATATTACATTAATAAATTCTATTTTGTCTTTCCAATCTTCGTGGGTATTTGCCTACTAGAAGATTTGGCGTTGGTTTATGCTGATGCCCACCATGTAATCTAAATATGAATATAATATGAAAATGAGAAAGGGGTCAGCCATTTAATTTCTTTTGATATATGTAAGTCCGCGGCTTTTTATATTGTCATCGTTAGATGCAGTCTTTATATTCTATCCATTGTTAAATCGAGTCTTTATATTTTCTCTATCGTTAGATAGTGCATTCCCTGTTACGGGAACTTTTGGTTTATATGCGCAACTGGCTTTCGAAGTAATTGTTTGGGAGGCTCGGTCGGGTAATTACTCTGAGCGAAAAAGTTGACCATAAATCAATAAATATTAGTTGGCTGATTCCAATGAATTTTCTCAAAGCATTGCATGAATAAATTATGCGTTCTTTCTGAATGACTGATAAGTGTCCAAAAATTGGTGTGAGGCATTTCTTTATTTCAGTGTCTAGGGATAATTGGAGAGGCGGGTGAAACATACATGCAATATATGTGAAGTACAGACTCCCCCAATATCTCACTCTTCCCCACTCCCCATCTTTCAATGTTGGAGGGTCTCACGGACTTGTTCACAACATGACATAGTCCAATATTGAATTGGGGGAGCGGGGGCAGAGATATACCAACAGACATGTAAAGGGCGTCAACCTTTTTTTCCTGGATTATAACTGAGTATATTACAGTATTATTAAAGTATTATAGTACACGTGACACAATGTCAACTCCAGGGATGACAAGAGCAACCGCTGGCGGCGCATCGTATTATGAATCGCGAGAATTGCTGACAGGCTGATATTATTTTGGTGAAGTTGTAAAAACGGTGTTTATAAAAATGACATCAAACAACCTCAACCCCGCCGCATAGGAGGGGGAAGCTGGGTTAAGGATGACGTGTTTTTCCACGGGGGACATCCCCTTAAAACCCTAAAAGAAGTACATTTTGATTTTTTTTTAAATACTTTTTCACAAGGAACATATATGACTATGTGTTAATAATTCAACATGGTTTGCTTTATATTTGCGCGCTAATTTCTATATCATAGTTTATGCCAATGTTTCCATTTTCCATATGTTCCTATTTTTATATTTTTTATTATATTCAAAAACATGTGGTGACATTTGAAACAAAACACAATCAAGTCTCTCAAATCAGCCTCTAATCGCACTTTTTCATATTTTGCTCCTAATATCTGGAATTCTGTTCCATTAACGAGACTCGTTTGTGTCTAAATGGATATTGATCATTCCATATGTTCTTAGTTTTATATTTTTCATTATGTTCAAAAACATGTGGTGACATTTGGGACTAAACACAATCAAGTCTCTCAAATCAGCCTGTAATTGCACATTTTAATATAATTATACTTTCAAAATCTAGAATTCACTACCCATATCTATCAGGTATATCGCAATCTCTTAATATTTACCAAAGGTAATTGAAATACGCGCGTATTATTTTAACTTACAATCAAAAAGTTTATTAAAATAAATACTCTGCCTTCTGAACCAGAACCATTGTGACGCGATTATAGGCATGAATCGTTAAAAACACATTACAAGAAATAAGTCCCTCCCAATATTTCATCATAACATCGTAATGTAAAATCATGTACCAATAAAACTAACTTGGAAATAATTATTATGACTGTTTACTAAGTGCTGTGTGAAAATGAAAAATTGACTTGATGGTTGAATGAGAACAAATGGAAGACAAAAACTGTCCTATTTAAAAGTCACAGAAGTTGATTTATGGCTTATTACTAAAGGAAAAACACACGTGGTTGAGTGCAGTCTTTGTTAAAAATGAATCATATGTTAGAATAAATCATTATTGAAATTGATTCAGTTCGGTATTTGACCTACTTTCCCAATATGACAGTTTATCAACTTCAATTTTATGTATAAACAGTATGCTTCATTGCATTAAAATATAGGTTGACGTATCATTGTAAAACGGTAAAAGTCGTTTTGGCGGAGAGTTCGAGATGTTTATAGAAGTCCTGCTCGACCACTCTATAAAATAAAGCCCGTATTCATTACGTATTTCATAAAGTTTCTAAATCAGGTCATACAAATAAGGTGAATAATACAGATGTATATTGGTCAAATATTTATGGAATCTTACAGTTTCAAACATCGCTGATTTTGTGAGTAGGTTCTTAAAAACGGAGCGGGGTGCCGACTTATTTCACATATCTCACTGGATATATTATTTTAATTTTTAACGTTTCTTCGTAGCCGAAGTCTTTTGTTAAGTGTTTGTGTCTGAATTGATTTTACCTGAACATATTTTTCTGAGGGTAGTCTGCTCCCCTGCTACCTCTGGTTACCCCATGAAGTTTAAAAATCTAGAATGTCTCCCTAATAAAATGAAGTACCGGTAGATCCTGTTTCTTGTCTTGTATTAAGGTACAATGATTTGAGAAATAGGTTCCAATAAAGGTTAGTTAATCTTTTGCCATCTGGGCGTTTTATTGATTGGAATAGTTGATTATGATGCAATCACATGTACATAAACAGGTATTGATGGAATGTTGTCCAGGTGTAACAGGTGCGGTGGTGTTACCGTATGACCGACATGTGACGTCGCAGAGTCCCTATTTGAAAAATCCTGTATACCCTACTGAACATTTTCATCAGGATTGTTGTTGATTTCATATTTCTAGTCAATAAATCAGTACTCTCTGTGGACGTTTCGAAGTCTAGCAGACTTCTTTTTCAACACTATTGTTGTTGTGACGATCTTCTACATACCGCTGGTAATACCAATTGGCAACCGCGTTGCTTAGCAACCAGTATCATCAGCGGTATACAGAAGATCGTCACAACAACAAAAGTGTTGAGAATGAAGCATGCTAGACTTCAAAACGTCCACAGTGAGTACTGATTTATTGGACTAGAAATATGAAATCTCTTCATTTATTAATCCTGTATACCGGTATAGTATTTTGATGTTTTATAAAGTAACCGTATCAATCATTGTATTTATTGATTAAATATATCCTGAATGGAGTTCAGCATTTGACCCACTTTAACAATATGACAGTTCTGCGACTCAAAGGTAAAAACACATGCTTATTGTATTGAAATATAGCTTGACGTATTTTTGTTAAAACTGTAAAAGTCGTTTGGGCAGCACGCTCGAGATGTTTGTTGAAGACCTGATCGACCGTACTACATGTATAAAAGCAAACCCACAATTTTCGTACGTATTTCATGAAGTGTCTCAACCAGGTCGTACCAATACGATAAATAATGCAGATGTATTTATGCAATCATTGTGTACATACATTGTCAAACATCGCTGGCTTCGACAAGCTTTTGTAAGTAGCTGCTTGAACTAGAGGTGGATTATTTTACAAGTACAATATTCCTCACTATAAATCACTGCACTTTTTTGGTTGTTGTTGTTGTTGTTATTGATGTTGCATGTTGTTGTTATTATTATTATTATTATGGTTGTTGTTGTTGTTGTTGTTGTTGTTGTTGTTGTTCAAAATTGCCCTTGTCCGACACGCAAGCAACAACAAAGACGGGATTACTTTTAACTTTCAATAGCGACGTGTTTACCGTGTCCAACAAGTGTAGTGTCCAACAATCCGAAGGCTACCAGCTTATCATATGAACGAATAACGGGACGTGGTCCGCAACGGAAAAACGCGCATAAAATGTCCTATAAAAGCAAGTTTGTATTGGCCGTATCAATTTGCAGGTCGCAATCTCACAACCATACAACTCAACACTGCATATTTCTTCACAATATGCAACTTATTTTTAGTTCTTGTAAGCGCATCATAAAAATGTAAAAACGCTGGCTTCGACAAGCTTTTGTAAGTAGCTGCTTGAACTAGAGGTGCATTTTTCACAAGTACAATATTCCTCACTGGATATTTTTTCATTTACCAACGTTTCTTCGTTAGTAAAGTAGGTAATGGGGATACCCATCCTGCACAAATAAACACAATGGGGAACAATTGCTCGCTACAAGAGGAAACTGAATATATTTAATAAGAAAGAATGAACTGTTTACCAACCCAAAGTGTTACAATTAAACATGACAACAAATAAACAAATATCCCGTAGACCGAAATGTTTTGTCATGTCTCTTGCCTGGGCATTAGATAGTTGACGTTTTGTGTGCGGTTTTCCGTAAGCACATTGGCAACTTTGCCGCAGCTGTTTGCTATCTCAACAACACATTGGAAAAGGAAACAAAGCCCGGTACAAAGCTAATCCGAATTCCTCCACTATGGTATGAGAGGTTACGGGTTCGAACTCTAGCGGTGGTTAGTGCGCTCTTGTGTAAAAATTGAGTTAGCTTGGAATTCACCTGGAACTTACAGAAGGAACAGAAGTCTCGTTATAGCCCGTAAGAACTCGGGGAGCTGAACCTGTCTGCGACGGTTAATTGTGGGATGTCTAAGGTGTGCGCTTCTTAGCTGCAAGTCTTGTGTTGTTGTTTAATGGTTTATGGAATGATTTAGGCAGTAAAAATCAGTAACAACCTGCAATTTGCTGAGGCTTGTGGATTAACGTCTAAGCGTTGTGCATGTGAGTAGCGCACTATATATCACTGCACTTTTTGTGGTTGTTGTTGTTGTTGTTGATGTTGTTGTTGTTGTTATTATCATTGTTGTTGTTGTTGTTGTTGTTGTTCAAAATTGCCCTTGTTCGACACGCAAGCAACAACAAAGACGGGATTACTTTTAACTTTCAATAGCGACGTGTTTACCGTGTCCAACAAGTGTAGTGTCCAACAATCCGAAGGCTACCAGCTTATCATATGAACGAATAACGGGACGTGGTCCGCAACGGAAAAACTCGCATAAAATGTCCTATAAAAGCAAGTTTGTATAAGCCGTATCAATTTGCAGGTCGCAATCTCACAACCCAGAGGATGATTTAAGGAAGCCCCATCATGCACTGTAGAGTTTCAACTGCCACTTTACTTTTCAAATCCCATTGAACTCTGTGCAAAAGATGTTGTTTTAGAATTGCCCGTGTGTCATTATTACTTGGTCGATTTCAGATCTAAAGTGATGTATGCATGAAGGATAATTCACACCTTCTGTAGATAACATAAAATGTGAAATCGACCAACTTTTTGAAGGTGTTTTTACTGTAAATATGTCTGTCCAAATTCAAATTTAACCATGCATGTGTGTGTGCAGTGGGCGGGCAGTGGTGTCATGTTCACTCACACAGCTGTGCTAACCGCAAGACTTGCTGGGAAGTGCTTAAATCATCCTCTGCTCACAACCATACTCAACTCAACACTGCATATTATGATATTTCTTCACAATATTCAACTTATGTTTAGTTCTGGTGAGCGCGCCATAAAAAATGTAAGCATACATATTTACAATGAACACACATGCCCGCCAAGTACAACCATGTCCTTGTCTATGTCTATCTTGACATGAATTAACCAATAAACACGACGACCCTGTGCCCTTTTCATACTCAATGTCCACATGGTTCAAATGTCCACCGTATTAATAGTCTATTTTCATTGAATCGGGTTTAGAATTTGGCGGGAAAATTGGCTACAGCTGACCAGGTGTATTCTTATTCAATACGCATTATATAACATAGTTCTTTTTACATTAAATTGCTGCTCCGTGCAGACATTGAAAGACACAATGAAAACGGAACACGAAATTATCAAAACCAATTAATACATAGAAAGCAAAATTAAATTATTTGATTTTGCTATTCAATTATTAATTAAATTTGATGATATTTATCATCCTTTCGGTGTAGTGGTCAATGGCATGAGGGTTACGCTTGCTGATCTTGGTATGTCTTGGCATGTATTTTTTTTTAAATTTATTTATTTATGTCGTGCCCATTGGTCATGTGCGTATTTATAAATAAGTATTTATAAATATAGTCGGAGCAAACTGTTTAGTAGTAACGGACAAGGGTACGCAAAACGTCCGGTGGCCCACATTCTGTCTATGGTATTTCACTTAGGGCAGCCATGTCAATGCAGAGCTCTTTGTATGTACGCGACGTTCTCTCAAGTGTATGTTATATCAAATTAATACCAAATTGATGTTAAACAACAGCGTTGTTTACAACACGTCAACCTCCTGACAATTTATTGTTATGTAACAGAATAAAGTTCTTTTGCACAAAGCAAGAATTTCACTTACGATTGATAGTTTCGCCTATCATGGACGATAGACATCTCACATCAAAGACACGTCAAAGATTTTTCCCCAAAAAAGGCCTTTTGGGGAACACAATCTATATATATCTTCAATACGAAAGGTGAAAATTTTCAAATGTTGGACGGATTTTCCTCCCAGCTTTTCATTATCGATTTTCATTATCTGAATCAATATATTATTGAAAAATAACACTTTGGTGTTTTGCAAAGGTTCATTCTACAAATCATATACTTTGAAAACTTGCTTAATTTATTGTTGTTAATGAGTTATGTACGTTTTACAAAAGTGTTGTTGTTTCAGCCTTGTTTGCAACATAATTCAAGAACCACAGGGCCTACAAAAGTATATCTGTGATATTTGAATTCTTCTACACGCTCGCTATGAATTGAGTAATGCAATTTTTGCTAAAGCTCACTATCATTCGCAAGATGCTGAGAACTACATTTTTTGCTGCTTCGACCAACAATACATAGTATAACCTTAAGTACATAAATAAATAAATAAATAAATAAATAATGGGCCCGGGCCTAGGGCCCCGAATTGCACTGTACCCCTGGGGTGATGAATTACGGGGGGGTGGGGGCATATTTTTGGGCAGGCCAACGGAGGGGGGCAAGCATTTTTTGGGAGGTCGAAAGGGGGGTCTAGCAATTTTGGGCACATCAATTTTGGGTACCGTTCTATATTACGCCCTACAAAGGTGTGTAGGAAAAGGTTTATAGGAACACGTTCAAATATGCAAAATTTCCATAAAGTGTAATAAATAAAAAAAAAATAAACATATCATTAGATTTATTAGATTTATAAAGTTTACATCGAGGACTGTTAAATATCAAATATATCAAAAAATGTCAATCTTTGATTATATCGCAAATTTCAAAAAATCTAAATTATTTGATACCACAAGGACATTCCTCGTATTCAGAATGCAATTTGGTGTGTCTGATTGCCTCTCAATTCCCACATAAAATACTGTTCAAACGTTGCATCCGATTCCTTAACCTGGGTTTTCAACTGACATGTTGATAATTTATCTGTATGTAATTGCAACATTATGTAAATCATGTAAATAAAGAAATAATTACGGGAGGTGTAATGAGCGAACCGTGGTTTGGATTCCAGAGAGAGGGTGTCTGTAAGAGACACAGCCATCAGAAAAGTAAATAACAGAGATCGCGCGCCAAATAAACTTACTGCAGTAATTTTCCAAGTCTGTAAAAAAATTAGGTATAGGTGGGAATCGAACCCAACGGCTTTCGTTTCTGAATCAACGGATAGTACCACTAAGCCAACTTCCTATCTGCACTAAAACATGTGATATTAATTCTTGATAATGCTTAACGGAAAAAATCAATACTAATGTACAATGTCATTCAAAATCAAATAGAAGTCCCACAACTAAAGTAGCAATTGATCAATCTGCTCACTCAATCATCAAATAATCAATCGAAAAAAAATAATTAAATAAATAAATAAATAAATAAGTAAATAAATAAATAAATAAATAAATAAATAAATAAATAAATAAATAAATAAATAAATAAATAAATAAATAAATAAATAAATAAATAAATTCTTTGTTGTATACCAGCTACATATACAAAGAAGTATATTATTAGGCGTAGACGCAATCATCAATGCGGGAAGTATAAAACCATAGTCGAAAAACATATACAAAGAAGTATATTATTAGGCGTAGACGCAATCATCAATGCGGGAAGTATAAAACCATAGTCGCCACTCATGCGCTTGTTTGAGTCCACGGCTATTACGAAAACAGCCTTGAACCCTGAATTCAGAGGTATATTTTGGGTTGTTACATGCAAATACAAACTAATTATATCATGAAAAAACCCACCGAGAGGACTACGATACTTATTCAGAGCCAATCTACATTCTGTTATTTACAAAAGCCGACGATCAAAGTAAAATTATAAAAGGAGCAAGACCAGATATCAACGTTAAATCACGGTAAGCCTAAAATCGCATCGAAAACGCCAAAATGCAGTCACAAAATGTATAATATGACTAAATCACCAAAACGAATTGTAACGTAGGTATGTAAAAAAGAGTTGTATTAGCAATAACACAGTATGTGCAAAAAGATTTGTCTTTGGCATGTCGCTTTTTTGAAATATCACCAAAAATATCAAATTTTGGAAAACGCCCCAAAATTTATAACAAACACGAACCTTCCAAAATAAATATATATTAGCACTCGGCGGCCCAGTCACCACCTGTCGCTGTGATTTGGGGTATACACAGCGGTTTTCCACTTTTCAAGCCCAGTACTGGGCCAGTGTTGGGCAAGATCTAGCGGCACGGATTGAGCTATAAAAAATGCCCCAATCCTAGGCCGGCAAAAGTAACACTTTTATTGGGCCAATTCTAGCGTACTCGCAATTGCCTAGTTCAAGCCACAAGTACTGGCCCAGTTCTAGTAGTACCACGGGCTGTCCCTAAAGTTGCCTGAAATTTAAATTATTTTCATGGGACGCCGTGGGTTTGGTTATCATGTTTATTGGATTTATTCTCGGAACCAGTACTATTTACCCAAAAAGCTAACATTTAGCAGTATGAAGAAGCAGTATTATAGACGTGTGAACTGGTTTGTGAGTTTGGCACAGCTTTAATAACTGAGTGAAGTTCAACACCGTGGTGTTTTATACGGTAAGTAAATCATGACATGAAATGAGTATAAGCCTCAGTATGCATGTCATTGTATGCATGTATCAATACTATCATTGTATCAATGTATGCATGGCATGCATAGTCACTGTAGTATAGCATGGTCAAGCCTATAGCGCTTTTGATTGTTTTATTTTTGTTTCAATTTCTCTGACCAGTTGGGTATGTCACCGTATAAATATCATCATGATCATATTAAGCTTAATCATTGTCAGGTAGGCCTATTATTCAGATTTCCTTTTACAAATTAAGCATACTGCTAGCTGTCCAGCGCATATTATTTTGCACATGGTCCAATGCACACGCTTGATGTCACGCACGTATATATGCGATGGTTAATTTATAAAAGGAAATCTGAATAGGCCTATTACTTTAGTGATCATCAGTGACAGTGGCGTGCATTAAAGAAGGGGTTGGGGCCATGCCCCCCCACTTTTGTTGGTCATTCTGGGAAAAATGTTAAAAACATCAAAATTTGCTCCTAAGGCCAAAAATAAAAAAAGGTTCGTCTCAAAGCTTGCGCGCGCGTTTGTAAAATCCCACGATTTGACAAAAACAAATGCGGAAATATTTTTATTTCAAAAAAATTTTTTATAGTTTTTTCAGAAAAAATAGTCGAAATCATGCTTTATTCTCACAATACCATGAAAAAAGTCGGGAATAAAAAAAAAAAAAAAATCGCATTTCGCATTTGTTTTTAAATTTCTTGTGAGCTTTGAGACAAACCATTTTTTTTGTTGGCCTAATCAGACTCCATTCGGGGGAACTTAACAACAATCGGGCTTATTACCCTGATTGGGGTAGCCAACAATCGGGCTTATTACCCTGATTGGAACCGACTGTAACAAGGTCTTTTGTCAAGGGTCATCTGCCCTGCCATTACCAGATGAGCCACAGGAAGAGCGGAATTCATTTTTTTTTGTCTCCCCTGCGGGGAATTGAACCCGGGACATCTTGCACAAAGTGTGCTTTGCGTATTACGTGACTGACACATGCTTTTATGAATTTATGCGAGTGTAAATTTAAATTGGGACTTTTGGGCAACAAAAAACAATATTAAATTTCCTAAAATTGTAAAATGTTGCTAATTAAAACAGTGTTTAAATAAAATAAAATATGAATGAGAATAAACAATATGATATATACCCAAGGTAGGGGGGTCACTGTCATCAAAAGCATGGACTCTGATTGGGACTCCCTTTAGTCTATATGAAATTGATGTTTTGGTTCTTGCCCTCTCCCTCCTGGCCTCATCAGTTTCTGGGGTTTGTCAGATTTTTTCTTCTTTTCTCAAAACATTAATTTTATACGACCTTACAAGCCTTGGGCCATTTGATTCGAGCACTTCAGGCTACAAAAGTTGGGGGTCAACAACAATAGCTGGGCAAAAAATATTTCCGTCAGTAGTCAGTACATTCACAGGTTTGGGGTGCCAATTTGTATCCTTTACCCTGCGCACCGCACCACAAACCCGGATTAGCACACAGGCACTTAACAATGAGTGAAGCTTATCACAGGTAGGCAGGCTCACATCACACACTATAGGTGGCGCTATTCGTCCATAGGGAAGTGGAATGTGCCTGTATGGTCCAAAAATGGTTTTACTGTGGGGCTCAATGGAAAAAATCACTAAAAATTCATTTTGACAACCAAAACCTAAATGACTTTGACTTACTTTGGTACTGGCATAATAGTGGATTCATAAATCACATAGTGCAATCTATGATCCACCAACTCGACACTCGTTAAAGCGCAAAAGCAATTTGTGTGTAAATCAAGACCATCCAAAACAGCTTTCTTACAGTAAAGAATAGGAGGTCATCTGGGGTCATATACAGTAGTGTACATTGTACATGTGCCTACTGTCACAATTTCACACACAAAATTTTGGGCAATTTGGTGACGCTATTTTTGTCTGTAACTTCAAAACAGGGCTGTCAACTCTCACGCATTGGCCGTGATGTGAGTCTCACGCATTGGGTCACTTTCTCACGGTCTCACGCCAAGGTAGTATAATCTCACGCCTGAAAGTAAATCTCATGCAAAAAGCTGAAAATTGAGTAAAATCTCACGCATCGCCATGAAAAAATTGTTGTTGCTACCCCCCGCTTTTCACATTTTCGAGCGCCGTGGCTTAAATAATCATGGGTCAAAATGAACATTGAAGTCGGCAAATCCCGGTACGCCTCTGTCTCACGCCAAGCAGTTCCAAAAAGTTGACAGCCCTGCTTCAAAAGTATATGCACTAGAAACATCATTGACCCCTTATTGTTTAGGTAATTTGATTCTCTTTCAAATGAAAGAACTTTCAGCTAAAAATATTAAACTTCAAAATTTTATGAACATCCCTATCACAGGCATGAGACTGCACTTTCCTAAAAAAACTAAAAATGCGAGTGAAATTGGGCAAAAAGTACCCAAAAGCTACGCCACTGCACTATAATCATGTCAAAAAGTAAATTTAACTAGGGAGTGTTCAGAAATACTCTGGTGGGGGGCTGGAAAATATGTATACTATGATCAGCTCTTAATAGGTGGGAATTATTCGGTTTTTGTTACTGTGCGAGTCAATAAAGTTCCAACTTACGCACGCGTAAATTCACAAAAGCACGCATCTTTACGCAAAGCGCAGTTTGCGTAACTGCTGCGCCCAGCCGTGTGTACGCTGTTCTATATCAAATTATCAATCCACGATGTTATGAGTCCCCGCCTATTAAGAGCTGCAGAGTATAGGGGGGTCATAAAATTTTAGGAGTTCTGAATAGGGGGGTTAAAAAGTTCTGGGTGTATGGACAGGGTTCAAATTTTTTCGGTACGTAGGGGGGGGGGGGTAAAAAACTTCGCGCGCTGCGGGTGCGCGTGCAAATGTTCCAGTATTGAACCACAACAAAAGTGCATTTGATCCAGTGTTAAAAATTGACTGGCCTCCAGACTTGTACCTGAGTCCAGCTCATCCGAGTCCAAGCTGAGTCAAGTCCACTTGTATCCACCACATATTGCTCTCCTATACAAACCCACCCTACCAAACCCCACCCCACCCCATCAACCAACCATACACATTTCACTTCAAAGACCATACACATGAACAGGTAACTCCTGAAGGTAAAAACTACATGTATCAGACCACCTGTATCAGAAAGCAGTCAGGTGGGGGTATAATTTGCATGTGTGCCAGGGTACGGGTGTGACACACAGCTACACACTGCATGTAAATTGTCAACTCGCAGTTAACTTGCAGTGTCCCTATAGGTTGTGTGCAGCATACATGTAAATGAAGGGCAATGTATTCAAATATTATAGAAAAATATCATCATCATAATAATAATAATAACTGAAAGTTACCTTTTCAGAAATATTTGGCTGTGTGATATTAATTAATATAAATTATAAACATCTCAAAATTGGACAAATGTCCAGTGGCGGCGCCACAGGGGGCATGGGGCAAATGCCCCCCCAGTCAGAACTCTTGCCCCCCCTGTTGCCCCCCCCCCAGAAAAAACCAAAAATTACGAAAATTTCCACTTTTGACGGTAATTTTGCGCAAACTTGCCCCCCCTGAAATTCACTTTGCCCCCCCGAAAAAAATTTCCTGGCGCCGCCACTGCAAATGTCCCAGACAAATGTGCAGTGAGTGAGTAGTGAGCACACAGACACCCTAGCCCTCAGGGATGAGTACCAATTTACTGGGTGGGAGCTGAGCTGTATATGGCCCAGTCTCTCTAAAAACAAAACCGGTATGTATTTGCAACTGCAATTTCTTTTTTCGTCTGTGCCACTACGCCCCTGTATTTTGGGCTAAAATGGTCTAAGATTTTTGTGCGCTTTGCCGCAACAAAAAGTCCCAGTAAAACCAGAACAAAATATACTCGTCCGCGACCCCACCTAAATTATAATGTTTCCGTCGCCACTGATTCCAATCATAAATGTATAGTTTATTAATACTGGGTTCAGTGGGTTGCATAAACATACTTATGCTACTTTGAAACATTTCCTCAATTCCACATCTTACTATAAGGTCATTTTCACAGTAAAGGGTGTAACTTTTGATTTTTAGGGTCAAAATTTCAAACCACTTAAATATGTTTCTGTTTACTGAAATCATGCATAGAAGCAACTTAAATTCCAGTAAAATAATGTTTCAAGGCTTAAACCTTTTGATTTCTAATAAAAATTTGACATTTCCATAACATTTTGGTTAAAATCTAAGAAAAATGTATTTTACATAACCTCAGAAAATTATGACATGAAAGCTGGTGGAATACATGTGAAATCCCATTCCAAAGTAAGTCAACAGATATAAGTTAAATTTTATACCATGTTTTGCTATGTTTGTAATTGCAGTTTTGAAAATTTTTAACATCAAGTGTCATTTACAATGGAAATTTCCAAACCTTAAACATATTTGTTAAGGTATAATTGGGTTCCTAAAATAATTTGAATGTCTAACTTCATGTACAAATACTACTTGATGAAAGGACCCTCCCAGCCAAGTTTCACAGAAATTGGGGTTATTTTTTAGAATTGGCAATTCAAGCGATTTGTGTTTCGGAGACTTCAGTTAAGTGGAATATTTTCTAAGCACCATGCGGCCTGTACACAAAGCTGAAAGATGAAGGTCAGCCAAATCCAATGATATTTGGTATGTAGTCTGGCTAGGTCAGATGGTTCACAACTATGATAGTAAAAAAATCAGGTGACCCCCCCCTGGGGGAAATTCCATGACCCCTCTAAAATTGGCCCTCTTATGACCTGCCTCAGAATTGATACAGCTTAAAAATGAACAACATTTGACATCATGAAAATGTCCTTTGAAATAACCTGGGTCTGACAGAAAGTTGAACATATTGGAATTGAACTATGCTTTATAAGATGACCTATTCAGAAAAATGTATTTCTTTTGATATAATTACGTAATATCATCGTGGAATTTGGGCAAAAACAGGATTTTTCATAATTTTGAAAGTAGCGAAAAAAGAGCATTTTCAAATCACATTTTCTGCTATATTCAGGCTAACATTGGATCAAACCTTTTGGATAATATAACCAACATGTTGTACTTCTGAAATATGTTTAAATTAGCGTGGGACTTTTTTCCTATACTGCAGGGGAGTTTGTTGATTTTGGCGGATTTTCCGTTTTTTGCTCTTTTTTTTTGTAGACTCAATTAACGTTTTCCAATGTATAAACATACTAATTATATTACATTCACAATACGACTTCAATTCTCAACTAAGGTTATTATTGATTTAAGTTTGATAACTATTTTCATGTGGATTTTGCTCTTTTATTATAGTGGAATTTGTTAATTTTCATGGAATTTGCATATGAATCTCCCTGCTAACTAATGATATGAAACTCGGGTTTCCTAGATTGATATGATATTTATTTTGATTGCTGATTTTAGAAATATGTTTCTAATAACAGAATGTGTTTTTTTAATGGAATTTGTTTTTTCCAAGGAATTTGTGTCTTTAAACATATTTTCGAAAGTGGAATTTGCAACCAACATTACACTGTTTAGGTAATAAATCATATTTAAAATAAAATTGACTAATATTTAGTTAACTGTTAGATCAGGCAAAAAACAACAACACATTTATAACAAAACAAAACAGACACCACGCCATACTTCATATAATATCTACTACCAATGCAATGGAATTTTCATTTCTTTTCAAAGGCGAATTTGATAATATGAGTTCTCTATCAAATAACATGTACAGGTACTTCAAGCATTGTCTAAAATTGAATGTGAATATGTACATGTAATGATGTACGTTTACAATATCTCATTGAGCGTGAGACTCACGCATTCGGGGACTTTATCAGGTGTCAGATCTATTGCCATTTGGTCTAATACCATTTGGTCTAATACCCATTTTATCTACAGACTTGACATTTAGTATGGAATATTTTCTCGCAAAATTCGAGGACTGGGCTGGAATTTCGGACTTTATGCAAAATTGTTCTGTTATTATCAAAATCAAATGTATAGGGGTTTGAGGTGATATTTCCTAAACTTCGTCAGCAATTGGCATTTATCACATTTGAAATACACTTGCAATGTACACATTTTTGAACATGGGAGGAGATTAAAATATGGCTCTTAAAAGTGGTACGTACTCAGAAAGTTTAAATGACTCCCGGGGGTCAAATGTTATAAACTTATGGTACAAAAACAACTGCGTGGATTTCTGGTTGTCCAATGAACTCATGCTGCTTCTTTGTGTACAGTAAGATTGTAAGGGGCCATTCAAACTTTCTGAGTGCGTACCACTTTTAAGAGCCATATTTTTAAAGCTCCTCCCACTTTCAAAACTGGTAAATTACAAGTGCATTTCAGTTCTGATGAACACTTATTGGTATTCAGGTTCAGTAAACATCACCTTAAACCTCAATAAATTTGATAATAACAGAATGATGTTGCTCAAATTCAGAAATTTTACCCCCACAAAAATCCAATTCAGTCTCCTTAAAACCGCAATTTTAGGATAATTCACTGCATTATGAGCGCCATAATGTAAACTAATGGAATTTGGAAAGCACATTATCTGTCAAAAAATTATGTTACACCATCTCCCGACACCCCCGATTAATATTTAGCCCGTGCGGTTTATGCAGACCCCTTCCAGACCAGTCTTGGAATTTTGCAAAAAAATATTCCATACTAAATATCAAGTCTGTATATACAAAAGGTCTAGTACCAGAAAGGCTAATTACCACGTCTAATAATCATATAGTCTAATGTCCATTTAGTATAATATTGTTTGGTCCATTAACCAGTATGTCTACTGACCATATAGACTAATAACCATTTGGTCTAATATTTTTTGGCCCCCACATATATGTGGGGCTTATGTTATCATCCAAATGGTTGACTGGTTGTTTGTTTCTTTGTTTCTTTGTTTGGCTGTCCGGGCGGAAGCAAATTCATTAATCCACTGTGCAGCTTAAACGTAATAACCTATCAACTTCAAACTTGGTTTGGTGATTGGTCATGGTAGCTTGATGTGCTGTATAGTTTTCTGTCATGTTATTGGCATATTTATGAATATTAATGAGCTTATTTGCATATTTTGCCTGCATTTTGCAGCTACATTTTCATTAATTCACTCTGCAGCTTAAACGCAATAACCGATCAACTTCAAACTTGATTTGGTGATTGGATATGGTGGTCTGGTGTGCTGTATAGTTTGTGTCATGTTATTTGTATATCAATGAATATTAATTAGCTTATTTGCATATTTTGCCTATATTTTCATTCATCCACTCTGCAGCTTAAACGCAATAACCGATAAATTTCAAACTTGGTTTGGGTGATTGTATAGTTTTGTGATATTTATGAATATTGATGAGCTAATTTGCATATTTTGCTTACATTTTCATCAATCCACTCTACAGCTTAAACGCAACAACCGACCATCTTCTAACTTGGTCTTGTGATACATGTAGTATATGGTGGCCTGATGTGCTGGATAGTTTTGTGTCATGTTATTTGCATATATTTTATTGATATTAATGAGCTTATTTTAAACATATTGCATATTATTTGTTGTTTACACACCTTTGGGTGGGGGCCACCTTAATTATGAACCGCGTAAATTCTAATATTATTAACAATCATGAACCGCGTAAATTCTAGTATTATTAACAATCATAGCACTGGGACTTTTAAAAGTCTCCTTAAAACTCATCTCTTCCCCCAAATATGATGTTTCCCTTCCTTCTGTCTTCTTCTCGCGCCTAGCATCCCTTGGAAATTTGTGCGCGTTATAAGTTCAGTATTTATTATTATTATTAATTACCTTTGATTTAATAACCGTTTGGTCTATTAACCGTATGGTATAATAACCAGTTATAATCTAATACTATGTCGTGTATTTGCCAATTCATCAAAAAAAAATCGTCTACAACTGGTTACGGGCTGTAAATATATGTAAATGAGACGGGCACGTGTATACATACTACATTCATCAAATATAGTGTACCCAAAAAATTAAGAAGAAGACATATGCGGCCTGCATGTATTGAAAGTGACATATTGCCGGGCTATTTGTTCTTCTTTTCCGGTCTTTACAAGGTATATAAATAATATAACCGGCATAGGCTCATCATGCATCACCGGGGGTGCCACAGGCATGGGACATGTCTGTCACTCCAAACTTTAAAACGAAATAGGTTTCTATGGGGTTGACCCATAATTTTCATGTCAAAAAGGGGAGGGGCCTTTGAGGTCTGTAAAGGGGTGGCCCCGAAAAATTTTCGCGATTTGCATCAGCCCCCCCACAAGTGTTTGTGAACGGTCCCTAGACTATTGGGTTTTGGTCTAAATGGTAAATAGGACCAAATATGGTTATTGTAGGGGAGAGCGGGGAGTGTTCGCCCTAGGGGTAGGTTCGCCCACCCCTTGTTTCTCAGCACTACGGCTATCGGGGAATTTGGTGATGGCAAAATTAGTTGACATAGGTCATTATAAACTTCTCATATTAGCTACGCGACATATAGGGACGTGTTCATCAAACTGCAGCCAAAACAAAAAAATTACACCAAAACGTAATATTTTCTTGCATTAATAATGTTGTTTTATCATTGATACATAAATACAGATGGTTTTAATGGAAATCTGTATTTGGAACATATGGGATTTGTCAAAGATTTAATGCAGTTATAAACTCATTGTTCGATTTGTATTTTGCATACCATGAAGAAAATACAAAAATGTGCACAAGGGGCACGTTCGCCCTTTTGAGGATGGGGCATGTTCGCCCTATATCTTCCCCGGGCGGACTTACCCCAAACTGGAGGGCGGACCTGCCCCATCAGCGTATTATGCAAAATATTTATAATTATACCATTAAACAAGGTAAAACTACTGAAAAGCATGTTTTTTAAAGTTATGTGGTATCAGTATTACTCATACCACCGTTTATGTCCTAATCCATAATCTCCCCGAAGTTGTAAACATGATACATTTAAGCTCACTTTGAGCCCCTACATTTTACCCTGACCCGACCCCTGCAACAAATTTAGTGACTCCCCAGAAGAGAATGAATGCCCTGTATAATCTTGCTAAATGTTTGCATTTAATATGTTATTGTTATGCAATGTTTAAACATTTTTTGTGATTAGGGTGAACTTACCCCACCATATGGGCGAACCTGCCCCAATATGGGGCAAGTTCGCCACTTTGCAAAACTTTTTTGTTTGCTCTATCCTGTTGCTATTGTAAGGCCTAGAGTTCTGGGATTGTGGCTGTATATAGCTAAGACATAGGGCTTTCACGTTGGCTAATCAGGTCATCCCTAACCTTAAAATTGACATCGCTAGGCTGGTCAGAAAAAAATAGGGCGAACACTCCCCGCTCTCCCCTACCAAATGGTAATGGGACCAAGTGGATGTAGTAAAATCTAACAAATTCTCACGCATCATCAAATTTAATTTAGGGATTCATTCATGAAAACCACGCTTATACCAGAACATTTTGTGATACTATACTATTTCTTCATCATATACCATTATTTCTCCAACTGAAATCCCTACGCAGATCAGCCGGTCCTAAACGCTGGGCCATATCGCCGTTGTTTAGTCTCAAACAATCAAGCGCGCCGTTAGGTAGCGCCATGTATGTAGGCATATATGAATGTAAATTATTGACCAAATACAGCCAAAATGGGATATTTGGACATTAAAAAGTCACTTCTAGGTAAAAACTTGCACTCAGTTCTGATGTTATATAATATTTTCTTTCTGATTAATACAGATTGTACATAGTATTAGACAATATTAATATGCTCATTTTGATTTTGTTGATTTACGAACTAATGCAAAATGCAATATTTTAAAGACCCCTCATAATAAATTAGAAAAAGATCCCACAATAGAAAAAGCATTTTCCTATAGTCAAAGGATTGGAAATGTTTATCTAAAAAGGTCATATCAAACTCAGCCTGAATAAAGGCAATAATTAAGTTAGAAATTAGGTAAAATTTGCATTTTTTCTCATTTTTGACAGTTTGAAAATATGGCTATATTGAGTTTATGAACAATCCACCTTAATGAAATTGCTGGCTTCTGCAAATTTGTGAGGAGATTCACCAATATATGTATTTTCAATGCCAATTAGTTTGGGACCTGTTGAATTATGGAGTTTCTTACAATATTTCCTTGAAATGCGATGAAAACTGCTTTTTAAAACATATTTTAGGTGATTTTGGAGCGATTTTAGGGGTGGTCATATTTTTTAACGGGGGGCTCCAGAGAATTTTTAGTGTCGTGATTGAAAAGTGTTATCAAAACCTATCAATGTCCCAAAATATTATTGATGGCGGCCGACCTTCATCTTTCACGTCTGCAGGAAATTAGAAAATATGCCACTTAACAACACAGGTGATCATAAAAGTAAAATATTTGGCTAACTACTACAAGTTGACATAAAAAAATAGGTAAAAATATCACAATTACCAATTTTCATGCTTTGCTTCTAAGTATTGAATTTCAGTTGTGACAAAATTAAATTATCACAGCAAGTCATTTTTTTTTTTGTTTCGGAGGCTTCATGTTAACAATTGTTAAACATTGCAGAAGTAGTTTTTTTTAAAACAACAGTGATCATCTAAGCTGTTATTTTCTTGTGTGTATTGAATCAATGATTCTATGCGGCAGATATTGTAGATTTATCACATGTTAATTTTTTCATGTGTTTTTTGCATGTGAAGCCTCCGAAACAGACTTTTTTGGGTATCAGTATATTTTTCAAACATTAACCATAATGTCAAATTTTTTTTTAATTTATGACATTCTGCACATATCAAGTAATAATTACAATGCAGATATCAGTATGAAACACACCAATTTAGATATGACAGCGTTCAAGCTTTGACTTACGTTTGGCGGACAGAATGGAGAAAACTTAAAGTGAAAGATATCCTACTTAAAGGAACTTTTTCTAGGGCAAAATTTTGTGTAGAAACTGAATCTGACATAAAAAATGCATAATTATCAACTTGAAAATTTTCCCCATAGCACTGTACAGGCATATTTCTGCCCGAAATCCTCAAATTTGAGCGAAAATTTTTGTTAAAAAGTCCTTCAAAATGGAGATACTTAGGGCTAAACAAAAACATGTTGCTCTAGAGAAAGGTATTGGTTAGAGCAACATGTTCTTTGTTTAGCCTTACACCTCCCAGTTTTGAAGGACTTATTTTTTTAACAAAATCCATGACTTTTTTCACGCCCTCAAAATTCTTAGGGGTGGGGGTAGCATATTGCAAGTTTCCTTTTCTATAAATCTAGCTTGCTTATTTGTTATATCACCATTTAGCTATTGAAATACTGAGCAAAATTACACTTAAAACATCCCTATAGCTCATACCATTGTGGAGATATGGTCTTTTCAAATCGAAAATGAGGCGAAAATTATACTTTTTTCCAAATCAATTGTCACCCGAACCCTCAACTTTGTACCCCTGCTACAAAGATAAAGAAATATATGGATCCCATTCAATGCTTTTAATATCACAATTGTACCCTTGTTACACAATTAGCATAGAAAATTAGGCACTATTTGATAGTTTTCATGTTCATACACTCAGAGGAAATTAGCAAGTCAAAATTTTTGTCACCCCGAAACGGCCATTTTCGGCCAAAATTGGACCAAAAATGAATTTTTCTCAAAATCTGTGAACAATAAGGGGTTTTAAGTAACAAAATCTAAAAATATGTGACATTTTACCCCTAAAAACATTTAAGTAATCAAGAATTTTGACTGTTTTCACCCCGAAATACTTTTTTCACACTTTGTCCGCCAGACGTAAGTCAAAGCTTGAACGCTGTCATATGCATAGATGATAATTAATCTTATTGTTGTTTCGGAGGCTTCATTTGTTTCGGAGGCTTCAATTGTTAACGGAAAGTTTGTATTGGGTCCCATTTTCAAACGGTGATATATATCTCCACGATTTAAAAACATGTGACTTGAGGATCTACTTTGCTACATTTTGATACATAGATTGGATGAGCTCTTTTATTTATATTTGCACAAGCTTGCTGAACAGTTTGTTTCGGAGGCTTCAAAAAAGTTAACGGAAAAACGGCTCTTTGAAGTCAAGATTTTATAAAAATTTTAAAAGCTTGCAAATCGACTAATTTTTTTAACCCATTTCAAGTTAAGATAACAACTGTTATGAATCAAGAAGAAGTGAAGAAATAACCAAGAATTATGAACCAAAGCTACACCCACAAAGTTTGTTAACAATTGTTAACGGAAAATGAAGCCTCGAAACGACAAATATCAAAGTCCGGTTCTCAAAAATACAGGGCTGTTCACAATTAAGTCTAATGTGGCAGTGTTTACTGAACATATTGACTGTACTTTCAGGATAAGAAAAATGATCCATGAACTAACTGAAGAAAACACAGGGTTTTACAAAAATGTTACTATTTTTTATAGTTTTTCAAAATGGCAATATTAGGTACATTTAAGCCTACTAAAACTGAACGCAGTAACTCCTGAAGATGATTATGCTACCCAAGGTAGCTGCTAACTAGATGACTTATGTGGCCAAAAATCATTGAATTCTGTGGCTTTATTAGAACACTACGGATTAAAATGTTAAAAATCCAAAGTTACACCCTTTACCGTGAAAATCTTACTATAATTCACCAGAATCTGTACGTCTGTTTGTCTTTTTTCTCGGAGATTGGGGGTCGCACGTTCCTCAAACTTGACGGGTGGGTGCGTCTTGACCCGGGACAGAACACATTTGTATTGGTTAGTGGGTCAATTAGTGGGTCAAGGTCACCCAGGGGTCATCTGAGGTCAAATTAGTAAAAACCGTTTTCCGCCATTTTCTCGGAGACTAGGGGTCGCACATTCCTCAAACTTGGTGGGTGGGTGCATCTGGACCTCAGACGGAACAAGATTGTTTTGGTTAGTGGGCCAAGATCACCCAAGGTCATCCAGGGGTCATCTGAGGTCAAATTAGTAAAAACTATCGTATGGGCATGAAACATGGTGGGTACAGTCAACTTTTATAGTCAAATTTTTGGAAGGTCATCCGGGGTCACCCAGGGGTCATCTGAGGTCAAATTAGTAAGGACAACAGAGCAATTTAAAGATATTAAAGCTCCTACAAAACACCACAGTTAAGCAGTAAGTGCATGGGTAAGATAGTAAACTTGGATTTGCTGACCAAATTCATTTGCCCGGTACCGTGATTTAATTGTTCTGGGACACCCTGTACATCTACATGTATGTATTTTCTCAAAATGCATTGCTAGAATTGGTATGGTACCCTTCTTTGGTAGCAAATTATCAACCCTCTTTTCTGTCATGGACTAGTAAAGGTGGGTGACTAGATTGCCAGCCTCATCCCAGGGCCTCATCCCCCCCACTTAATTGGTATCCCATCAATATGCAGATTTTGTTATCAGGTGAAATCTCATATTTTCTCATAACCCCAGTGAAATTTTAGGACTGAAATAGATAGTTGAGGCAGTATGAACAAAAACATGGTAGTTGAGTGGTTATAACCCCAGAAACAGGACGCAAATTTGCCTGCCCTTTTTAGATCGGCCGAAGGAAAAGACCTTATGGCATCATGAGCACAGCATTTTTATACAGTTAGTTTGGAATTGGGTGGAGTTAAAAATATGTCCAGAGCATAAAACCTCAAAACAGCGCCCTCTCCCAAGGGACGGATAACCTTGTGGCTTTCTATGGTTACGAAATTTACAGGGTAGAAATTCTACGTAGAATTATGTTGATCCACCCTTACTGTGTGCTATTAGGCAACTTCCTATTGAAACTCCTTCATAGTTAGGGAACCCCTCAAACATTGCCCAAGGCCTGCCAAGATGTACTGTTCTAATGAACAACTGGAATACAGATAATTCTAGAATCCAAATCACTGGAGCAAATTTGGAATAAGAATGTTTGGGTGACAAGCCTCAATGTGAGGTAGAAAACAAAAAGTGTTACACTTGGACCACAATCTGGTCACACACCCTCAAGATTTTTAATGATGTTGATTTCAAAATATCATTGAACAACATGGTTTAAAATAGTCGGGTTGTTGTCTACTGAAGATAGCAGTATTCTTGAAATATCATTAGTGAGTAGTGTAATGTAACAAATAAGATGGACTGTAAAAATAAAACATAGGGTTGAAAGTGCAGCCTGGGAAGTGCAGGGATTTTAAGAACATTTTACACTATAACTTGACAGGCTTCCGCAGCTGTGGATAACAAAATAACTTCACCGGCTTCTGCTGTGGATAATAATAATGAAATTGTCCAACAGCTCTGTTTATAACTTTTGTATCAATATTGTTATTTTGTTGTTTCAGAAAGGACCGGCAGAAAGTACCATGACTTGATCAACAGCGTTGACAGTGCCATGGTGGCAGTGAAAATAGTCGATTGGGATCACTGAAAATCAATATCATGGAGACATCTTCCACTGTAACTCTTATTAAAATGCTCGGACTCTACATATTCTTAGCCTTCACTATGATAGGAATGCATGCCTTTCAGACCAATTGCAGCTACCAACCAGGCTGGAATGCCTTGAACACAAAGTGGAAATATACTACCTTTATTTCCAAGCAAGTAAATGTGAAGCTGGGAAATGTGGAAAATGGACTTTCAAACTCACAAACACTATTTCAGAAGACTGTTGCCGTGTTCTACATACACAATCAGTATCATGACTTACAATTGGTGGAGAATCAGGAAAGCAATCACTTTATTGCACAAATATTCTCACAGGATAGATTAGCAGAATATAATAAGGTGGTTGAAAATCCTCAGTAATGCTATGAAACATTTTAAATTCTGGATTGTGAGGGTAACAGATTATCTGATTAAGAAATAAAAGGTAAATCCGTCACTGGGCGGGAAAAGCCTCATATGTACTTTTGGCCATTGAACATATGAATAAAGCCTTGTAGGTGTAGACTTTATATTGAAGAGTTTGCTTCATCCATGTTCAAGGGCCAAAGTACATGCAGCAGGAAAAAAGTCATATTTACTTTTGGCCCTTGAACATGGATAAAGCCTTGTAGGTGTATACTTTATATTGAAGGGTTTGCTTCATCCATATTCAGGGGCCAAATGTACATATGACAAAATATTACTACCCTAAAATCAGAAAGGTTCTACATGAAATAAACTTGAGACTGAAAGGAAAGACTGAAAAGAAGCATGATCATTTATTATGCAACAAACATGAAGGTACATTTTTTATACATTTATGTCACTCTAGGATTTATGACACCTAATGATGATATTAATGGTTCAATCCTAAATACTGAAGGTCAAATCTATTAAAAAGCAGATTTAAGGTTAGATGTGAAAATTGCAATTTTGTTCAAACCAATACAAGGTTGATTTTTAAAAAATTTCAATTATATTTGAAATAACTGCACTTCATTGAGCGAGTCTCAGTCTCCATTATTTTTTTAGGCCAAGTAAAATAACATGTATATTGTCTCTCCCTCATCCATTTTGGGCAATTTGTTCAAGCTAGTGGTAGTAATACCGTCAAAAATATCAGGGCCTCCACATTTTTATGTGTTGACAAAGCCTTTGCAATTGAAATTTTATACAGAAATGAATAGTAAATTTGTAACAAATAATAACTGCTTCCAGACGATATACATGTTATTTATTTTACTTGGCCTTAATATGTAATCTTCCAGGACTTTAAGGCAAATAGTAGTAACCCTGGAATTACGGAAACTATTGGGCTTTATGATTGCAAATTGTTTTAAAAATTAATGCCTTTTTTAATAAAAATTTGGGCCAAAAAACCCTGTTTATATTTGGGGGGATTTTCTCCAAAAATTAGTATTTTTGCCCAAATTTGACCTCACAGATGAATCCATCAAGTTATGAGGATGAGGCCCAAAAATGTTCATAATTCCTGGGTTAAAACCACCCATTAACTCTTTCAATGACATTGTAAAAACAAAAAGGGGTTCGAGGCTTATTTGGGGATTTTTGTACGGGAATGTACCACACTGTCCGATGCTGATTCTACCTACTTCTTGCTGTTTTACCACCCCATCAGTATACTAGTAACACTTTTTCATAAGAAAAAAACACCCAAAAAGTACCCACATTGCCCTAATTGCCTTGGGCGCTTTTAGGGGCACTTGTGGTGGGGTCTTTCCCGTCAGTCCGAAACACCGTCAGTCCGAAAGTCATTTCAGAAAGAAACAAATTTTACATAATTTCAGAAAAGGAACTTTTTTACAAAGATGTCATTTCAGAAAAAGACTATGTTTTATAAAGACATCATTTCAGAAAAAGGCGACTTTTTTAAAAGGATGTCATTTCAGTAAAGGTGATTTTTTTTAAAAGATGTCATTTGAGAAAAGGCAACTTTTTATTCAGAAAAAAATATATATTTAAAGACATTTCAAAAATAGGTGACTTTTTATATAAAAAGAAGTCATTTCAGAAAAAAGCGACTCTTTTTGAAGACGTCATTCCAGAAAAAAAGGTGGTTTTAAAAGACATTATTTTAGAAAAGGTGACTTAAAAAAAAAGACATCATTTCAGAAAAAGGCGACCATTTTAAAAAGAGACGTCGTTTCAGAAAAAAGGTTGACTTTTTAAAAAGATGTCATTTGAGAAAAAAGGCTACATTTTATAAAAAAGATGTCATTTCATAAAAAGGCGAATTTTATTTTAATACGCCATTTTAGAAAAGGCAACTTTTTGGAAAGATGTCATTTTAAAAAGATGTCATTTCAGAAAAAGGTGACCTTTTAAAAAGACGTGATTTCAGAAAAAGCGACCTTTTTAAAAAGACATTTCAGAAAAAGATGACTTTTTAAAAAGATGTCATTTCAGAAAAAGGCTACTTTTTATTTTAAAAGATGTCATTTCAGAAAAAGGCGACTTTTTTAAAGACATTTTAGAAAAAGGCGGCTATTTTGAAAAGACATTTCAGAAAAAGGGACCTTTTTAAAAAGACATTTCAGAAAAAGGTAAATTTTAAAAGATGTCATTTGAGGAAAAAGGCTAGTTTTTATTTTAAAAGATCTCATTTCAGAAAAAGGCACCTGTTTTAAAAAGACATTTCGTAAAAAAGCGACTTTTTTAAAAAGACATTTCAGAAAAAAATGTGACTTTTTATAAAGACGCCATTTCAGAAAAATGTGACTTTTTAAAGACGTCATTTTAGGAAATGGCAACTTTTTTAAAAAGATGTCATTTCAGAAAAAGCGACCTTTTTAAAGACATTTCAGAAAAAAGGTGACTTTTTTAAAAAGATGTCATTTGAAAAAAAGGCTACTTTTTATTTTAAAAAATATCATATGAAAAAAGGCTACTTCTTATTTTAAAAGATGTCATTTCAGAAAAAGGCAACTTTTTTAAAGACATTTTAGAAAAAGGCGGCTATTTTAAAAGACATTTCAGACCTTTTAAAAAGACATTTCAGAAAAAGGTAACTTTTAAAAGACATTTCAGAAATAGGCGGCTGTTTTAAAAAAGACATTTCGAAAAAACACGACTTTTTAAAAGACATTTCAGAAAAAAATGACTTTTTAAAGACGTCATTTCAGGAAAAAAACAACTTTTTAAAGACGTCATTTGAGAAAAAGGTGACTTTTTAAAAGACCTCATTTCAGAAAAGAGGCTTTTTTTAAAGACGTCATTTAAAAAAAAAACGACTTTTTGACGTCATATCAGAAAAAAGCGACTTTTTTAAAAAGACATCATTTCAGACAAAATTTGACTTTTTTTAAAGACGTCATGTCAGGAAAAAAAAGCAGATATTTCAGAAAGGCGACTTTTTATAAAGATGCCATTTCAGAAAAATGTGACTTTTTAAAGACATCATTTTAGGAAAAGGCAACTTTTTAAAAAAGATGTCATTTCAGAAAAAGAAACTTTTTAAAAATGACGTCATTTCAGAAAAAGGCGACTTTTTTTAAAAAGACGTCATTTCAGAAAAAGGCGACTTTAGTAAAGATGTCATTTCAGAAAACAAAAAAGCAAGACTTCCTTTTCAGCAGAACCCCAAAACTCCGAAACCATGTCAGTCCGAAACCCCGCTAAACACAGGGGCTAAACAAAAACGACTTGGATAAAAAAAAGATGGCATTTTAGAAAAAAAGGTTAGGCCTACTCTTTTTTTTATATAAAGACGTATTTTTAGAAAAAGGCTATACTTTTCATAAAAAAGCAACCTTTGGTAAAAATTATTTTTTGTCGGAACCCCATCAGTCTAAAACCCCACATCGTTTTTTTTAAAATATAAAAAATTATAAAGACTTTAGTTTTAGAAAAAGGCTTAACATTGACAAAAAAAAGATAGTGAAATTTCCGATTCACACCTTTAAAATATGGCCTAGCCTAAAATGGATTTTTTTATTTACAAATAGGCCTATGGCCTAGCTCTAAAATTGCCTTGCACTTGCTTTTTCACTGAGAATGAACACTGATCGAAACCGGGGATCGAAACCGTTAAACTAATAGGCCTAGGCCTAAGCTGATCCAAATAAATTGCATTTCGGCTACACACAAGTCATGTAGGCCTACCGTATCATTTTTTGAAGGCCGGTACAATTTACAACTCTCATTGTACTGATTCCTTATTTAGGCATAGGCCTACTCAAACTTTCAAAAATAGGGTGTTACATAATTTATACAGTACAAGTTGGAATAGACATGTAGACGTAGGCCTGGTATTCGTGCATTTGCTATGCTATGCCTATGCGTATGCATGAGGCTTGGCAAGGCCAGCCTTTTTTAATCAATTGCTATAAAAAAAGTTGCCATTTATATTATACGAAGGCTCAACATCGGGGCCTATAATTCATATCCACAACGAGGAAGTTCTAATATTATTTAAAAGCCTAAAACTGGCTTCAAAACCAGACGCGTGAACATGGTGAAACGGGTGAAAAAACTCAAAACATAATTGATTGGGAACTGTTTCGCTAGTATAAGCGCGTCACCCACAAGTACTTGGCCAGATCTGGTGAAATAATTACTGGGCCAGTTAAAGTCGGCTAGCACTTGGCACTGATCCGGCACAATTGCGAGCCATATACGTAGCGCGCTAGTAGTTGCCCAGTACGAGCCGACTTTGTCTTGCCCAGTGCTAGCGCTGACTTTTTCTAGCCCAGTACTGGTGCTAGTACTGGGCGAGTGATAAAGCGGCTTATTACTGGCCCAGTACTGGTAGAAGTTAGCTGTGTAACTCGTTGCTTTCCTTCTCCAGATACCTGTACTTCAAGTTCGCTCATACCCCACGCCTTAAGGGTCGAAATAAATAAATATTAAAGCCTTCCAGTGCATTTATACTGTAGTCCGTTACCGTTTTCAGTGCAATTGATATCGATTTATCACATGATTGTAAACCTGTAACAAATGTGCCAGCCAAAAGCCTTACGCAAAAACTGATTGATTACAACTAAAATTTATAAGCGTTTTAGTTAATTGCTCCAATTTTATAGCATTTCTCAATTAGCTAATATATCAAATAACAAAAACTTTTTATTGAATGATATTTTTAACCAGAAAATTTAATTAGGACTCAAAATAGATCAACTAAAAGAGATGTTTGTTTTTCTCTGTACGTGTTACCTGAGGTCTTTCTGTTTATGACAAAATTTTAATTTTATTAGAACCAACCTTTTAAATACTGTACATTGTTACCTGAGTATGTTGTACAAAATGACAACAATATTAATCTTAATGCACACTATACTGTACCAGGGTTTGCTATCAAATTCGACACATTTTGTATAAATTAACAGAAATAACTTGCCTAAATATTGTATGTTCGACGAAAATACAAGCAAACAAGTAGGTTGTGTTTTGAAATCCATGACTACTGGTATATATAATTTGATCTATCTACGACCAATTAGACTGGAGTTATTAGCGAAAAGGTCAAAAGGTCAATTGTTAAAAAGTACTTAGTCTTTCTTTCAAGCTTTCTTTCTTTCTAATACTCATCCGTGCCTCTTCCTTTCTGTACTTGTAGTTTTATTTCTTTCATGTTCTGCTCTTATTACACACATTGGCAGGTTTCTTATGAAAAATATTGAGTCTCAATCCTCACCAGACAGATGAATTGATTTGCGATTTCAAACTTGATACCTTGTCTACACGGCAAATCTATGATCATGGTCGCTTCACTCTTCTTTTTCTACAAATAAATTTGATTAAATGTATTATTAAATTGATGAGATGGTTTCAGATGTCTGTGGTATGACGTATTATTAAATTTGCTTGTCTCTTGCTATGTTCTTATACGTCATAGTGGTACATCTACCTTTAACTTTTGAACTTGGTGCAACTTATTTCCCAGGTAAGCGTAACCACGGAAAGGACGCGTAAACTGTAAACTTAGAAAAGGAAATGTAATACTTGAAAGGAGGAAATGCCCACCTCCATGAAAACTGTTTTTGAGATATTAAGACAAAACTTATTATAATTGTTAAGATATATGTCGCAATCTTTGAAACAAAAATTGAACTTCTTGAAGAGTCCAGTTTTATATAACCTTCTTGTAAAATAAGTGAAAAAAGCTAATTTGTATACTGTCAGTATATAAACTACAGGTTTCATGTAAATGCCTTATTAGGGCGGGTCTCACCACTATGGCCCGGGTTCAATTCCCCGCGGTGCCACATGTGAGTTTGGTTGCCGATCCATGCTCGTCCTCGCAGGTTTTTCTCCGGGTGCTCCGGTTTTCCTCCTGCTTCTAAAATCGGACCTCTTCCCATATCCCTGTCCCGTCATATCTGGAGGCATCCCTTGAATTTAGTAGCCTCTGAGCACTTTTGGGTTTAGCCTGGCTTCGGCCGAATGTTATAAATATAAATAAATAAATTATTTTGTCTTAAACACACGTCTTTCGGCTGTGTTCACCCCTGTATATCCTAAATAAAGACAGGTATGTCAAATTGAAAACAAGCAGCCAATACCTGTACTCTTTAGCTTTGATTTATGACCTTATTTGTGGAAACTGGTTGAGAATTAAAGAAAACGGTGATATAAAACCTAATGAAGAAACGAAATCAAAAGTTGCACATTTGTGTTCTAATCAACGAAAGCTCGACGCTAGTTTTAACGTGATGATCAATGGAAGCACGGCGCTAGTTTTATTATTCACGAACGCTTTGTGTACAAATCAATAAAGCATGCAAATGGAGCGAACTGCAACTTTCAAATTGGCATCTTCCTTGAGTTTTTTGGATTGTCGTGTTTTTATTTCTGAAACAAGGCGAATTATAGTCCTGGTTTTCAAAACACAACCTACCATAGCTTACTTGCATTTTCGTCGAATACGGTATATAATATTATGTCTGTGTTTAGGCAAGTTGTTTCCTTCTGCATCCCATTATGACATATCTGTCTTTGTTTATGATATACAGGGGTGAACATAACTCGTACCTTAATTTTTGGCTTACTGTATGTTAGGACAGCTATGACAATGACAAATGTACCGAAATCTGAATTTTGATGATTTTTACGATTGTTCGGATGAGAAAATCACTGAATGGGCCTTGAATCTGCATGAAACCGGCGGCACATTTGTATTGGCTCAATTAGCACCGTTGAAGCCCAATTAGATGTATCACGCACTGCATGTAAGTCCACGTGAATGGATGTATGTGTCAAATAAACCAATTTACTCATACATTTTAAAGGGTTGTGATCAACAGTTTCATCCCTCCTTCATCAGAGTAGAGATATTGGCATCAGAAGAAAGGCCATATTTCCTCATAATCCCCAGCGTTCCGTTCACTTATTAATGAAAAACTGATTACCTCATCCCTCATAGTGGTTACTACCATGTCCTATGAGCCGTTATAAAATACGTTTTTGCTACAAATTTCAAAACCTCAAGAACTATTAGACTTGGCCAATTTTGGTTCAAGCCGGAGTCACAAACAAAATATACAACCACCACCTTAAATATATACATGTACAACAGTCAGGTTGTCGGGTAGAACTTGCTTATGAGTGTAAAGTTGGGTATGACTAACATGTTTGCTTCAAGTTAATTTGGACATCTGAGGTGTACAGTGTAAGCCTATTGATTAGGAATTATAATGGGTGCCCAGTGGGCACGTTTGGGCGTTCCGAGAAATTCAGGGTCAAAATTTACACAGGGGTCAAATCTCAAAATTGTTCCGATCTGGTTAAAAGCATTACCAAAATATTCCCTCAGGTCACAAGGATTCAGAAATTATATAGGTCAAAGGTCAAAATTTGGTCTCTATGGGGGTCAAACACAGAAAAAATACCCGATTTTGCTGAAAATGATCTCATTATGTATGTAAAAAGAGTATTATAGTGCCCGTCGTTGAGTCCAATTGATGTTGACGTATTTTCCTGCTTGGGGCGAAATAGTGAAACTATTCTTTTTCTGAATCATTATAACAAGACAAACATTTTGAGACCATTTTGATCAAGATCGGATCAATTTACTAATGTATTTGACCCATGTTGAGACCAAATTTCAACCTTTGACTTTTTCGCTAAAAATAACTCCAGACTGATTCGTCGTAGTTATGTCAAACTATATATACCCATAGTCACGGTTTTCAAATTACAACCAACTTACTTGCATTATGTAATATTATTTCCGTGTTTAGGCAAGTTATTTCCTTTAATTGACAAGAACTATGTCGAATTTGATATTAAACCAAGGTATATATAACGGCATAGTGTGTATTAAGATTCATGCACTACAATGGCTGTCATTGTCATTTTGTACAACATATTCAGGTAACAATGTTCAGTATTTAGAAGGTCAATTCAATATAAATTGACGTTTGAATTCTGCCGGTAATTGAATGTTAGTTTGAATTTGTCATGATCTACGTATATTGTACATTCTCCAATGTATATAGATTATAACCTTTCAGATAAAAATCATCATTTTGAAACTAGAGAGAGAAGGAATTTACGGGTTATAAAAGTAGTATTTTTGGTGTAAATTGGGATATTTTCGAATTGAATATGAAAACGAATAGCATTTTCTTCCAAAACTAATTTAAATACTTGTCTTTGTTACTTTAATAATATTATAAATGTCCAGCTAAACGTGTATGATTAATGCTGTAAGTTAGTGAGCAAGGCGAACGCACAACATTACGATTAACGTTAACTTTCCATGTCAAGGATACACAATATGGAAACCCTACAAAATAATTCTTGGTCTGTTAGTTGGCTAGTGTTCGTTATCTTGTTTTAACATGTTATGACAATTGAAAGAAAAAACTAAGCAATACCTGCTGGCATTAATTATTTCAATCTTAAACAATCGCTTTGCTACTATGGTTGACTACCGTTTTGTGATTGAAAGCGAGAGGTAGTATCCACATTAAAACGCATTCCTGAGATGCGCCTTGGATGCGTTTCCATGTGATATCATCTTGTGCTCGCAGAGGGCATCACGTCATGATCGCCCTAAACACATACGGCATGCTTCGCGCCATGCGTGCCCTCTACACACTGTAATGTACTGTATGCACAATCTAGTAGATCGCATTGAAAGGTTTTTCCACTTGTGCATGAAGTCACCATATAAAAGAAGTTGATATCACCTTCAACATAAGTGCTCTTCTTCTTTATGCAGATGCAAAAAAATCACTGTAATGCTATAAAAAAAAAATCTTAATTCTACCCTTTGTATAAGTTACCCTTCTTCTTGTTTTGCCGATACAAAGCACTCAACAATCCGTCATGAATATTCAGGGTCGTCCACTTACAAATAAGCAGAAACTACTTAAACTTTCTACGAGGTTCTTTCCTTCTTACAAGCTATCATTGCTCTATAATCAAATGATAAGAATTATACATTGATGCCCGACATGAGTTAATGAGTCTAATGTCGATAAAATAAGAAAATACAAGGGCTTTAACCACATCAATATCCATATCATAAGGAGTAAAATGATATAAGTCAATGAATCATATCTTGACATGCTTATGGCGTGTGGGAGTAGTTATGGTCGTTCAACTCCAAAAATATTAAATTTTATTGTCTAGTTTAGGGATTATTGAAACGTTACCACCTTAAGGTTACCAACTATATATTTTGAACTGTTGCGATTTGGTAGTTCACAGCATCTTCTTTTCTCTTTTAAGATGCAAGTATACGAGTGGATATTCATACGTAGTGGTAGATAAAATGAAGATATCCCGATTGTAGACAAGATATCATCACAGCATCACCATCTGCTGAAGACCCTAGTCGGACTAGTGAAAACGTTCCAGGTGAGCGAAAAATAGTGTAGTGTTGAAGTTAAAACTTTAATTGCATCTTAGAAGAGAAAAGAAGAGAGGAGGAAATAATGTGTCTTGAAAGATTAAAATTTGGTGTAAACTGAGATATTTTCGAATTATTACGTGACACAAGGTTCGTTAAAAATACATCTTTATAAAATCAGAAATATTGGTCATGAATTGGTCATTGATCATGAATTTCATTAAAGATAAGTAAAATATATGCAACAGAAAAAAATCAAGAGAGTTGAACCTACATGTAGTAGCATGTATATTTTGTCACAAAATTGCATTCACCGAGATTCGACTCTTTTACTCACCTACGTTGACACACATAATACTACTTAATGTCATTGACCACGTTAGTACGAAACAACTTCAGATTTTTCTGAGCTTGCGGGAACAGAATCGTAATCTAATCATATTGAAATAAAACTTGATGATTTTCATTGCTGAATGTCAGGAAATTAAAATGTCTTATATTCAAATTGCAATCAATAACATTAACCATTACTAAAATGTCAGCGACAATTGAAAGGATTCAGTTCTTTATAATTCAGCATCTTGCAAACTACTGTTATTCCTGTACTTAGGATAATTAACATGTAAAGAACATGTGCTATGTAAAGTATGTTATCCATCCTGCAATCAATTATGATTTTTTGAACACTATATGATTAGTACTACTACGTTCTTACCCTATTTTAAAGGCTAACCATTAGCAGTGGTGGTGACAGGTAGGTTCGGGGCAAACTTCACTCCCATCCCACTTCTACTCAAGTGAGCTTATGTTAGGTTTTATTTTTAAAAGTGGCAAAATATTTACAAAAAACGATGGGTACTTCGCTTTAGGTTTCATTTTTCATTACCTTCCACCAGAAGATCGTCGAGGCTTCACCTCTGGACCATCATTATATGAGAGACCTCAAAGCAGTTCCTAAGGATTTTGCCGCCCTAGGCAAAGTCTTTTCCTGCCGCCCCACCAAAGCATACCAAAAAAGTGTTGAGGGGTTACCAGTGGCGGATCTAGAGCAGTCGGGGGGGGGGCAATAAAAATAAATAAATGTAATAAATGGCCGCACAGCAGCGTCGCATCGTGTTTTCGTGACGCAAGGGGATGTGCCCCCTCAGAAATGAGAAACTTTTGGAAAATGAAGACCCAATTGAAGCCAGTTGGTTGACCATTTTGTCAATATTATTTTGTAAAATTTTAGTTTGAAAAAGCCTAAAATGTGCGAATCGACGGCTCAATTGAAGACATTCGTGGATAAGCTTTGACCTTTATTGCATACATTATTGCTTTATAATTATGTACCCATAAAGTTGGGCACACAGAGGGAGTGTCTGAGGCGGATCGTCCTCAGAAGTGAGAAACTTTTGCAAAATGAAGGCCTAATTGAAGCCATTTGGTTGACTATTTTTGCACTATTATTGTGTAAAAATTTAGTTTGAAAAAGCCGAAAATTTGCGAAATGACGGCCGAATTGAAGCCATTTGTAGACAAGTTTTGACCTTTATTGCATAAATTACCCGGGATTGCTTTACATGTAAGCCTAAACATATAAAGTTACGCCAATTGACAGGCCAATTGAAGCGACCTTTTTTCACTGTTATTGTATGAATTATTGGTTTAAAATCTTTATTGGGTCATCGTTGAACGCAAATAAGTCTCAATCAGCTTTAGCGTATGCTCACCACTGGCAACAGGTATGTGAAGGGTCAGAAAAATGCCCCCTTTCTTTTCATTTTTCAGGTCCCCCTTTTCCTTTACCGTCCAGTTTCCTGTTTCTCTTTTCGCCCCTTTTTATTTTTCCCTTTTCCTGCCCTCTTTTTTGTCTTCCTTTTTCTTTACCCTTTTTTTCGCCCTTTTTTGCGCCCCTCTGCGTTTGTCGCCCTAGGCGACCGCCTTACCTGGCGTAATGGTCGGAACGGCCTGAGAGACCCTAAGAGTGCCCATGGATTTTTGTATCATTGAAGTGGGCGCTGTGGAAAACAGTCCAAGGTTCAAGTGTCATCTACCAATTGTGACCGTCATATTTAGACGTGATCATCGTAGATCTGTATGTCCCACGTGTAACAACATCATCTCAAGCGTACTACGTTGCAGGTGTCTCTTTCTCATCAAGTTTCTGAAGATGCTTAGCTAGTTCTATGCTAGTACTTCTATTTCAGTTTCGCTTACTCCTGAAGGTACTCAATAATTGTCTTTAACAAATGAGTGAATGTTCTTGGCCATCCAGTAGTTGTGAGCAAAATGTTTGAAACAAATCTAATACTATGTGTTGTATGAACTACAACCCCGCAATTGCAGGAATTATTATTGAAACATAGCTGAATAACCATTTCTAATTTTGAGCTACATTGCTCCAGCGGTTTTGATATTAGAAGCAATAAACGTGTATAACAATGCTCTATGATAAACATACTATTGGTGGTGGTTACCATTTCTTACTACGTTTTTACTCGTACCATCGGCACAAAACATATCTCGGGCACAAAATGTTACAGGATTAATAGGAAAAAATATATTGTGGCAGTTTCAATCTGTCTCCTTTAATCAGTTAATTTATAGATTTTGAACATGAGAAAATATTCAGCATTGTGCACACAATCTGGTACATGTTACAATCGGGTTTGTTACGCAAAAGTGTAGTACGCAGACTATATTGGAGATCTGCAGTTACTAGAATAGACCAATACATCAAATCACCGAATGGACTGGCTTGTAAGGTAAATTACTGACAGTGGTCGCAGAAGTAAATTGTTGTTATTATTGCTGTTGCTGCTATTGTTACTCCTACATTTGTTAGTGTCGTCGTTAGTGTCGTCGTCGTTGTTGTCATTGTAGTAGCTGTTGTTCTTTTTCATCTTTTAGTACTGCCGTATTCGGAAGGTAGCAAAAAACAGGAATATAACAAATCGACTCCATGTGGATTCGGCAATCTCTTTTAGGCAGTGTTACGAGTCCCACTTGACTCAAGGCCAAAATCACCTTTTTCCCGAACTCACACGAATGCACAACACGAATACACTGTTTGTTTAAGCTAACAAAATCTAAGTCTTTAATTGAAAACAGAGTATGATTGGTATATATAATAACAATATCGCATATACAATAAAATCACACAATGACAGTTTTACTATATCAGTACTTAACCAGCTGTCTTCTTGTTGGTGATCCTAGAGTTCTTGCAATGTTCTGGACGACTGATGTAATATATCCTTATTCACTTGTCCTGCGAAAATCAGCGAAGTCCATAGTACACTTGCATTTATAAATCCTTGCGTATAAAATCCTCATACGAAAATGATGATGCTTCCTCCAATCTCCTTTGCGCTGCTACATGTATCTCCACAAATATATCTCCTTGCGATGCTTTCTCCACAAATATATCTCCTTGCGCTGCTTTCTCCAAAAATAGTGTTTCTTTCACCAATCACTCTTTTTCCAGGGAACAGGTTTCTTTAACACAGCTCCGCTGTTTTTTGACAGATGCGTGGCCTTCACAAACCCAGCAAACTCCAGCAATTTGACAGAAGAACTTTTAATCCTTTGATGAGGAAGAGCACTTTTGTGTGCTCGCTGTCTTCTTCGTTGCTGTATTAAAATTAGCTCAATTATTGGCTATATAAACTGGTTAAAATGTACTTCTTTTTGAAGCACGAAGACCATCACACACATGTGGAGTTTTCAATCTCCCATGGCATTCTGTAAAGTCCCAACAAAAGCCTCCAGCTTTTTATAGCAGTACTCATGCAAAAACCCATCATCTATTAATAAACCATTACTTCAATCACATTTTCACAACATTGCTGCAATCTTGGGATTTCCCAAGATTAATTATACACATTCACATTACATCACTTCCTGGGGGTTTTCCTGATGGTGCAACAATGAACTGGGGCTTTCCAAGTTCCAAACATAGATCTGACTTTGTTTACAATAATTTGGGGAATTCCAAAACGACTTTCCACATCATTATCTTGCACGTACAAGGGGGTTTCCCATCTCATGAAATACTTTCAGCTTGTAAACAAAGTTAAATAATTAAATTAAATTAAATTACTCAGGGCACATCACAGCAGTCATTACTGAAATTGAAACTTTCACTATGATTATTACACTCACATATAATGCAGGATACCGTAGATATAAAATTGGGAAAAAATGATTAATTTTTAAAGAATTTTTCATAACAGCAGCTTGAAGTCTATAAATGGGTGTTTGCATAACCCAGTTACTGTAGAAGAGCTAGATTAACTATATCTGAAATCTGTGTTCAATGTGACGCAAATCCTATATCCATTAACTGGTAGCTGTTACATGTACCGAGAACAAATTCCATTCAGTGAATGCACATCGACAAACTTTAATTTGACATGCATGACTATTGTTTAAATGAAGACCTGAGCGCAAGAAAACCGTAAGACCACTTGGCCCCTCAACATGTATACACTAAAGTTGCGTATAGTTTCGCATAGTTTGGTAATGTTTTGTACATGTTCAGGGGCCAAAAAAAATTGTTCATAACCTTTCATGATGTTTTCACCCTGGAACATGTATTATAAAACCCTAAGAAACTATACGTAACTTTAGTGTATACATGTTGAGGGGCCAAGTGGACTTCCGTTCTTCTTGCGCTCAGGTCTTCAAATGTCTCCAAGTTGTAAAGGTGTCTGGTGGACAAGTCCACTTGATTAAATACAAACGAAGGATATTCTGTATCTGTGATTTTTCAAACGATAATTATGGCAGTTGTCGGAATCAACCACTGGGTATGCGTGTTCTTAATAAACAATGACACAGATTAATCATGTTATCCTTATTATAAAGACTTCGGTTACATTTGATAATCTTCATTTCCTTTCCATCTTCCCCTTAAACCAGCGAGGAGAGGCAGTGGACTCGAGGACGCCTATTTCTAACACATTAAATATCAGATTTTGTTGCACAAGTCCAGAAATTTACTCACGTTTATAGACGTTTCATCTTCCGTGCGGAAGATATCATCAGTAATACGCCTATACAGCCGCTGCACCACTTCTGGTCCTCCTACTCTCATCCCCAGGGTGTGCAGTTGTTTGCACTAGCTGATAGTATACGTGACTCAAAGAATAAGTCCCTTCATCGCAATCGCATTATCTCGAATATTTTCATGGAATGGCTGGCACAAAGAGCGATCGCGAACGCACCCATCGGCGCATTACTGATGAAATCTTCCGCGCGGAAGATGAAATGTCTATGGACGTGAGTAAAATTCTGGACTTGTACAACAAAGCCTCCTCCCCCCTGTACGATCCTGTGTGATAATTGAGAGGGTATTGGACGGTCATAGTGCCTACATACTGCTCATTTGACAGTTAACAGCATCTCCAAAATATCTAAAATATACAACAAAGACGCTGATGCCAACAATATCAAATACAACAGCACTTTACTACTGCGACCAACATCACGGTTGCAAACTTTAACTCAAAACTGCCGAACTCATGTTTGAAGTTTTTTAAATAGAACTATTATAACATTGGCTTTGAACAAGAAAAAGAGTGCTATGATTTTGGATGCATATTTACATTGTCAAGGATATCGCTTCCTTTCTATTCAAAGTCTGTCAAATACATAAATGAATTACTGATGATTGAGACAATGTGTATATAATTTTTCAATCAATGAATGAGTTTGCGTTTTCGCGATAACACATACGTTCCATTCTATTTCAATTTACCAATCGAATTTTATGGATCGTATTTTAAAAGGCTATGTATTATCTTAAAAAATTGAATGATTCGCAAAACACCTGCCACGTACTCGCCAAGAAAATGTAATTTGCCGCAAATGTCAAAAGAAATATCGTCTGATTTTCGTGTAATGAATATATTCATATTCTTCTTTTCTCTTCTTCTTTCATTCTTTGTTTCTTTAATACATATTCAGTTTGGTCGATAAATCCTATGCTTTCAGATACTTTCAACATAAATGATCTAGTTGCTTCGCCAATTGCGATCGTCAAAATTATTAGCCCACATTTTGATCGTACTTGTTATATTATTCTCTTTTCCTGTGCCATAGCCAGTTACCATTCAAAATATTTTACTTGATCATTTTAGTAGTCATTGCTCCAATTCCATCCATCATTTATTCATCGTGTTTTTGATTCTTACTCCTCGTTAATGATTTATCAATTGTTTTATCACGTTTGTGAAAGGAACAAATTATTCATCGAGAATTTAATGCAATAGTGAGATTTTGATTTCTTCCGCCAATGCCAACTGCTACGTCAGTTAAATAAATTCAAAATCACTCCACTGTGACTTGATTTCATTGGCGTTTGTGTAGAAATCTATTGGTGTAAGAAACCACTAGCTCTGAAATAAGTGTAACGTACTGGCAGGCAGAATGTTTAAACTTTTATTATTGTGTTTGTTGGAGCCGCTCAGTAATCTCGGAGTCTTATTTTGTTGCGTAAATTGCTCTTTAAATATTTGAAAACAAATTCAATGACCAGTCAAACCAGATACAATTCCAATACTCTGCGAGGGAAAGTCATTCATTATGTTCTGTCAGGTAAATTGCGCTTTAAATTCGTCTTCTTCGTTTTTTATTGAAAACAAATCTAGTGACCATCCGAATGTGACAAAAGCCAATACTCCGCGTGGGAGAATCATTCATGATGTTAGGTTGTTAACATTTTCAACACCAAATAAGCATGTTACTCTCATAGCTATGATCCATTATCCAGACACTTGCAGCTCAGTCGCTCATATACATTAAGCAAAATAATTTAGTTAAAGTAACAGTTGTGTTCACCCCTGTATATCCTATATATAGACAAATGTGTCAAAATTAAAACAAGCAGCCGATGCCTGTACTCTTTAGCTCTGATTTAAGGCCTATTATGTTGAAATTGGTTGAGAATTAAAGAAATGGTGATCTAAAACCTAATGAAGATATCAAATAAAAAGTTGCACTTTTGTGTTCTAATCAATGAAAGCACGGCGCTAGTTCTCTTGTTCGCGAGCGCTTGTGTACAACTCAATAGGGCATGCAATGTGGCAAACTGCAATTTTTAAATTTGAATCTTCCTTGGGTTTTTTGATCCTCGTGTCTTTAATTCTTGAACAATTTCATTGAATATGGTCTTAAATTCGAGCTAAAAGATGCAGCTATTGGCTGTTGGTTCCAATTCCAATTATGACATATCTGCCTTTGTTTAGGATATACAGGGAGTGAACGTAACTGGTACCTTAATTATTTGGCTTACTGTACTTACACACTCAATCAAATGCAAAATCTTATACCTGAACATTAATGAACAAGGGCCGGTGATGTCTTTGTTCAGAAGAGCTTTTCGCTATCTACACTGTCAAGAACAATAATACATTACATAGAACACGCAAAGAGTCAGCAATCAAGAAGGCAAATAATAGTAAGCCCTTTACTGTTGTAAACGGGAAAAAAGGATTCAAGAAATTCATTTCAAGTGAAGATCATTATGACATTTCATGTACTTACGTTCTCTAAGGCATGTTGATTTGGTACTTATGTAATTGAATTTTTTAAGAGCAGTGTGTTGATGGACGTGATAAGAGTGTGTTTCCATTGCAACAAATGCATCCGCAATTTTATTGCACTGAACACCTTTTCCGTTTCGATTAAACATGTTGAAGTGTCAAAACGTCGAGAGAAGAAGAAAGTTCCGATCTAACTAATCTTTTCAGCGAAAATGTAGCCTAATAATATTGAGGTAAACACGCCTTCAATTTATTACTCTTGGACCGCTATTATTCTTGGATCAGGAGCAATAGCACATCGAGACTACAATTTCCAGCGGGAATAAAACTTAATTAATGTTGCATTATTTTCGTTTTTCGTCTACCCAGGCCAAAAAAAGCTTAATTAGTGAAATCAATCTTCTTTTAGACTTATTTCAAATCATAGGGGAATGAGATCTAGGGCGGACTGTGTGTCACAACTAAAGTACTACCTAGCGGGTATATAATATTAGTCACGGCAAGAGAGTTTTACAGGATAAAAGTTAAAAACGTACCAACCCCTACACTGTTTTTTATGTCAAGACATATCTAGGTATTAACAACTGTTATCATTACGATAAAGCTAATGAGTTAGCGCCTCGATAGCTGTTAACCTCTTTTTTGAAGGTGGTCTGTTGTAAAATACCTAGAATGTGAAGCGAGACTGCATTCCATGTGCGGGCTGTAGATAGAATGAAGAACCGATCATGACTAACAAGGTTGGATTTTGGAATTTGATCTGCTAGATCGTGATATCTAACGGAGCGGTGAAGATGAGGAGGGTCAGTCTGAAGCGAGTCAGAATAACTCCGGAGTATTCGCATAGAACGTTCGATGGAACATGGTAGTGGCACCAACTGCTCGACGGTGGTTCAAAGGCTGAATGTGGAGGATGTTTCTTCACCAAAGAGATATATGATGCGAGTTGCTTCATTGCCATGTCCAGCTACCATACTCCATCTTTGATCCGACCAAGATAAATATCTGCTGAGGGTGATACAAAGACGTTCCACACTAGCTAGCTGTCTCTGAGACCTTTTGTACCAAAGACATGAAGGCAAGGTGACTGCTTACATAATCTTTGCACGTAAAACTTACCATATTGACCAGGTAAATCTAACTGAAGGAATTAAAAGGACACAAATGTTGTTTTTCTCAAAATCAATTCCCATAAACTTGGGTGGGTTTTGAATTCATGTATTCAATTATAGATGGCAATTGGTCTCCTTTATCCAGTTATTTCTATTCAATATATCCTGTGTCAGGCAGCTAACCATAGGGGGATGTTTTGTGAATCTTATTTAATTAAGGTTTTCTCTATAGCTATGATTAATATTTAATAAAATTAGATTTAAATTAATATTAAATTAAAATATCATAATGGGCTCGGGTATATGGTAAATTTTCCGTAGTGGTGTTAGCAGTAGTTAATTATTGATGTTTTGCTGTTGGCCTATTTGTTATTGTTGGCGACGTTGTTATTGTTGATTTGTTGTTGATTTTGTTGAAAAGGAGGACAACAATTGTATTTGCTTACTCCGAATATTCGAATTTGTGAATAAAGTCACGTACATATTCGTGATTGTAATTTTGTTCACATCAAACTTTCATTGAACGCTTGGCAATTATTACTTTAATGTTCAAGATTATTTATAGACATAAAACAACCGCTCTTGTCAACCAAATAACTAAAGCAATAACTAACTTCCTGTGCCTCTTGAATATTAACCTTGCTTTGAAATCAAAAGACTTACTGCAATATAATGTAATACATATCAGCAATCACAACGTCTAGTGATGATATTACGCGTTCTTTGCATGCAGTTTCATTAGGTAATTTACACCTACATCAAACTATTTTAAATCAATGCACAATTTAATGCCAGAGGCAAAGACGCTTAAAGGGGAGTATCTGGCAATGGAGAGTCAACATCGTTGCCTAAGACTCAAAACAATATCATGTTTGCCACAACAGGTATGTAACCCCGGGGGGGGGGGCACTCACATGTTAAGGTGATACGGGTATGTGCGGCGGTCAAGGGTCCCTTTTTCAGGCTCTCCGGCAGTTCCTTAAGCCCCACATTTGGATCTGCTCCAGTTCTTTGAGCCTCAAACTCTGACAATTGTAGCTCTTTAAGCTCAAATTCGGAAATAATTTAGAAATTTTTAGCGCAACAGCCTATAATTTGGCCCTAATTTCAGTTCTTCAAGCCCCAATTTTGCCCGAAAATCAGTTCTTAGTTCCCAAAGTTTGGCGCTCCGTGTCGCATACCCCTACCAAAATTTAAGTTGAATGCCCCCCCCCCTCCGGTATGTAACAAAACGAGTCCATGTGGATTCTACCATTTTAGGCAGTTATTACTGAAATAGATATCTTTGTCATTATTATTACGCTTGAATCATACCCCAGATATAATATTGGAACAAACATGTTGTGTATTTGAATGCAGCGTTTTGGAAGAAGCAGCAAACTCTTACAATGACCCGTAGAAAAGTACATATACACACTCTTGGAGTGGTAGTACATTACTGGGTAAAGTGGAGGAGGAATTATGCCTTCAATCGGCGTCGCCCACTGTTACTTATACACCTTCGTGGTTAATCCAATTGATTTAACATTGGCAATGGTACACCAGTTGAAAATAAACTCCATGGTTGAGTAATTGTCTTTGAAAGACAAGGAGGTCTCAAGCAAAATGTGCCAAATCTGCCATTGTCTGCGCCATTTGCATCAGTGAACATGAATAAGGAATATCACACTGCTTCATTTAAAACGGTTTCAAAGTGCTGCCATTCTGATGTACCGGTCTTCTGCAGCCGTTGCTTTTCTTGGGCGGCCACTTCTGAGTCTGTCTTTGATATCTCCGGTCTGACGAAACTTGGCTTTTAGCTTGGAGACCATACTGCGGGAAAATCTAAAAGTTGCCGCACCTTGATTCTGAAGTATGCCAGCCTCAAGCTGCCCAATAGTTCGAGCCTTATCCAGATCTAATAATCGAACCATGGTTAATTAGCATTTTCTTGCAAATGACCACTATGAAGAATTGACCATCAAGAGAGATTGACTTGCGTTGATCCATTTGAATCCACATGTAGAACCATCCTAGCACTTTTTTATTCAACATAGTGTACGGCAAACAACTTTTCATTCCGTCTTTTATTCATGCATTAAATCACTCGATCATTCATTCAAAGCATGAGTACAATGCATAATGGTTGTTGGATAATTGAATCACGTTTAGATTGTAAACTGTTCAGAAAAATCTTCCATAACCTGTTTAGAATTCCACCTGTCCTGAACAGTGTTTTCCAAGTCCTTTCTAGATGCATATTGTACTATCAGCGCTGACGCTGAGGCCGGTTTACGGATGACCCAATTTTACGAATCATTACAACGATTTGACATGCATAACAATTATAAATCCTAACAACTTCGACGTCTCCATGTTGTAAACGTGTCTCTTGGACAAATGCATTTGATTAAATACAGACGAAGGATATTCTGTACATGTGATTTTTCAACCGATAACCATGGCACAAATCAATCATGTTATCCTTATTGTAAAGACTTCGTTACATTTGATAATTGCCTTCCAGAGGCGTAACCATAGAGGAGAGGCAGTGGACTTGAAGTAGTTAATTAATTTAAGGATGCTGATACGTTGTCTGCCGAGATGCATCTGAACCCCATTACCCTCAAACATGCCTTGAAAATGGAAAGTGTAATTCAAATAAGATAACTTCTCACCCCTGTATGATACAGTGTGATAATTGAGAGGATGTTGGACGGTCATGGTGCCTACATACTGCTCATTTGGCAGACAACAGGCATCTCCAAAATATTTCAATTGTAAAATTGTTAACAACAAGATTGATGCCAACACTATCAAATACGACAGCACTTTACTACTGTAACCAACATCACGGTTGCCAATTAAAACTAAAAACTGCAGAACGCGTATTTGAAGTTTTTAAAATAGAACTATTCGTCGGTCGCAACACATAGTGGCGTATAGCCACTTTCCAAATTTTCCGTTTCACATAGTGGCGTATAGGTTTTGAGCTAGCTAATATCCTATAATAGTTATTTCTTGTTAACTATTAAAGATACAGTAAACTTTAATTTTTAATGGAATCGGGCCACTGAGAGATAGCAGTGGAGGAGTATCGACTCTGTTACTAGTAGCATATCCTTCAAAAACGTTTTGCTCGGAGACGTATTTTGTCCTTCACGTACGCCACTATGTGTTGCGACCGACGTATTATAACATTGGCCTTGAAAAAAAATGTGCTTTGATTTTGGGTGGATATTTACATTGTCAAGGAAATCGGTTCCTTTCTATTCAAAGTCTGTCAAATACATAAGTGAATTACTGATGATTGAGACAATGTTTATATATTTTTTTCAATCAATGAATAAGAAAACTGTCAAACAGTTTGCGTTTTTTACGGTAACACGTACGTTCTATTCTATTTTAATTTACCAATCGAATTTTATGGATCGTGCTTTAAAAGGCTATGTATTATCTTAAAAATTGAATGATTCGCAAAACACCTGCCACGTACTCGCCAAGAAAATGAAATTTGCCGCAAATGTCAACAGAATTATCGTCTGATTTTCGTATAATAAATATATTCATATTCTTCTTTTCTCTTTTTCTTTCTTTCTTTCTTTAATACATATTCAGTTTGGTCGATAAACCCTATGCTTTCAGATACTTTCAACATAAATGATCTAGTTGCTTCGCCAATTGCGACGTCAAAATTATTAGCCCACATTTTGATTGTACTTATTATATCCCCGTTTCCTGTGCCGTAGCCAATTACCATTACAAATATTTTACTTTATTTTAATAGTCATTGCTCCAATTCCATCCATCATTTATTCATCGTGGTATTGTTTCTTACTCCTCATTAATGATTTATCAATTGTTTTTATCACGTTTGTGAAAGGAACAAATTATTCATCGAGAATGTAATACAATTTAGTGAGATTTTGATTTCTTCCGCCAATGCCAACTGCTACGCCAGTTAAATCAATTCAAAATCACTCCACTGTGACTGATTGATTTCATTGTCGTTTGTGTAAAAATATATTGGTGTAAGAAACCACTAGCTCTCAAATACGTGTAATGTATTGACAGGCAGTATGTTTAAAATTTTATTATTTTGTTTGTTGGAGCCGCTCAGTAATCTCAGAGTTTTATTTTGTTGCGTAAATTGCTCTTTAAATAAATGTTCTTCATTTTTATTGAAAACAAATTTAATGACCACCCAAACCCCAATAATATGCCAATAATCTGCCTGGGAGAGTCATTCATTTTTATTGAATTACCAGCCAAACCTGGTAAAATGCCAATACTCTGCGAGGGAAAGTCATTCATTATGTTCTGTCAGATAAATTACGCTTTAAATTCGTCTTCTTCGTTTTCATTGAAAACAAATCTAGTGACCATCCGAATGTGACAAAAGCCAATACTCCGCGTGGGAGAGTCATTCATGATGTTAGGTTGTTAACATTTTCAGCACCAAATAAGCATGTTACTCCCATTGCTATGATCCATCATCCAGGCACTTGCAGCTCAGTCGCTCATATACTTGTTAATCTGGACACTCAATAGTCAGTATTAGATTACTGATATGCAAAAGGTTATACCGGAACATTAATGAACAAGGGCCAGTGACGTCTTTGGTCAGAAGAGCTTCTCGCCTATCCACAATGTCAAGAACAATAATACATTACATAGAACACTCAAAGAGTCAGCAATAAAGGTTTTCGTAATACCAAAGGCAAATAATATATTGTAAGCCCCTTACTACATAAACGCAAAAAATAGAGTAAAGTGTCCCAAAAAAAAGAGGCCCTCATTGCGCCCTCTTTTTCTCCTATTTCTGAAATGTTGATTAAATATATTTTGGTATGTAAAGAAACCTTTAATCGTTAGCTTTAATAAACCAAAACAACTATTTCAATCGGCTCACAACTTTTGAAGATATGCCCTTTTGAATAAAAGTACCAGTTTTTCACTCTGTCCACGGATAGCAAATAGAGTGGTTGGGATGGCTCATGCTGTGGAGTGGCCTGCACGATTACCAGACCTCACACCACTTGATTTTTTTCCTTTGTGGCAAAATCCAAGATCTTCGCAAACGTATTACTCAATGCATTCGCAAGTATCCGGCGCTTACATCGCTACCTACATTCCACCTAGGAAGGGCCTTCGCTCTGAGCTTGATATTACTCGCCTTGTCATCCCCAGGAGTAAGAGAAAAATTGGTGATGGTTCATTTAGTGTGTCTGGTCCAACCCTCTGGAACCAGTTACCGGCTACACTTCGCACTGCTCTCACAGTTGAATCTTTTAAAAAGGGTCTTAAAACGTATATTTTCTAATGTATTTTGCTGTTGTTATTTTTGTATATTTGTAAAGCGCAATGTTCATATTTTTGGTATTGCACTATATCAAGCGCCGTTGTTATGTTATGTTATGTTATGTTAAGGATGGTACGCAACGCAATTGATGCAATGAGGACCAGGGCTGAAACCTGTATTCCCCAAGGAGGCAACCAGGTAGAGGGCAGAGCAGCACAGTAAACTCACTTCAGAAGAACTAAAGACAAACCAAACAGCCTTTTAGGGCTACCTTTTATCCTAAAAAGAGAAATGACTTATGTTGTAAATAAAATTTAAAAAAGCAAGAAACAACAAAGTAAGAAAGTAAGAAACATAATAAAACAAACAGGCATAAATAACCAAAAAAATAAGTAATTGCAAGTAAAGCAAAAGAAGTCCCATTCGGCATCCATTTTACCCACAAATTAATGACACTATTAACAAAATCCATTGCCCATAAAGCCACCGGTAAAGCCCATTCTATAAATAAAGTTATTTTATAAAGTTGTCATTGAGAAATGTTTGATATTCATGCATGGTATGTGTACTCTTTTCAATCTTTGAAGTAGCAAAACCTTCTCCGTGGACAGAGTGAAATACGGGTACATTTCTTTAAAAGAGCATATCTTCAGCCGGTTGAAATAATTGTTTTGGTTTATTAAAGCTAACGACTCAAGGTGTCTTTACATACCAAAATATATTTAATCAACTTTTCAGAAATAGGAGAAAAGGAGGGCGCAATTCGGGGCCTCTTTTTTGGGGACACCCTGTAGTTACCATTCAAAATATTTTACTTGATAATTTTAATAGTCATTGCTCCAATTCCATCCATCATTTATTCATCGTGTTATTTTTTCTTACTCCTCATTAATGATTAATCAATTGTTTTTATCACGTTTGTGAAAGGAACAAATTATTCATCGAGAATGTAATGCAATAGTGAGATTTTGATTTCTTCCGCCAATGCCAACTGCTACGCCAGTTAAATCAATTCAACATCACTCCACTGTGACTGATTGATTTCATTGGCGTTTGTATAGATATCTATTGGTGTAAGAAACCACTAGCTCTCAAATACGTGTAACGTATTGACAGGCAGTATGTTTAAACTTTTATTATTTCGTTTGTTGGAGCCGCTCAGTAATCTAGGAGTCTTATTTTGTTGCGTAAATTGCTCTTTAAATAAATGTTCTTTATTTTTATTGAAAACAAATTTAATGACCAGCCAAACCCCAATAATATGCCAATAATCTGCCTGGGAGAGTCATTCATTTTTATTGAATGACCAGTCAAACCTGGTAAAATGCCAATACTCTGCGAGGAAAGTCATTCATTATGTTCTGTTAGGTAAGTTGAGCTTTAAATCCGCCTTCTTCGTTTATGTTGAAAACAAATCTAGTGACCATCCGAATGTGACAAAAGCCAATACTCCGCGTGGGAGAGTCATTCATGATGTTAGGTTGTTAACATTTACAACACAAAATAAGCATGTTACTTCCATAGCCATGATCCATCATCCAGGCGCTTACAGCTCAGTCGCTCATATACTTGTGTAAATCTACACACACAACAGCCAGTATTAGATTACTAATATGCAAAAGGTTATGCCTGAACATTAATGAACAAGGGCCAGTGACGTCTTTGTTCAGAAGAGCTTTTCGCTATCCACACTGTCAAGAACAATAATACATTACATAGATCACCCAAAGAGTCACCGATCAAGGTTTTCGTAATACCAAAGGCAGATAATAGCAAGCCCCTTATTATTGTAATTGAAAAATAAAAAAAGATTCAAGAACTTCGTATCAACATTTCATGTACCAACGTTCTCTAAATCATGTTGATTTGGTACATATCAGAGTATTTAATTGACCACTTTTTAGGCATGTTAGGAGCAGTGTGTTGTTGGACGTGATAAGAGTGTTTTTCCATTGCAACAAATGCAACCACAAAGTGTCAAAACGTCGGGAGAAGAAGAAAATCCCGATCTAGCTAATCTTTGCAGCGAAAACTTAGCCTAGTATTATTGAGATAAACACGCCTTCAGTTTAGTTATTCTTGGACCGCTATTATTCTTGGTTCAGTAGCAACACTTTTGCACGTCGGGACTACGTTTTCCAGCAGGGATAAAACTCAATTAATGTTGCATTATGTTCGTCTACCTGGCCAAGAAAGCTTAATTTATAGTGAATTCAATTTTCTTTTGTACTTATTTCAAATCTTGGGGAATGAGATCTAGGGCGGGCTCTGTGTTACAACTAAAGAACTACCTAGCGGGTATATAGTGTCAGTCACGGCTAGAGAGTTTTACAGTTTTAATCTTGATTTCTGGGTATCAAAAATGGGATCAAAAACTTGAAAATCAAAATTGTTCAAATGGCATATACATGTATAGCTCTTTAGTAGATATCTAATATGTTCGTTATGATATAAAATGGTTATGACACTTGTCAAATAACAAACATCAACGAAATACAAAGCATCAAGCAAATGTAGGAGATCATAATTGGCTCATTTTCATTACCTAACATGTGCCATGACGAAATGTGAGAGGATTAACACATCAGTTGTTCAAAAAGTGCATTGTAACAAATCAATGACCGTGTCGTTGCCCCTCGGAATGAGCAGACTGGTTGCTCACAGATATTTTAAGAAAATACAGTGTGAACATTTCCAACAGACTATTTCGCACATAATATCGATGCATGCCCCCTTGCAAACATGACTTTTTGTCCGTGTCAGTGTTGTAAGTGTTCGATGTCTTGAGGACACTATGTATCTTTTCTTGCCAAACATTTCAGACAAATCGTTCAATTTTTGACTGATGCATTCAAACTAGAGTTGCTAATATCACTGTCGTGTAGTAGAACCTAGAGTTTGATCGATTTGAGCCCGTTTAATAGTCCAGTAGTTTTCTGTCAACATATACCTTACACCGGTTTTATCGTACATGTAGAATATACGGTGGCTAACGTTTTGCTCTAAACGAAAAATATGTCCTAAAAAGCAGCAAACGTTAAAATGAACTGTGAAAAACAAAGTATTGGCGATTAAAACTTCAGGACATGAAGAATTATTGATTCTATCAAAATGAGGACTGAGAGAAACGCTTAGTGAAATTGTGATTCTTGCAATTGGCATTCGCCAAAATGTGTATCGAGATCTTGTTGTGATTATGCATTGTTAACAATTCTTTTGTATCCTAATGTTAATTAGCCCCTAGTCCAAACCCATTTCGTCCCAATATCGCTTCGTCCGACTGCATTATGATCCAGTCCAATTTGGTCCATACACACTTAGTCCAATTGCCATTTGGTCCAGTTGCCATTTCGTTCAAATGCCAATTGGTCCATTTGAAACTTGGTGCAATCGCAATTACATCCAATTGCCATTTGGTCCAACAAACAATATAATTATTAGGGTCCCCATGCAACAGTTTGGGACAAAGGTGCCAGTCGGGTTAGAATCAATTGATAGAGTCTCCTCCATCTGTTTAACTTGGCCGGCATTTCTAAAAAGTGACGTGAATTGAGAGGGTTTTTTTTTTATTTTTACCCAACAATGTCAAATATTAAAGTGGTCATAACTTCAAAAGAAAATTGAATGCAATCTCAAACTTTGCTCTGAATAATAATGAACATATGAATATTTTATACCTGTGAATAAAAAATATTCCATCATACCAAATGAGGCAAAACTTGTTGTACACATTCATTTTAGTTCAAAATTGGGCAAAATCATCAAAATGATGCATATCCTCCAAAATATTGCATCAAGATGTAAAGATGCAATTTTTTATTAACTAATATTGAAAATTCATTAACTTGTATTCTCCACAGCAATGTGAAGTTCGTACATTATTTACTCTCAAAGTTATAGCTGTTTTAATTTTTGTTTTAAAAAAGGTACAAAAGCTCATTTTCATTACCTAACAGGTGCTAAGACGTGAGAGGATTAACACATCAGTTGTTCAAAAAGTGCATTGTAACAAATCAATGACCGTGTCTTTGCCCCTCGGAATGAGTAGACTGCTTAAGCGCCTGACTGACTGGACTATTTCGAACATAATATCGATGCATGCCTCTTTAAATTGCAAATATGTCTTTTTCTTCGTGTCCATGTTGTTAATGTTGGAAGTCTTGAGGACACTATGTATCTTTTCTTGCCAAACATTTCAGACAAATCGTTCAATTGTTGACTGATGCATTCAAAACCGAGTTGCTAATAATCACTGTCGTGCAGTTTCATTAGATTAATTTATATATATCCACATTATAACATTTTTAAATCAATGCACAATTTAATGCCAGAGGCAAAGACACTTAAAGGGAGTATCTGACAATGGAAAGTCAACATCGTTGGCTAAGACTCAAAACAATATCATGTTTCCCAAAGCAGGTATGCAACAAGAGGAGTCCATGTGGATCAAGCAATTTTAGGCAGTCATTACTAAAATTGAGATCTTCATTATGATTATTATACACGAATCATACCCCAGATATAAAATTTGAACAAACATGCTGTGAAATTGAATATTTGCAGCGTTTTTGAAGAAGCAGCTAAAGTATTACAATGGCCCGTATAAAAGTCCATACACACTCTTTGAGTGGTAGTACATTACGGGGTAAAGTGGAGGAATTATACCGTCAATCGGCGTCGCCCACTTTTACTTATATATCTTCGTGGTTATTCCAAATGATTTAACATTGGCAATGGTACGCCAATGGAATATATTACAGGTACCCGAAGATTCTCAAAAGACCTCATTTTTTAATTCTTTAATAAAAAAGCACTTTGTAACGAGTAAAATGCATAGTGGTTGCTGTCCTGAACAGTGTTTTCAAAGTCATTTCTATGTACATTGTACTTACAGTTTGGTCAGCGCTGACGCTGAGACCGGTTTACGGATGACCCAATTTTACGAATCATTACAACGATGTGACAGGTATGACTATTATAAATCCAAACACCTTCGACGTCTCCATGTTTTAAACGTGTAATGGAAAGTGTAATTGTAACGTGTCTCTTGGACAAATGCACGAGCCCCGTTGACGACGCATCAACATCAGCGCAAGTGCATTATTTTGTTTAGTTTCTCGAGCAACAAGTAATACGTGTTCATTAACCTATTTCATGCACTTGATTAAATACAGACGAAGGATATTCTGTATCTGTGATTTTTCAAACGATAACCATGGCAGTTGTCGGTATCAACCACTTGGTATGCGTGGTCTTAATAAACAATGACACAAATTAATCATGCTATCCTTATTGTAAAGACTTTGGTTACATTTGATAATCCTCACTTCCTTCCCATCGTTCCCTACCAGGGGCGTAACCAGAGAGGACAGGCAGTGGACTTGAGGTGGTTAATTACTTTGAGGATGCTGAATTCTAATACGTTGTCTGCCGAGATGCATTTGAACCCAATTACCCTCAAAACAAGATTACTTCCCCTGTGTACGATCTTGTGGGATAATTGAGAGGGTGTTGGACGCACATAGTGCCTACATACTGCTCATTTGGCAGACAGTTTTTGAAAACAAAACTATTATAACATTGGCCTTGAACAAGAAAAAGAGTGCTTTGATTTTGGGTGACTATTTACATTGTCAAGGAAATCGCTTCCTTTCTATTCAAAGTGAATTACTGATGATTGAGAAAATGTGTATATATATTTTTTAAGGAAACTGTCACGCAATTTGCGTTTTTGCGGTAACACGTACGTTCCATTCTATTTTAATTTACCAATCGAATTTTATGGATCGTGCTTTAAAAGGCTATTTGTTATCTTTAAAACTGAATGATTCTCAAAACACCTGCCACGTACTCGCCAAGAAAATGAAATTTGCCACAAATGTCAAAAGAAATATCGTCTGATTTTCATGTAATGAATATTCATATTCTTCTTTTTTCTTCTTCTTTCTTTCTTTCTTTAATATATATTCAGTTTGGTCGATAAATCCTATACTTTCAAATACTTTCAACATAAATGATCTAGTTGCTTCACCAATTGCGACCGTCAAAATTATTAGCCCACATTTTGATTGTACATATTATATCCCCGATTCCTGTGCCGTAGCCAATTACCATTACAAATATTTTACTTGATAATTTTAATAGTCATTGCTCCAATTCCATCCATCATTTATTCATCGTGGTATTTTTTCTTACTCCTCATTAATGATTTATCAATTGTTTTTATCACGTTTGTGAAAGGAACAAATTATTAATCGAGAATGTAATGCAATAGTGAGATTTTGATTTCTTCCGCCAACGTCAACTGCTACGCCAGTTAAATCAATTCAAACTCACTCCACTGTTACTGACTAATTTCATTGGCGTTTGTGTAGAAATCTATTGGTGTAAGAAACCACTAGCTCTGAAATAAGTGTAACGTATTTTTCTCATTCCTATTCTGCAATTTGACGCTCCAAGTCGATGTATTTCAGGAGAAATCGGAGAATTCATGCCAATATAGCTCCCTTGGTGGCTACCAATTTCTGGAATTCTCGACAGGCTTATCGTAGATAATTATAGTCTCCTCAAGGGGAGATATATGTCCCTTTTTTTCTGAATCGGTACGAAAAAGATTTAAAAACTAAAATTTTCCGTTCAATATGGGCATTTGCAGGGCATTTCTGTTTTGCTTTCAATATTGGCTATTATGTCATAATTTATACACAAAGAATCTATCATGAACAATATAAAGACGAACATGTAAAAACTGGTTGTGGGGAGTGGTATATGATAATATGAAAACAAATGTCACAACTTAGTATCGGAACGTGGACCTGGTGCCGGATCTTGGTTGTCAGTGAGCTTCAGTGCAACCATGCACGCACGGCACATGACGAACGGGAATTACGACACATGTTGTTGCTTACCTGCCCATGAATGCAGTTCACGCATACCAAGGTAATGGATTGCAAATTTTGTTATTTATTCACATTTTCGCTGAAAATGCTTTCGTTTTTTCACAAAGCTGCATAAATGGGACGATATTTGACATTATAGGTAATTTTAAAGACAATCCACATCCAAAACCAATCGGGTTACCCCCCTTTAATGATCAGCCAAACCCTAATAAAATGCCAATAATCTGCCTGGGAGTCTCATTCATTATGTTCTGTCAGGTAAATTGCGCTTTAAATCCGTCTTCTTCGTTATTATTGAAAACAAATCTAGTGACCATCCTAAGCTAATACTCCGCGTGGGAGAGTTATTCATGATGTTAGGTTGTTAACATTTTCAACACCAAATAAGCATGTTACTTCCATAGCCATGATCCATCATCCAGGCACTTACAACTCCGTCGCTCATATACTTGTTAATCTACACACACAATAGCCAGTATTAGATTACTGAAATGCAAAAGGTTATACCTGAACATTAATGAACAAGGGCCAGTGACGTCTTTGTTCAGAAGAGCTTCTCGCCTATCCACACTGTCAAGAACAATAATACATAACATAGAACACCCAAAGAGTCAGCAATCAAGGTTTTCGTAATACCAAAGGCAGATAATAGTAAGCCCCTTATTATTGTAATTGCGACAACAAAAAAGATTCAAGAATTTCGTATCAACATTTCATGTACCAACGTTCTCTCAATCATGTTGATTTGGTACATACCAGAGTATTTAATTGGCCACTTTTTAGGCATGTTAGGAGCAGTGTGTTGTTGGACGTGATAAGAATGTCTTTCCATTGCAACAAATGCAACCACAATTTTGTTGCAGCACCTTTTCCGTTTCTACAAAACATGCTGAAGTGTCAAAACGTCGGGAGAAGAAGAAAATCCCGATCTAGCTAATCTTTGCAGCGATAACTTAGCCTAGTATTATTGTGATAAACACGCCTTCAGTTTAGTTATTCTTGGACCGCTATTATTCTTGGATCAGTATCAACACTTTTGCACGTCGAGACTACATTTTCCAGTGGGAATTAAACTCAATTAATTTTGCATTATTTTCGTCTACCTGGCAAAAAAGGTTAATTTATAGTGAAATCAATCTTCTTTTGTACTTATTTCAAATATTGGGGGAGTGAGATCTAGGACGGTCTATGTGTTACAACTTACAACTAAGGAAATACCTAGCGGGAATATGATGTCTGTCACGGCTAGAGAGTTTTACAGGATAAAGATTAAACCTGGTTTAACATTTTCACCATTATATGTTAACGATTCTTTTGAATGCTAATTCTAATCAGCCTCTAGTCCAAACCCATTTCGTCCCAATATCATTCATTATGTTCTGTCAGGTAAGTTGTGCTTTAAATCTGTCTTCTTCATTTGAAAACCAATCTAGTGACCATCCAAATCTGATAAAAGCCAATACTCCGCGTGGGAGAGTCATTCATGATGTTAGGTTGTTAACATTTTCAACACCAAATAAGCATGTTACTTCCATAGCTATGAACCATCATCCAGGCACTCACAGCTTAGTCGCTCATATACTTGTTAATCTACGCACTCAATAGCCAGTATTAGATTACTGAAATGCAAAAGGTTATACCTGAACATTAATGAACAAGGGCCAGTGACGTCTTTGTTCAGAAGAGCTTTACGGTATCCACACTGTCAAGAACAATAATACATTACATATGTTACGAATCGTAATCACCTTTTAACCAAATTCACACGAAAGCACAACACAAATACACTGTTTGATTAAGCTAACAAAATCTAAGTCTTTAATTGAAAGTAAGATATGATTGGTACAAAATATGACAACAAATGCACATACAAAGATAATCCAATATAATTATTCTTTAAACTAATCAGTACTTAGCCAGTATTCTTCTTCTTGATGGTAACAAAGAGTTCTTGCAATGTTCTGGACGGCTGATGTTTATATTCTTATTCACTTGTCCTGCGAAAATCAATATCTTCAGGAAGCAGAACTGCGATGCAGTTGTCCCTTATATTGACAGATGTGTTGTTTTATAAACCAGACTTCAGCAAGTCGACAGAAGAATATATATTCCTTTCTTGGAAGAAGTACGTTCTTTGACGTATTCTGGATCTTCTCAGACACTACTGGCAAGCAGTAGTACATTGACTACATAATATATTTCTGGTTCGAAATTTCCTTTCTTTGAAGGCAAATGGACTGTACGCACACTGTTACTAGCCCAAAACAACACTAAACTGTGAATAATTATGTTTACATTCTCTTATATACCAAGCACTGGGAAATCCCAAGTATTAATAGCCAATTGCTATTTTCACAAGACATGATGTAATCTGGGGAAATCCCAAGTCTGAATTATAACATTAACCTTTCACATGGTATCCCTTATTATGTTCGTTATGATATAAATTGGTTATCTTTCATGACACTGAAAATGTCAAATACAAAGCATCAAGCAAATGTAGGAGACGATTCTTGGCTCATTTTCATTACCTAACAGGTGCCATGACGCCAAGTAAGAGGATTAACACAGCAGTTGTTCAAAAAGTGCATTGTAACAAATCAAAGACCGTGTCTTTGCACCTCGGAATGAGCAGACTGGTTGCGCGCCTGACTGGATGAAGCAAACTATTTTCGCACATAATATCGATGCATGCCCCTTTAAATTGCAAACATGTCTTTTTCTTTGTGCCCATGTTGTTAATGTTGGATGTCTTGAGGACACTATGTATCTTTTCTTGCCAAACATTTCAGACATGTTGACTGATGCATTCAAAACCGAGTTGCTGTTATCACTGTCGTGTAGTAAAAGCTAGAGTTTGATCGATTTGAGCCCGTTTAATAGTCCAGTATTTCTCTGTCAACATATACCTTACACCGGTTTAGAATATACTGTGGCTAACGAAACCCAGTTTTACTCGAGAAGAACAAGATGTCATAAAAACAGCAAACGTTAAATTGATCGGGGGAAATAAAGCATTGGCGATTGAAAATGCAGGACATGCTATAGAATTATAGACAGCGAGAAACTCTTAGTGAAATTGTGGTTCTTGCAAGTGGCATTCGTGTACCTTTTGTAATAACTCTCCTGAATCTTTGAACCATTTGTTTTGGGATTGTAAATATGCGAAGAAAATGTGGGATGATTTTAGATCATGGTATATAGACAATATTGATGGAAACATTGATTTAAACTATAAGCATATTATTTTTGGTTTTGGTTCTGAGACTTTACTGAATATATGTGTCATTTTAATCAAAAAGGTTATTTACGACAGTAGATTTAAAAACCAAAAGCCATCTTTTGTGTCTTTTCTGCAATTGATTAAATTTCATTACAAGCTTGAGAAACGAATTTCTATTACTAATAATACAATGCACAAATTTATTGATAAATGGCATGTTTTAGAACAGATGTGTTGTTAACTTTCACCATTCTTTTTAAAAAGCTGTAATGGATTGCGCTCTTTTCAAACATCATGTAATGTTTTTTATCAATGTTCTCCTGCATTATGTAATTCTGTGTAGTTTTTCATTTTCTGTATACATGTTTTTCTCCCATTGAGCACAGGGAAATAAAAGCCGTTTTGGCTATGTGAAATAAAATAAAAAAGTGGCATTCGCTGATCTATAGTTGCGCCAAAAATGTATTGAGATCTTGTTGGGACAACGAAATCACTTGACTTTCAAACGGTGCGTGTAATCCCAGCATATACCTGTCAAGATTTTGAACAGCGGTTACATTATAATTGCTTCCTCTCGTTATTTAATTCATGTCAAGAGGTTGTCATGATATTACTATGCTTGCCAATAAAATTGATATTTTAGATTCTTTACAAGTCACTGCGAATCTTTTTTTAAATTCCAAGGTTGTAAGGTGACAGTGGCTAGATCTGCCTTTGGTTTTAATATGACGACACTGAAAGAATTCTCTTTAATGTTTAACTTTGCCAAATGTTTTATTCCTTCCCATTCTTGGTATTTACATCTCTCTCAATTACGAACAATAATTTACTTCCACATTTTGCAAGCATATATAATGTCGTTCAAGAGCGGTAACTTCGTTTATACCTCTGCATACCTTTAATTAATAGATGGGTGTTTTATTTCAGAATTAATCTTGAGGTACAACACCAAGTCATTCTGAATAAAAAGAATGATATATTATTAAGTAAAAGATTTAATGTTTTACAACAAAATAAGCAAGCTACTTAGTCATTGTTAAGAATATCCTTTTCACGTCCTATACACAACGTGATATATCCTTCCGCTTTAGCCCCTGTCTTATACTGACGTATTTAATTGTTTGATTACACGCTTTATTTTTTTTATGTCAAGACTGTTCTTTTTTATGTCAAGACATATCAAGGAATTAACAGCTGTTATCATTACGATAAAGCTGACGGGTTGGTGCCTAGATGGCTGTTAATTTCTTATTTGAAGGTTGTCCGTTTCACAATTCCTAGAATGTGAGGCGAGACAGCATTCCATGTGCGGGCTGTAGATGAAATGAAGAATTGATCTGACTAACAAGGCTGGATCTTGGAATTTGATCTGCAAGAGTATGATATCTAACGGAGTGGCGATGGAACATAGTAGTGGGACCAACTGCTCGATGGCCGAATGCTGAATGTGGAGGGAAGATGTTTCTTCATCATTAAGGGAGAGCGTGGCGCAATGGTTAGGGTACTTGCCTTTATTGCATGAGGTCCCGGGTTCAATTCCCGGCGGTGGCGATTTGCTGGGATATTGACTTGGAAAAAAAAGTCTGAAATTAATTGGCAACTTCTGTAGATTAAATTCAGACTTCCGCTCTCCCCATGGTTCATTTAGAATTGGGTAAATGAATCATGAAAGTGCCCAGTCCTTCGGAGGGGACGTTAAGCCGTCGGTCCCGTGTGCAGAGAGCCATACCTGTACATGTATTTCGCAGCCAGTTTTGAAAAGAGTAGGGTGTTAACTCCTGACTGTTCCCAATCCGTTCCGGTGTTCAAATGGACCCCAATGGAAATAAGCTTCAATACAGGCTTTCTTGGGTTATCCAGGGTTGTCAAAATCCGAACAAATCAAATCAAATCAAATCAAATCAAAGAGATCTAGATTTAAATTACTATCAAATTAAAATATAATGGACTCAGGTGTTAAGTAAATTACGCGTAGTGGTGGTAGCAGTAGTAAATTATTGTTGTTTTGCTGTTGGCCTATTTGTTATTGTTGGCATTGTTCAAAAGGAGGACAACAATCTTGTTTGCTTACTCCGAATATCTTTGAATTTGTGAATAAAGTCACGTACATATTCGTGATTGTAATTTTGTTCACATCAAATTTTCACTTGAACGCTTGGCAATTATTACTTTAATGTTCAAGATTATTTATAGACAGAAAACAACCGCTCTTGTCAACCAGATAACTATAGCAATAACTAACATCCTGTGCCTTTTGAATATGAATATTAACCTTGTTTTGAAACCAAAAGACTTACTGCAATATAATGTAATACATATCAGCAATCACAACGTCTAGTGACGATATTACGCGTTTTTTATATGCAGTTTCAATAGGTTAATTTACACCTACATCAAACTATTTTAAATCAATGCACAATTTAATGCCAGAGGCAAAGACACTTAAAGGGAGTATCTAGCAATGGAGAGTCAACATCGTTGCCTAAGACTCAAAACAATATAATGTTTGCCAAAACAGGTATGTAACAAGACTAGTCCATGTGGATTCTACCATTTTTGGCAGTCATTATTAAAATTTATATCTTCATTATGTTTATTACACATGAATCATACCAGTTATAAAATTGGAACAAACAGGTTGTGAATATGAATATTTGCAGCGTTTTGGAAGAAGCAGCAAATGTATTACAATGGCTCGTAATACACACTCTTGGGGTGGTAGTGCATTACGGGGTAAAGTGGAAGAATTATGCCATCAATCGGCGTCGCCCACATTTACTTATACATCTTCGTGGTTAATCCAATTGATTTAACATTGGCAATGGTACGCCGCTGGAATATATTACAGGTACCCCGAAGATTCTCAAAAGGCCTCATTCTTTTAATGAGTACAATGCATTATTGTTGATAGATAAATTAATCACGTTTAAATCTTTTCTTCGATAACCAGTTTATAATTGCACCTATCCTGAACCGTGTTTTTAAAATGTTTTATGTGCACATTGTACAGATAGTTTGGTCAGCGCTGACGCTGAGGTCAATTTACGGATGACCCAATTTTGCGAATCATTACAACGATTTGACAGGCATGACTATTATAAATCCAAACACCTTCGACGTCTCCATGTTGTAAACGTGTCTCTTGGACAAATGCAGTTGATTAAATACAGACAAAAGATATTCTGTAACTGTGATTTTTCAAATGATATCCATGACAGTTGCCGGAATCAACCACTTGGTATGCGTAATCTTAATAGACAATGAGACAAATTAATCATAGGGCCCTACTATCCTTATTGTATAGCCTTCAGTTACATTTGAATCCGTACTCCCTTTCAATCGTTTCCTTCCAGGGGCGTAACAAGAGAGGAGAGGCAGTGGACTTGAGGTAGCTAATTACTTTGAGGATGCCGAATGCTAATACGTTGTCTGCCGAGATGCATTTGAACCCAATTACCCTCAAAACATGCTTGGAAATGGAACGTGTAGTTGAAATCAAATTACTTTCCCCCCTGTACGATCCTGTGTGATAATTGAGAGACAAAAGGCATCTCCAAAATATCTCAAATGTAAAATTGTTAACAACAAAGACGCTGATGCCAACAATATCAAATACAACAGCAATTACTACTGCGACCAACAACACGGTTGCCAACTTTATCTCAAAACTTCGAACATACAAAAGTATTATAACATTGGCCTTGAAGAAGAAAAAGAGTGCTCTGATTTTGGGTGAATATTTACATTGTCAAGGAAATCGCTTCCTTTCTATTCAAAGTCTGTCAAATACATAAGTGAATTACTGATGATTGAGACAATGTTTATATATTTTTTTTAAACCAATGAATAAGAAAACTGTCAAGCGGTTTGCGTTTTTGCGGTAACACGTACGTTCCATTCTATTTCAATTTACCAATCGAATTTTATGGATCGTGCTTTAAAAGGCTATGTATTATCTTAAAAACCGAATGATTCACAAAACACCTGCCACGTACTCTCCAAGAAAGTGAAATTTGCCCTCAAATGTCAAAAGAAATATCGTCTGATTTTCATGTAATGAATATATTCATATTCTTCTTTTCTCTTCTTCTTTCTTTCTTTCTTTCTTTAATACATATTCAATTTGGTCGATAAATCCTATGCTTTCAAATATTTTCAACATAAATGATCTAGTTGCTTCGCCAATTGCGACCGTCAAAATTATTAGCCCACATTTTGATTGTACTTATTATATTATTACCTTTTCCTGTGCCATAGCCAATATTTTACTTGATAATTTTAATAGTTATTGCTCCAATTCCATCCATCATTTATTCATCGTGGTATTTTTTCTTATTCCTCATTAATGATTTATCAATTGTTTTATCGCGTTTGTGAAAGGAACAAATTATTCATCGAGAATGTAATGCAATAGTGAGATTTTGATTTCTTCCGTCAATGCCAACTGCTACGCCAGTTAAATCAATTCAAAATCACCCCACCGTGACTGATTGATTTCATTGGCGTTTGTGTAGAAATCTATTGGTATAAGAAACTACTACCCCTCAAATAAGTGTAATGTAGTGACAGGCATTATGTTTAAACTTTTATTATTTTGTTTGTTAGAGCCGCTCAATAATCTCGGAGTCATATTTTGTTGCGTAAATTGCTCTTTAAACAAATGTTCTTAATTTTTATTGAAAACAAATTTAATGCCCAGCCAAACCCCAATAATATGCCAATAATCTGCCTGGGAGAGTCATTCATTTTTATTGAATGACCAGCCAAACCTGGTAAAATGCCAATACTCTGCGAGGGAAAGTCATTCATTATGTTCCGTTAGGTAAGTTGCGCTTTAAATCCGTCTTCTTCGTTTTTATTGAAAACAAATCTAGTGACCATCCGAATCTGACAAAAGCTAATACTCCGCGTGGGAGAGTCATTCATGATGTTAGGTTGTTAACATTTTCAACACCAAATTAGCATGTTACTTCCATAGCCATGATCCATCATCCAGGCGCTTACAGCTCAGTCGCTCATATACTTGTTAATCTACACACACAATAGCCAGTATTAGATTACTGAAATGCAAAAGGTTATACCTGAACATTAATGAACAAGGGCCAGTGACGTCTTTGTTCAGAAGAGCTTTTCGCTATCCACAATGTCAAAAACAATAATACATTACATAGAACACTCAAAGAGTCAGCAATAAAGGTTTTCGTAATACCAAAGGCAAATAATATATAGTAAGCCCCTTACTACATAAACGCAAAAAATAGAGTAAAGAACTTCGTTTTAATGGGTGGGGTATGAACCTTTGGACAGTATTTATTGTGGGACATTAGAGCACTTCAGACATATCGAATTGCATTCTGAATACGAAGAATGTCCTTCTGATATCAAATAATTTGGATTTTTTGAAATTCACAATGTAATACACATTTTATGGCAAATGATTAAAAATTGATATTTTTGATATTTAACAGTACTCGAAGTAAACTTTATAAATCTGATAATATGTACTTACAGTGTATGTACGTGGGATGAAAAGCCGACGATCAATTGAAAATTTTGAACTTTCGTATTGAAGATATGGATTTTTTCCCCAAAACACAAAAAAATAGGTCTTTTTGAGAAAAAATCCATATCTTCAATATGAAAGGTCAAAATTTTCAATTGATCGTCGGCTTTTCCTCCCAACTACATACACTTTAAGAATATATCATTAGATTTATAAAATTTACTTCGAGGACTGTTATATATCAAAAATGTGAAAAATATCAAATTTTAATAATTTTTCCTAAAATATGTATTATATCGTAAATATCAAAAAATGAAAACTATTTGATATCAGAAAGACATTCTTCGTATTCAGAATGCAATTCGATATGTCTGATGTGCTCTCATGTCCCACAAAAAAATACTGTCGAAACGCTCAAAACGCTCATTCCAGATCCCTTAAGTGAAGATCATAACGACATTTCATGTACCAACGTTCTCTAAGGCATGTTGATTTGGTACAAACCAGAGTATGTAAATTTACCATTTTTAAAGAGCAGTGTGTTGTTGGACGTGATAAGAGTATGTGCTGAAGTGTCACAACGTCTAAGAGAAGAAGAAAATCCAGATCTAGCTAATCTTTGCAGCAAAAACGTAGCCTAGTATTATTGAGGTGAACACGCCTTTAGTTACTCTTGGACCGCTATTATTCTTGGATCAGGAACAACACTTTTGTACGTCGAGATTACGTTTTCCAGCGGGGATAAAACTCTATTAATGTTGCATTATTTTCGTCTACCAGGCCAAAACAGCTTAATTAGTGAAATCAATCTTCTATTGTACTTATTTCAATCTTGGGGGAATTAGATCTAGGGCAGGCTGTCTGTTACAACTAAAGAACTAGCTAGCGGGTATATAGTGTCAGTCACGGCTTGAGAGTTTTACAGTTTTAATCTTAAATTCTGGGTATCAAAAATGGGATCAAAAACTTGAAAACTAAAATTGTTCAAATGGTATACCTCTTTTGTAGATATCTATTATGTTCGTTATGATATAAAATGGTTATGGAACTTGTCAAATAGCAAACATCAACGAAATACAAAGCATCAAGCAAATGTAGGAGATTATTATTGGCTCATTTTCATTACCTAACATGTGCTATGACGAAATGTGAGAGAATTAACACATCAGTTGTTCAAAAAGTTCAATGTAACAAATCAATGACCGTGCCTTTGCCCCTGGTTGCGGCTGGTTGGTGGCCGCCTGACTGAATGAGGCAGACAATTTCGCACATAATATCGACGCATGCCCCTTTAAATTGCAAACATGTCTTTTTCTCCGTGCCTGTGTTGTAAATGTTCGATGTCTTGAGGACTCTATGTATCTTTTCTTGCCAAACATTTCAGACAAATTGTTCAATTGTTGAATGATGCATTCAAAATCGAGTTGCCGTTATCACTGTCATGTAGTAGAAGCTAGACTTTGATCGATTCATTGAGCCCGTTTAATAGTCCAGTATTTTTCTGTCAACGTATATCTTGCACAGGTTTATTTGTTCATCATGTTCATGTAGAATATACTGTGGCTAACGAAACCCAGTTTTGCTCGAAATGAAAAAACAGCAAACGTTAGATTGATCGGTGAAAAACAAAGTATTGGCGATTAAAACTGCAGGACATGCTATAGAATTACCGATTCTATTAAAATGAGGACAGAGAGAAACTCTTAGTGAAATGATGATTCTTGCCAGTTGCATTCGCTGATCTATAGTTGCGCCAAAATGTGTATCGAGATCTTGTTGTGACAACCAAATCGCTTGAATTTCAAACGGTGCGTGTAATCCGTGCATACCTGTCAAGACTGTGAACAGCGGTTATTTTATAATTGTTTCCTCTCGTTATTTAATTCATGTCAAGAGGCTGTCATGATATTACTATGCTTGCCAATAAAATTGATATTTTAGATTCTTTGCAAGGCACTACGAATATTTGTTTAAATTCCAAGGTTGTAAGGTGACAGTGGCTAGATCTGTCTTTGGTTTTAATATGACGACACTTCTGAAAGAATTCTCTTTTATAATGTTTCAATTTGCCAAATATTTGATTCCTTCTCGTTCTCGCGATTTACATCTCTGTCAATTACGACAATTTCTTCCATATTCTGCAGAGTGTCGTTCAAGAGCGGGGGCTCATTTACATCTATGTACACCTTAGATAAACAAATGTTTGCTGCATGTTACATAATTAATCTTGACGTACAACTCCAAATCCTTCTGAATATAAAGAATCATATATTACTTAAGTAAAAGATTAAATGTTTAACAGAATGTTTAACACAAAATCAGCAAGCTACTCAGTCGTTGTTTAGGATATATCTTTCACGTCCTATACATCATGGAATAAACTTCAGCTTTAACCCTTGTCTTTTACTGGCGTATTGTTTGATTACAGGCTTTATTAAAGAGTGGTTTGTACCATCCCTACGCTGATCTATTTGGTATTAATAGATAGCCATTGGTCTTCTCTATCCAGTTATTTCTGCTCGACATATCCTGCGGCAGGCAGCTAACCATAGGGAAATGGTTTATTAGGGGAATGGTTTGAGAATCTTATTTAATTAAGATTTCTCTGTAGCTAAATTAAGCAATATAACTTTGCCTTGCTTTTTACTTTGTTACACTGTTAATACGAGTCAAGATAGCTCAATCGGTAATACGTGACTCCGGTGCATTAATTTGTAGCTGTGCGAGTTCCTTGACCTATGCCGTTCACTCCAACTGGGGGGTTTGAGTGGTGGCATCCGCAAACTGTTCTGTTGTCTGCTATATGGCTGGCATTTATAAGGAGTTTAGGTTGGTTCTTTTGCAGTCAGCTAGCAGGCAGTCTATCCACCTCTTTGGTGGTCTTTCTTTGGGTCTGACACCCTGGATGAAGCATTCAAAGGCCATCTTAGGAAGGCGAGAGTGGACCATTCTCTAGATGTGGGCAAAATAATGTAGCTCTGTTTATACTCGTGGAACAATTGAGCTAAATTGAATAGTACGAAAACTCGGGGCTGATCCTGGCGGTGATGGTTTGTTGTGGTTTGAATATATGACATGTCCTTCATGGCTGCAAGTCCCTGATTATTGCTAAATGGTTTATAATGGTGTGTCTTGGGTCAGAGTAGTCAGCCAATTCCTGTAAAATATGCTGAAACGTGTGGTTTTAATAGCTTTAAGGGATCTAAAATGAGCGTTTATTGCGTTTCGACAGTATTTTTTGTGGGACCTCAGACCTATCGAATTGCATTCTGAATACGAAGCATGTCTTTCTGATATCAAATAATTTTCATTTTTTGAAAATTACAATATAATACAAATTTTACGACAAATTATAAAAATTTGATATTTTTCAAATTTTTGATATACAGGGTGTCCCAGAAAAAATTACCGAGTGAATAAAATCGAACGTAAGTCGAGAAATAGACATCAGAATCAAAAAATTTAAAATGTGGCGCATAGCCTATTTTGTTGTGCATCACATACAAATTTTTTATTTGATTCAGTTGACTGGTTCCGAAGAAATGAACGATTGCATAACGCGTGCATCAATGCAGTTCATTCCAAGTTTGATAAACAGGCGCTATTTTCATACTCGCTCACCACTTCCTAAAGTTTGTGTATCTTATTAAATTTAGTCCACATTATCTATTAAAACCCCACCGTGTTATGTCATTCATGCTTTCACTGAAGATGAATAACAGTTTGTCCGAGAAAACTTTGATTTCTGCAATTGGAAGCTCTCCAACTTTAATTCTTTATGTTGTGCAAATATACTTTACAAAGAACATTTGAGCCAAAACTGACAATGATCAAGTGCTAACAGCTTTACGTGTGATTTTTGATACCACGCAACATTAATGTTAAAGTTTTAAAAGATTTAAACTTTGCATTACAATTCCTTGGAAATATTCCGAAAACATTATGTGTGTGAGAAATTTTTAAGCCAGCTGGAATTCTTTATGTAGTAGTTCTTTATGCAACATTTATATCAACATTAACGAAAAAAGATATTTACAAATACTGAGCATCATCTTACATGCAAGCTTTCATTTTCAAAATCGTGCAGGTTTTCAAATTTGAACAAAACCTAATTAAATGTTTTGCAAGAAACAGGTTGTTTCAAAAGAACGAAAAGGATTTCATAGAACAAAATATGAAGCCCATTGATAGTTTAACCACTAGTGCGCATTGTGTTGAATGATCTTTCTTTCAAACTTGGAATGAAGTGAATTGATACATGCGTTATAAAATCGCTCATTTCTTCGCGATCAGTCAACCGATTCCAGTAAAATTGGCGTATAAGCTGCAGAATAAGATGGGCTACACGCTGATGTTTAGATTTTTGGATTCTGATGTCTATTTTTCGACTTACGTCCAAATTCATTTGCCCGGTAATTTTTTCTGGGACACCCTGTATAACAGTCCTCCAAGTAAATTATATAAATCTAATGACATATTCTTAAAGTGTATGTAGCAGGAGGAAAAGCCGACGGTCAATTGAAAATTTTGACCTTTCATATTGAAGATATGGATTTTTTCCCAAAAAGACCTAATTTTTTGGGTGTTTTGGGAAAAAATCCATATCTTCAATACGAAAGGTCAAAATTTTCAATTGATCGTCGGCTTTTCATCCCACCTACATACACTTTAAGTATAAATCATCAGATTTATAAAGTTTACTTCAAGTACTGTTAAATATCAAAATATCAATTTTTAATGATTTGCCATAAAATGTGTATTAAATTGCGAATTTCAAAAAATCAAAATTATTTGATATCAGAATGACATTCTTCGTATTCAGAATGCAATTCGATATGTCTGATGTGCTCTAATGTCCCACAATAAATACTGTCCAAACGTTCATACCCCAGCCCTTAACTTACTCAACATATCCAGCGGCAGGCACAGCTGAATATATTATTTGCATTGTGTTTGAAGAAAATTAAATTGCTGAAGTTTGTTCCAAATATAGGTTATGTTTATATAATAACTACGTATTAATAGTGTAATAAGAACTAATAATAATGTGCTTTTATAAGCTCTATAATACGGCATGGTGTCAGGTTAACATGTCTCTACCTTTTAAATCGGTTAATTATAAATTTATAGATAGATGATTAACAACTTACTTGTTACATTCATCGCAATCCGGTATATCTTACGAAAGAATTTGACAAGTCAAAAAGTTTGGCTAGCAAACCATAAATCAGCTGCTGTTACACCGGGACATCAAATATCCTAACATGCTAATGGACTTACAGGTGTAAGGCAAGTTTGTATACCCGTAGTAGTTAAATGTTGTTGTTGCAGTATTTCTTATTGTTGGCGTCGTTGTTATCGTTGTTATTGTGTTGTTGAAAGGAGGACATCTATTTGTTTCAAATATTCATGATTGTAATTTTGTTCGCATCAAATCTCCAATTGAACGCTTCGCAATTTCAATCAAATTTTTAAAGATTATTTAGGCATATGACAGCGACTCCAGTAAACCAAATAACAAAATCGATTGAAGTTATAGAATAATATGCGTGGAAATAACTAGCTGCCTGTGCATCTTGAATATTAACTCGGCTTTGAAACAATAAAACACGCTGCAATGAAACGTAGTTTACATAATAAATCACAACTTCTTGTGACAATATTACGCGTTATTTATCTGTAGTTTCACTAGATTAATATATATACATACATTTACATTAACTCTCTTCACGCGGGTGTCGACTGCAGACGATATGTTTTTAAAAAAATTCAAAATTCAAAAATTTCAGAAATGTAAATTTTCATGACCATATTTGGAATCAGCATGGAAAATGCATTAAAATGAGTACAAACAAGCCTAGTATTGGTTCAATAGTTCTTAACATAGCTCTTGATATTTTGAGAAAATATTTCAAAACTTGAACTTTTTCCGTTGAAGGGCATGGCTAGCATGCAGAGCATTAATTGGTATTGATACGAAGAAATGTATTGGGAAAAATCTTATTTTGGGGAACGCTACTTCAAAATATGTATAATGCCAGAGGCAAAGACACTAAAAGGGAGTACCTGGAAATGGAAAGTCAGCATCTTTGGCTAAGATTCAAAACAATATAATGTTTGCCAAAACAGAAATTTAACAAGACGACCCCAAGTGGATTCTTCAATTTTAGGGCAGTCATTATTGATTTTGAAATCTTCATTATGATTATTACTCTTGAATTTAATACAGCATACCCCAGATACTCTGCCCCAGATATAACATTGGAACAAACATGTTGTGAATTTACATATATTTTGGTCATAACGCCAATTGAAGTTTATAAATTGCTGTTTGCAAAACCCAGTTTCTGTATAAAAAATAATTAATCATATCTAAAATCTATGTTCTTGGTTATATACCACTAATAGGCCTGGGCGATGCTTGGACATACGACGAAGAACTATTTGTTTGTGTGGCATCTGAAAAGACTTTTTCACTTAAATTAACTGAAAGTTATACAGCCAAAAAGTACATTATCAGTTTTTATGCGGTATATTTTCTCTCATTATATGAGAATTTTGTTGTAATATTGCCAAAAAGTGCATCCGCACGGCATGTTTATGGTAAATATTACCGCCCTACCATATGTGTACATCTATATCAAAACGATGCACTTGTCGGCTGCTACATGTGTCTCATTTCACATAATAGCTAAGAATAAATACCAGACTCATCTCCTAAGTGGAGGTCACTTCAAATCATCCCAAGTCACATGGTTTAGGAATACAGAGAACATTCCTTAACAATGTGACTTGGGGATGATTTGATGTGGCCTGCACTTGAGATGAGTCTGGTATTTATTCCCAACTATTATGTGAAATGAGACACATGTAGCAGCCGACAAGTGCATCGTTTTGATATGGATGTACACATATTGTAACTTTCAGCTTCGAGGGTGCACTGCCATTTTACGGTTCAGTGTTTACGGTTCAGTGTGTTAAAACAAGAAAAGTGTCAGGTCAACCTATGTTGAGTTTTGATCATTTGGCATCTAAATCATATAGTTTCATACCTGGTATTCTGAAATTGGTGGCGTTTAACTGTGAATATGAGAAAATTCCGCCCTAAATTAGCCATTTTGCCATTGACAACTGTGTAATAGATAATTAGTGGTATTGAACCTCTTAGCAGGTGTTGGTTTTGTGAAATGTAACGATTTTTCCACAATCCTCAGTGTATAGATATATTTGCTTAATCCAATGATCCGCGTGGGATAGTCTTTCATCGTGTTCTGTTGGGTAAATTGCTGCTTAAATCTATCTTCTCAGCTTTTATTGAAACCAAATCTAGTGACCAGCCAAAGCTGGTAATATCCAATAAATTTGTGGGATATTCATTCATGATTAACGGTTATCGACATTTCTGACATGATACCAAATTAGTATTATTATGTCAATTCTTGATATGAAATAATGGTTGGTTAGAAAGTTACAGGACAACGCATTAGCGCGTTTACAGTATAAATCTGAAGCTTGACTATATGCTATGACAATTTGTGTATAACTTTGATAACAATAAAGATATCTTTTTCCCATCTAAGGTACATTTCCCTTTAAAATAGACTAATGCTCTGATTCAGAGATACAAGATATATACGTGTAGGAGTATTAGGAAAATCTTCATTTAGAGGAAGATGGAATATACGAGTGGCAAGAACGTGATGGGCGGATCGAATTTGTGTTATAGAAGTATTTTGCTAATCTAAGGATTTGCTAATCTAAGCATGGGTGGTATGGCAAAGGGAACAAGAAGGATTGATATACATAGGATGATAATGATAAACATCTAGGTATTAGTATCATTATTGTAAAACATTGAACGAGTAACCAAATATTTAGCTATTTTTATTTTACTTAGCTACCTATATAAATTGCATGAAAGTCCTGCAACCTTTCTTTTTCCTGCCGAAGAACATACTCACTGAAGATATATTTCATCAGTCATGTCATTTTAAAACACTGAACTTCAGTTATTATACTCATCAACAGAGTTTTATTTATAAGGATTAGATTTGTAACTGGGTCATCTATTTTTGAAAGAATCTAAATCTGAAATATCCCTATTATCTACAAAAAAAATAGTATTGTTTCATCTGCAATTATAGGTATAGTAATCACAAACCCACAATCTATAGCCATGCAAATCCCATGTTTACAAATATACTAGAATATCATCCCATATTCTATACTGAATATAGAACATTGAATGCTGTACGCCAGAGAACAGAATAACCAACATCCATGTAGTATTTTGACAGTGGATGGAGTAGAAACACCAGTTGTATCAATCTATGATGGTCAACAATAATGAAATATTATTATTAAACCTTACAAGAAATAATAACTACCCTTTACAGAAACCCCTTAACTTTTAAGTTACTGTTGTACTTAGATATTTAAAAATATCTAAGTACAACAGTAACGCTCATACATTTATTTAGTATTATTGAGAAACAAACGCATACAGCTTCGTTTCTGTTGGACCGATATATCCTGGATCAGAAACAAAACTTCCGCACGTCGCGACACCGCGGATTCCAACGGATGTGAAACTCAAGTAATGTTGCATTATTTTCGTCTGCCTAGGCATTCCCAAAGAAGCTTAATTAAAAAAATGTCTTTTATACTTATTTCAAATCTTGTGGGGGAAGAGAAGCTAAGAGAAGTAGGGCGGATTTCATATCAACCATAGGTCAACCACCTAGCGGGTATATAGTGGCAGAATAATGTTTCAGTCGCGGCTAGACAATTTTACAGGACAAAGAATTAAAAAGTCTGGTTAACGTATAATTGATAACTTGTTATTCGAGATGAATATATATGTTTGGTTTAAATGATACGCTAATGTGTACGGTATTTTGTCAATACCATTCCGCTCTATATTTCACGCGTGTAGTACACTTGAATAAAGAAACGATTTTATTCAGGAAAATGGAGTATGGTGGAGTATGTCGTTCGTCGTTTTACGCGAGTATTGCCGATACGACAGACGCATCGATGATTTTACCGCAGCATTTTATTCGCCCAAGCATATCTAATCATTTGAGCCATATGAGTCGTTTGAGCCAGATTTATGGTTCATTGCCACCATCTGTGTTACCACTTCTTCGTAGCCAGTGAAGAGGACATACAGAGTTTAGTTTTAAACGGACAAAGTTATAATTATATAAAACTGTTTCAAAGAGCAATCTTTGTTGGCAATTTTGTAACCCACATGTTCTATTCTGTTTCCATGGCAACAATCCTACTACCGTAAAACCCCGTCTACAAGCATATATAGTGTTTTTGATGAGAGCTTACTTAATACAAACCAGCCGTAAAATATGATTGGTCTTACAATAGTATTTGTTTGTATATGTTTGTATAGATAATTTATATGCTCAAACTCAATAATGTTATTTATTTGTCGCTGGATGGCGCCTGGATTAATTTAGCTTTTAAAATGTCACATTTTATTTAGCTATTCGTGCCTCATTTTCATTACCTAGCATGTGCGATGACGACATGTCACGAGAGGAATAACACGACCTAAGTCCTAACAATTATTCAAAACATTTTGACAGATCAATGATTGGGGTAATCTGTTCGGAACAGAATACCGCGGCATGCCTCTTTAAAGTATTAATGTGACTTTTGTCAGCCCCTTTTTAGTGTCGTGTTGTTAATGTTCGACAGACGCATTCGAAATCGAATTGTTGTTATGACTATCAACACGCTAGATCGAGCTTGATTGATTTAGCCATATGTGGTAGTCCGGCGTTTTCCTTTCAACGTATACTAGTAATCTTGCAGCTTTTTTATCGTACATGTAAAATATACAGTGGCTACTTAGCACTTTTGCTACGGCGCGAATTTGCCCTCAAAAAGAAAGAGGTGTCATCGAAAACCAGCAAACGCTAGGTTATTCGATCAAAAACAAGGTATTGGCGACCAAAAAGACAGAAAGTCCTATAGAATTACTGATCGAATTACGGAAATTGTGGTTCTATCAAGTGGTACTTCAAGGATGTAAGGTGACAGTACAAAGATCTGTCTTTGTGTTTGATCACAAGGACACCTTAAAGCCGTAAAGTGTGATTTGCTCCACAGCGACGCTCTCAAATTTTGTTGCATTTCTACTTTTTGCGTGATTTTTATGCCCAATGGGTGTATTAAAATACCATGTGAAAGACTAAGCCTGTGAAGTGCTTTATAATACAGTAAAATTTAAGTTTTTATATAAAAACCGGAGATCTCCGGTTTTTATTCAGAGTTCACCGATCGAGTGGTGGCTAAACATATCACGTGCATGCATGTTATTCAATCATTGAATCAGTGACGTATAAATTGTGTGCATACCGCTATTAGTCTTACGTCTTGACGTATAAACTGTGTACATATCGCTGTTTGTCTTACTTCTTGTTTGTTCGTCCCAGCCGTGTGAAGCTACGCCAATATTCGTGGTAATGATACAATCGGCGAGCTAATAAACGCATTGTCGGCGCTGGAATGAAATATCAATTTTCTTCGTTTTACCTCATTTGTTTGGCTCGAAATTAAAAGGGGACAAATTTGTAATCAGCGAAAACTAACATTCGAATAGGAATCTATTCTACAGGGTGAAAGAACTGTATCATCGGAAACTTAATTGTTTGGGTATTCTTACGTCACAACTAAACATAATTAAATAACTGGTGTGGTTGAGGAATAAATCAACTATTACATACTACTTAAATGTTGACAATTGATCACACCGTTCTTGATATATAAGAATTTTACGAACCTCCCTCATTTTCATTGACAGATATTTGACTCCGTGAAACGAGCTGAAAATGAGGTAGTTTCGTTAAATTCTTTTATTTCAACAACGGAGCAGTTAATTGTCAAAATTCAAAAAGTATGTGATAGCTGATATATTCCTCACACGCATCATCTATTTAGTTACGATTGGTTTATGTGTTAACATACCCACAAAGTTCAATTGCCGACGATTCAGTTCTTTCAATCATAAAACCCGTGAATTTTGGAAAATAATGAATATTGGTAATACCTTTAAACTGTAAGCACCACTTGTCCCGCCACTTGTAATTCCTTATGTTCTCAGTATTTTGCATCTGCAATTCGGCAAACACATTTGTTGCATTTAGGCCTAATTATTAGCAGTGTTTTGGGGCCGAAAGACAGGACCACAGACTATGTATGCCATTATTTCTCAAGACTTTCTCGTTCAATATGAAAGTATAGAAAAACAGTGTAAGGTTATAATGGTCAAATTACCAAGGGAATCAGCTTGAAAAGATCCATGAGGATATGTTGAGTATAATGTTGTCTAGTCTAAATTGTATTATGTTTAGCAAACAACAGACATAAACAAAATAATTAAATAAACATAATTATATTTACGTTATATGGCACAGATTTCCTTTCTTGGAACTTTATAATTGAGCTTAGAAAAAAAGTTGTTTTCGCTTTTCCTCCAACAAACGTCCTGGGTAAATAAAATTAAAGGGAAACTACGATTTAATGTACGACACATAATAAAATAGGTGTACCAGACGTTGTTTTCGTAATAATGCAACTAATGTGTTTAGCTGAATTGCTTACAGACTATATATACCCGTGTTACTCCAGACTTTCTCTTTCAAGGTGAAGGTATAGAAAAACAATGCAAGGTTATAATGGTCAATTTACCCAGGGATTTAGCTTAAGGGATCTAAAATGAGCGTTTATTGCGTTTCGACAGTATTTTTTGTGGGACATGAGAGAACCTCAGACCTATCGAATTGCATTCTGAATACGAAGCATGTCTTTCTGATATCAAATAATTTACATTTTTGAAAATCACAATATAATACAAATTTTATGACAAATTATAAAAATTTGATATTTTTCAAATTTTGATATATAACAGTCCTCGAAGTAAATTATATAAATCTAATGACATATTTTTAAAGTGTATGTTGAACTTTCATATTGAAGATATGGATTTTTTTCCCAAAAAGACCTAAATTTTTTGGTGTTTTGGGATAAAAATCCATATCTTCAATACGAAAGGTCAACATTTTCAATTGATCGTCGGCTTTTCATCCCACCTACATACACTTTAAGTATAAATCATCAGATTTATAAAGTTTACTTCAAGTACTGTTAAATATCAAAAATATCAATTTTAATGATTTGACATAAAATGTGTATTAAATTGCGAATTTCAAAAATCAAAATTATTTGATATCAGAATGACATTCTTCGTATTCAGAATGCAATTCGATATGTCTGATGTGCTCTAATGTCCCACAATAAATACTGTCCAAACGTTCATACCCCAGCCCTTAAAGAAGCCAGTTTCTCTCCTTGTTGAATGCCGGAGGATATGTTGAGTATAATTATGTTGTCTGGTCTAAAGTCTGACTGAAGTATGACAATGACATCGGAATAGATTTGTGTATTGTGAATAGAGACAATTAAATTGCTGGAGGTCTTTCCTTTTTCCATAATATAAGTGGTGTTTATATGTTGTGTGTTGAAGGTATTAGAAACACTTATTGATGTGGTTATACATGTATGCGCTCTATAAAACAGCGTGTAGGTGTCGGTTTCAACCTGTCTCTTTAAGGTAGCTGTGTACTCTCAGATACGCATGTAATAAAAGTGCCATAACTTTGTAATTATTCACGCAAGACATGTAAAAGTATACATTTTTATAAAGGCAAAACATCAATGAATCTCAATATAAGTACAGTTTTGGTGTAAAAACAACAATTATGAAGAAACTCACAAAAAAGTGTGAATTTTTGTTCGGTACATCATAACAAAAAAACACTCTTTCCAAAATGTTTTGTTTTGCTTTTTTCTTAATCTTGAGGCACCATTCCAAAAACAGTTTTTTTAGTTTTTTGATATTGGCCTTATTTTTGGAGATATTGACCATATAAGGCATCAAAATGAACTTTTTAAAATTCACAACCGCCTATTTGCACAAAATGATGCCTAAAATTGGAAATAGACCAAAATATAAAAAAATGAGAAAACCGTTTCTTAAGTCAATCATGCTTTTTATGATGAGCATAATTGCTTACCTATAGATGTTGTATTTATTGAGTTATCGTGTACCTAAATCGTCATTTTGCCGAGAAAATGAACATTGAAATAAAGGCCGTTGAAGTTTAAAGTGGTCACATTTTGCACTTTGATCGAAGCTTACGGGCGAATGCGGCAGTTCTCGTTTTTCTACCTTACATTACGTGAACATCGGGTAAATCCACAGCCCCTTGAGAAGTTTGAGCGAAATCCATTCATAACTTGATATTTAAATCGGGGGAAAGAACTTGCAAAAACCCACATTTTATCAGCTAAAACGGAGCCATTTGACCGCTAGGTTTTTGTGAAATCAGTGCTTCCGCGGTGCTTCCATAAGATGCGCCGCGCATGGAGATAAGCGTCGCGTATGCGTAGCGTATTTGTGCGTTAACAAATTGCGCGATACGCAACGCGATGCGTTGTTGCGCGCGTGTACCCTGCTGGTACAACAAAGATTTTCTTTCCTTTTCAATTTCAAACACGAGTGGAATAGTGAAATAAAATCCTTAAAATATTGCAGTTGGAGTTTACAAATCTGGATTTTCATTCCTTGTATTTATAAAAAAACATAACAAAGTACAAACATATCACTTGAAAAAAACTCAATTTTGAGAAAGAAACAATGTCTAGAGTACACAGCCGCGTTAAATAGGTTAATTTATAGATTTTGAACATAGACGATAAACAACTTTTTTTAAATTTTATATCAAGTCCTTTATTCGTAATCTTGCACATGCTTCCAAATGGACTGGCCACATCAAAAAGTGTGCTCCACAGACCGCGCACCAGCTGCTTTACTTAACACCGAGACATCAAATCTCCAAATTGACTGTGGTGTAAAGTAAATTACCCATGATGCAGTTGCATTTTTTTGAAGAGCTTATTTCCAAACTGTGTTAAGTCCACAAGCACATGTTTCTCATATACTTGTGCGATACCATCACAATTACCTTGACAAGTTTGACATTAGCAACAATGAGTTGTACCATCAACAAGGCTATATTTACCACAACAATGCTGATAACAAAATGCAGACTAATTGTTCTAATTTGGGAACCAGAGGCCTCACACAGTATTGTTACTGTGCATCCATCCACTGTTTGCTTTATAATGGTGCAACTGAAATTATCATACCAGCATCACAACCCATTGGAATATCGCACAGGTAAATCAGAAACATGTGTTTGTGGATTTGACACGGTTTAGAAATAAGTTCATCATTTGTTATTGATACAGTAGACTTCGGTTATATATATAAATGCGCTTTTATAAATGCGCACGTGACCAGATGGCCAGCGCCATATTTGCATTACATCACTGTCAATCACTGAAATGGCGACCATTGAGGGAGTGGCTACCGTTCTGACCTTGTTGCGTGGCTAGCACTGGCAAGCAACAAGAATGGACAGGAATGAGCATAGTGCAAGCCAAGCGTCTAGCTCAAAACAGAACGGCTTGGAAGAAGGAGATAAGGAGATGCAGCCAGATGGTAGCCAATCGCCAGTAGTGACGGCGGCCGAAGAAGAAGAAGAAGATCATGTGATTGACCAATCAGAGAGAATGTTAGATCGGGAGGAAGTGCTAAAGGGGTTAACATGTTTAGGAACAAGGACATCCATTTCGAAATAAAGCACGAAACATACGAAATGAATTATTTGATACTTTAAATCCTTGGCTTTTGTAATCAAATTGGTATAGTGTGCACTTATTGATCAACTATTCCCGCATAGGAGCACGAAGGCCAAACATCTTGTACAGTATATCGTTACATGCCCCTTTAAATTACAAACGTGCCTTTTGCCAGGCCTCCACTTCCTACCCGTATTGGATATCTTGACGACACCATGTATCTTTTCGTGGCAGATATTCCATGCAAATCGTTCAATTGTTAACTGATGCATTCGAAATCGAGTTGTTGTAAAAGCACGCCCGTTTAATAGTTCAATATTTTTTCTCAGTGCATGTCTTGCTTGCAGCGGTTGTCCAGATTATGTTGTGTTGCCTACGAAACTACCAAACGTTAAGTTGATTTGTCGAAAACGAGGTAATGAGGTAATGGTTATTAAACTTTCCCTGAACTGATAATTCCGAAATGTGGAAAAAGCTCCGGGAAGTCTGTGGCTTTTGCTTGTCCTGATGTGAATGGCTTCTTTCACACCCCTATGGAACCAATCCGTTTCTCTGTCAAGAAATTTGACGTCTTTCTAATCAATGTTATAACCTGCTTTTTAGTGGTCTCCAACCGCAGAGTAATATCTTCTTTTACACTATACTACATGTAGTAAAATCTTCTTTTATACTTATTCAAATCTTGTGGGGAAAGAAGTAGAAGCGAAGTAGGGCGGATTTCATATCAACCATAAGTCAACCACCTAGCGGGTATATAGTGGCAGGATAATGTTTCAGTCGCGGCTAAACAATTTCACAGGACAAAGGATTAAAGAGTCTGGTTAATGTATACTAATTGATAACTTGTTATTCAAGATGAATGTATACTTGGTTTAAATGATACGCTAATGTGTACGGTATTTTGTCAATACCTTTCCGCTCTATATTTCACACGTGCAGTAAACCTGAATAAAGAAACGATTTTCAGGAGAGTGGAGTACGGATGAATATGCCATTCGTCGTTTTACGTGAGCAATGCCGATAATACATACGCAGCGATGATTTTGGCGCAACATTGTATTCGCCCAAGCATATCTAATCATTTGAGCCATTTGGGCCCCGTTGGTGGTTCATTGCCGCTTCTTCTTAGCCAGTAGAGAGGATATGCAACCAAAAATGCTCTAATTACGATTTCGGAAGACACAAAGTTATATAAACTGTGGAATCTTTGTTGGCAATTTTGTAACACAAGCGTTCTATTCTTTTCTATGACAACAATCCTACTATTTGAGGACGTTTCTAATTTTTTTACCCCCAATATGTTACATTTTATATAGCTATTCTTGCCTCATGTTCATTGCCTAGCATGTGCGATGACGACATTAGAGAGGAAGATCACGACCTAAGTCCTAACAATAAACATTTTAACAGATCAATGACTGAATGAGGTAATCTGTTTGGATCAGAATATCGCGGCATGCCTCTTTAAAGTACTACTAATGTGACTTTTGTCAGCCCCTTTTTTAGTGTTGTGTTGTTAATGTTCAACAGACGAATCGTTTAATTGTTGACAGAAGCATTCGAAATCGAATTGTTGTTATGACTATCAACACGGTAGATCGAGCTAGATTGATTTAGACATATGTGGTAGTCCGGCGTTTTCCTTTCAACGTATACTAGTAATCTTGCAGTGGTTTTATCGTACATGTAGAATATACAGTGGCTAACTAGCACTTCTGCTACGGCGCGAATTTGCCCTCGAAAAGAAATAGGTGTTATCGAAAATGATATTCGGTAAAAAACGGGCGATCAAAAAGTCAGAAAGTCCTGATTACTGAATAATAATGAGGAAATTATGGTTCTATCAAGTGGTACTTCAAGGATGTAAGGTGACAGTGCAAAGATATGTCTTTGTTTTTGATCACAAGGACACCTTAATACTAAGAAGCCAACTTTGGATAATTTTTATTTGATAGCTTTTGCTGTTAACCCAGAATTGATCTTAACGTCAAACACCAAGTAATACTGAATAAAATAAAAATCGTTGATTTTTAGTAAAATTTTTACGGTTTTATAACTTGAAATGAAAAACCATTTCTCAGCCCACTAGATAGTCACACCCCCTCTCGCATGCATGGATAGTGAAATTGTATGAATTATTTGTTTTAAAAAAATACAAATTACTTGAGACACACTGGTATATGTAGTTTGTGATCCAGTCTTTTGGCCCAAATACACTGGTAGTAATAATAAATAATAGGAGTAAAACATCACTTTGGTTATACCTTTAAACTGTAAGCACCACTTGTAATTGCTGATGTTCTCACTATTTACATCAGCAATTCGGCAAAACACACTTGTTGCATTATTACGATATGATTTAAGTATTAGCAGTGTATTTGGGCCAAAAGACAGGACCACAGACTATTTATACGAGACTTTCTCGTTCAAGATGAAAGTAAAGAAAAACAGTGCAAGATTATAATGGTCAATTTACCCGGGGAAGTAGCTTGACAAGACCCCTGGGGATATGTTGAGTATGTGTTGTCTGGTCTGAATTTGTGTTAAGTAAACTACAAACATAAACAATATAATTAAATAAACATATATTAACGTTATATGGCACAGATTTCCTTTCTTGGAACTTTATAATTGAGCTTAGAAAAAAAAAGTTGTTTTCGCTTTTCCTCCAACAAACGTCCTGGGTAAATAAAATTAAAGGGAAAGTACGATTTAATGTACGACGCATAATAAAACAGGTGCACCAGACGTTGTTTTCGTAATAATGCAACTAATGTGTTTAGCCGAATTGCTTACAGACTATTTATACCCGTGTTACTTCAGACTTTCTCGTTCAAGGTGAAAGTATAGAAAAACAGTGCAAGGTTATAATGGTCAATTTACCCAGTGAATTAGCTTAAAGAAGACAGTTTCTCTCCTAGTTAAATGCCGGAGGATATGTTGAGTATAATTATGTTGTCTGGTCTAAAGTCTGACTGAAGTATGACAATGACATCGAAATAGATTTGTGTATTGTGAATAGAGACAATTAAACTGCTCAAGGTCTTTTCTTTTTCCAAATATAAGTAGTGTTTATGTAATAATTATCTGTTGAAGGTATTAAAGACACTTATTGATGTGGTTATACGTGTATGCGTTCTATAAAATGGCGTATAGGTGTCAGTTTCTACCTGTCTCTATAAATAGGCTAATTTATAGATTTTGGACATCAGACAGTAAACAACTTATTTTATTTCATATCAAGTTCTTTTACATTAATCGTAATCTTGCACGTGCTTCCAAATGAATTGGTCACATCAAAGAGTGTGCTTCGCAGACCGCCTACCACCTACATGTACGTTACTTTACACCGAGACATCAAATCCCCAAATGGACTATGGTATACAGTAAATTACCCGTGATGTAGTTGCATCTGTATTTGTTATTGATAACGTCGTTACCGTTGTTATTGGGGTTTTTGGGGGTGGGAGCAGGACGGTAATTTTAATAATGTTTGGGAATATCTTTGATCTTCATTCACATCTAATTCTAATTCAATTTGAACCCTTAGCAATTATTACTTTAATTTTCAAGATTATTTATAGACATATGAAAGCCACTTTTTTTAACATACTTACAAAGTAATTGACGTTTTAGAAGAATCTGCGTGAAAATAACTATAGCTTCTTGTGCATCTTGAATATAAATCAGAATTTGAAACAATAAGATGTGTTACAATATAACGTACTTTACATATCATAATACAACTTCTAGTACTACGTGTTCTTTATTATTCTTTTCATTATAATTTACTTACATTTATGTTAAAGTTGATATCGATATGACAAAATGTATTGAGAAAAATCCTTTTGGGAAGTACGGATTCAAAATATATTTTTTCAAGAATAAGAAATCAACTTTCAAAATTTAATGCCAGAGGCAAAGATACTTAAGGGAGTACCTAATAATTAAAAATCAACATCATTGGCTCAGACACAAAACAATATCATGTTTGCCAAAACAGGTGTATACCAAGACTAGTCCATGTGGATTATGCAATCTTTTTAGGCAGTTATTACTGAAATTGAAAATCCTCATCATGATTATTGCACTTGAATTTTAGGCAGCATATATCACGGTTATAAATTAGAACAAACAAGTTATGAATTTGCCTATTTTGTTGGTCATATAACAGCAGATTGAAGTATATAAATGGGTGTGTGCATAACCCAGTTGCTGTAAAAGAGCTGGATTAATTATATTTGAATTCTTTGTTCAAGGTGATACAAAGCTCTACATCCATTTCTTGGCAGCTTACCGGTTTCATGACACGTAGCTATTTCTATAATGCTAGATGCAAACATAGCGATATATTAGCCAAGAATGTTATCATCATGGATTAGCAAATATTCTTACCATTGAACTCTTAAACATTCAATATTTGTATAATATTGCACCTGCAGATCAGTCGATAGATTACACCTGGAAACCTTTAACACGTATAATTTTAGAAACAAGGACATTCATTTAGAAATAAAGCACAGAACATACCAAATGAATTATTTGATCCTTTAAATCTGGGGCTTTTGCAATCAAATTGGTAAAATGTGCACTTATTGATCAATTATTCCCGCCAAGCATCTTGCAGAGTATATCGTTGCATTCCAGTAGTTAAGGTAGACTTTTTCGGACACTGGGCGTGGCTAATTAGCATATATGAATATTCATGAGGTGGGCGTGGCTAATTAGCAGATACGAATATTCATGAGGTGGGCGTGGCTAATTAGCATATATGAATATTTTGTTCTAGAAACACCGATATCTTAAAAATAAGGGGAAAATTTGCCTAAAATAACGCGTCGTATCCGCCGTATTACGTAACGTATCGCCTTCAAACCCGATAGTGAAGGGGAATCGCGATATGGAACCGGATCAAACCGGATAGAACCGGATAGAACCTGTTCTCCTATCCCCTCCCACCACCACATACAGCAAAATGAATCAATGCGTCGATTGCGTAATAAAATGCGTCAGTTACGCAACAAAATGCGTCAAAGCGTAACGAAATGCGTCAAAGCGTAACGAAATGCGTCAAATCGTAACAAAATGCGTCAAAGCGTAACAAATTGCGTCAATTGCGTATTGAAATGCGTCACAGCGTAATAAATTGCTTTAAAATGCGTTAATTGTGTAACTATTTGCGTAAATTGCGTAATGATTAGCGTAACGCAAAACTTTAGTATATAAGTCGGTCATTTTAAACCTTTCGAAACTTCCGAAGACTCGGACATGAATTCCTTTAAATCTTATCCTTGCTCCGTGTGCGGCAGGACGTTCTCGCGCAAGTACGATCTCGAGAGACACAAGCGACACGTACACCTTGAAGAACAAGAGGATGATGATGATGAAGAGGAGGAGGACTCGGAAATCGAGGATGAGGTTGTCTCGGACCGAGAGAGCGACGAACTGGAAGACAACGAGGCTTATCGGGAATGGTACGAGGGAGCTAAAGAAGCCACGGAAGATATGAGGAGGGAAAAATACGAAAAGTACGTCGGCGACGGCATGGATCCGGAGATGGCGAGGGAAAAGGCCCATTTGAAAACGGTATGGGCCGTCAAACGCGACTTTTTCGAGCGGTACAGCACGTTTCTACGAAGCCACGCGCTTCTCAAAGATGACGATGTCTATACGGAGATCGCGGACGATCTCGAGGAGAAAATGGAGAAAGGCGTCGAGGTGGACAAAGCCGTGAAAAGAACGATGGCTAAATATCGCTCCAAATTCGACGGGCTGTTCCAGTACGATGACGAGGAGAATGACGAGGAATCCGCCATGGGAGAGGACGGCGAAGATTAACCAGCGAATACTTTTTAAGATAATAAGAAGAAAAGAAACAAAATACAATCGCCTCTTTTAGTCGTTATTACCCCAATTTTAAACCTCTAACATCCCATTCGCTTTACGCATTTCGTCGCGCGATTGATGCAATATGTTACGTTTTGATGCATTTCGTTATGAAAAGACGCAATACGCTATGATTCACAAGGTCGAAAGGTAAGGTGTCAAGTGCCGCCATTTTGAAATTGAAGTTCCGCCATTTTGTATCGGAAGTGCACCCTTTTGTACCGGAAATGATGACAGAGTTAAATTCCATATAAAGAATCGCGCTATTTTTTACGCATTTTGAAATAATTTTTTACGCCTCGACTCATTTCACGCCGCAATGATGCATTTTAAAGCAATTTGTTACGCTTTGACGCATTTCACAATGCAATGACGCATTTTGACGCAATTTGTTACGCTTTGACGCATTTTATTATGCAATCGATGTACTTTGACCCAATTCAATACGCAATTGACGCAATCCGTTACGCTTTGACGCATTTTATTACGCAATCGACGCATTTTGACGCATTGATTCATTTTGCTGTATGTGGTGGTGGGAGGGGATAGGAGAACAGGTTCTATCCGGTTTGATCCGGTTCCATATCGCGATTCCCCTTCACTATCGGAATACGAATACTCCACACGGGTCTACGAAAGATTCATGGTCAAAATGCATTACATTATCCCACTCTTTGACTCATTTTGAAGCATTTTATCGTGCAACTGATGCGCGTTTCGTTACGCAAATGACGCATTTTGTTACGCAATCGGTGTCACTTCCGGGTCGAGGGTCGCTTCCGTGTAGCACGATCAGGGAGTTTTACCTCGATACGTAGTATAGAACGAAAAATACGATGTTTCCCTAGACAAAATTAATTTTTTAAGCGCAATGACCTCGTGACCCCTCGACCCCCGCGGGTAGTTTGTAATTAGACCCTTACCGTATATACCGAGTTTGAAGGCGATACGTTACGTAATACGGCGGATACGACGCGTTATTTTAGGCAAATTTTCCCCTTATTTTTAAAATATCGGTGTTTCTAGAACAAAATATTCATATATGCTAATTAGCCACGCCCACCTCATGAATATTCGTATATGCTAATTAGCCACGCCCACCTCATGAATATTCATATATGCTAATTAGCCACGCCCAGTGTCCGAAAAAGTCTACCTTAACTACTCATTCCCCTTTAAATTACAAACGTGCCTTGTGCCAGCCCTCCACTTCCTGCCCGTGTTGGATATCTTGACGACAACGTATATCTTTTCTTGGCAGATATCCCATACAAATCGTTCAATTATTAACTGATGCATTCAAAATCGAGTTGTTGTTAAAGCACGCCCGTTTAATAGTTCAATATTTTTTCTCAGTGCATGTCTTGTTTGCAGCGGTTGCCCTGATTATGCTGTGTTGTCTACCAAACTATCAAACGTTAAGTTGATTTGTCGAAAACGAGGTAATGAGGTAATGGTTATTAAACTTTCCCTTAACTGATAATTCCAAAATGTGCAAAAAGGCTCCTGCAAGTCTGTGGCAGCCCTGGTTCTTGTTCAAGTATCTTTTGCTTGTCCTGATGTGAATGGTTTCTTTCACACCCCTATGGAACCAATCCGTTTCTCTGTCAAGAATTTTGACGTCTTTCCAATCAATGTTGTAACCTGTTTTTAGTGGTCTCCAACCGCAGAGCAAAATCTTCTTTTATACTATACTAGTAAAATCTTCTTTTATAGTAGAAGCGAAGTAGGGCGGATTTAATATCAACCATAAGTCAACCACCTAGCGGGTATATAGTGGCAGAAATAATGTTTCAAGTCTAGTTTTCATAACATCTAACGTTAAGGTATACTAATTAATTACTTGTTATTCGAGATGAATATATGCTTGGTTTAAATGATACGCTAATGTGTACGGTATTTTGTCAATACCATTCCGCTCTATATTTCACACGTGCACTAAACCTGAATAAAGAAACGATTTTTATTGAAGAAAGTGGAGAACGGATGAATATGTCATTCGTCGTTTTACGTGAGTAATGTCGATACGACACATGCAGCGATAACTTTGCCACAGCATTTTATTCGCCCAAGCATATCTAATCATACATTTGAACCATTTGCGCCACATTGGTGGTTCATTACCACTTCTTCGTAGCCAGTATAGGGGTCATTCAACCAAAAATGCTCTATTTTATTATTTCGTAAGACAGAGTTCTTAAATGGACAAAGTATAAATTATAAAACTGTTTCAAAGAATCTGGGGAATCTTTGTTCCCAAACCTTCAATTCTGTTTCCATGACAACAGTCCTACTATTTAAGGACGTTTCTTATTTTTAACCCCAAAATGTTACATTTTATCTAGCTATTCTTGCCTCATGTTCATTGCCTAGCACGTGTGATGACGACATGTGAGAGGAATAACACGACCCGAATCGTAACAAATATTCAAAACACTTTAACAGATCAATAACTGAATCTGTTTGGAACAAGGGCCGGATTTACCTTTTCGGGGGCCCTGGGCCAGACCAAAATTTGGAGGCCCAAACGCACCGTGGGGAAGGCATGTGTACTCAAGTGACCAAGTTTTTAGATTTAACTAGGACATTTGCGCGCGAAGCGGGCGAAAACATTTTGAGACTATTTTAGCCCGCATTGAAGCTGAAGTGCTATATAATAGGCCAGTGCCCAAATTTTGCAATTTTTATACCCTATTATGGCCCAAAACATGGTGTTTTTGAGCTAAAATGGAAGATGCACACTGTAGATGGCAATTTATGGTAAATCCGGCCCTGTTTGGAACAGAATATCGTGGCATGCCTCTTTAATGTACTAATGTGACTTTTGTCAGCCCTTTTTTTAGTGTCATGTTGTTAATGTTCGACAGACATTTTAGACGAATCGTTTAATTGTTGACTAAGGCATTCGAAATCGAGTTGTTGTTATGACTATCAACAAGGTAGATCGAGCTGTATTTATTTAGACATATGTGGTATTCCGGCGTTTTCCTTTTAACTTATAATCTTGCAGCGGTTGTATCGTACATGTAGAATATACAGCGGCTAACTAGCACCTTTGCTACGGCGCGGATTTCAAGTGCCCTAGAAAAGAAAGAGGTGTCATGGAAAACCAGCAAACGTTAGGTTATTCGATCAAAAACGAAGTATTGGCGACCAAAAAGACAGAAAGTCCTACAGAATTACGGATCGAAATACAGAAAGCATTGTTCATTTCAGGTGGCATTGAAGGATGTAAGGTGACAGTACAAAGATCCCGTCTTTGTGTTTGATCACAAGGACACCTTAAAGCCATAATGTGTGATTTGTTCCACAGCGACGCCCTTAATTTTGGTTGAATTTCTGCTTTTTGCATGATTGTCCACACCGTGGACGTCTGTGTTCTAAAAAAAATCTGGTTTTAAGAGAACGTTCAGTCTCTCCGATGTATTATTCTTGGCAGGTTCCTCTTGCGGTCTGCCCCTGGCATGGAATCATATACACCGCACCACTTCGTCCGAGGTTTCCAAACACATCCATATTGAGTCACCGGACCACCACGTTGACTTGGGCAAAGTCCGAATTTTGGATAGGGAGCCCGCTGGTTCGAGAGGGGAGTTAAGGAAGCCATACACCTCAGGGCCAACCAACCATCACTGAACAAGGACGGAGGGCGCTACAAGTTGCCAAAAGTCTATGACCCGATTATTGCGTCACACTTCAAGTGTGCTCGATCGGGTCAGTCCGCTAAAGAAGGCTGTAGTAGCAACAGCTGAAAATTACGGAGGTAAATATATTTGTATTGAGATTAAGAGTTAAAATCTTTCTATATATGGATTACCAATACAGATGAACTTTCATGCTACTATCTATTTTCATTGACAGATATTTGACTCCGTGGAACGAGCTGAAAATGAGGTAGTTTCGTTAAATTCTTTTATTTTAACAACGGAGCAGTTAATTGTCAAAATTTAAAAAGTATGTGATAGCTGATATATTCCTCGCACGCATCAGCTATTTAGTTTGGTCTTTTGGTTTATGTGTTAACATACCCGCAAAGTTCAGTTTCCGACGATTCAGTTGATAAAAGTATAGAAAATAGTGAAAGGTTATAATGGTCAATTTACCCAGGGAATTAGCTTGAAAAGACCCCTGAGGATATGTTGAGTATATGTAGTCTGGTCTGTGTTTAGTAAAGAACGGACATGAACAATATAATTAAATAAACATAATTATGTTATATAGCACAGATTTACTTTCTTGGAACTTTGTGAGTGAACTTAGAAAAAAAGTTGTTGACGCTTTTCCTCCGACAAACGTCCTGAGTAAATAAAAGGAATTAAAGGAAAACAATGCTTTAATACACGACGCATAAATGAAATAGGTGCACCAGACGTTGTTTTCGTAATAATGCAACTAATGTGTTTAGCCGAATTGCTTACTGACTATTTATACCCGTGTTACTCAAGATTTTCTCGTTCAAGGTGAAAGTATAGAAAAACACTACAAGGTTATAATGATCAATATACCCAGTGAATTAGCTTAAAGAATACAGTTTCTCTCCTAGTTAAATGCCGGAGGATATGTTGAGTATAATTATGTTGTCTGGTCTAAAGTCTGACTGAAGTATGACAATGACATCGAAATAGATTTGTGTATTGTGAATAGAGACAATTAAATTGCTCAAGGTCTTTTCTTTTTCCAAATATAAGTAGTGTTTATGTAATGATTATCTGTTGAAGGTATTAAAGACACTTATTGATGTGGTTATACGTGTATGCGTTCTATAAAATGGCGTGTAGGTGTCAGTTTCTACCTGTCTCTATAAATAGGTTAATTTATAGATTTTGGACATCAGACAGTAAACAACTTATTTTATTTCATATCAAGTTCTTTTACATTAATCGTAATCTTGCACGTGCTTCCAAATGGATTGGTCACATCAAAGAGTGTGCTTCGCAGACCGCGTACCACCTACATGTACGTTACTTTACACCGAGACTTCAAATCCCCGAATGGACTATGGTATAAAGTAAATTACCCGTGATGTAGTTGCATCTGTATTTGTTATTGATAACGTCGTTGCCGTTGTTATTGGGGTTTTTTTTGGGGTGGGAGCAGGACGGTAATTTTAATAATGTTTGGGAATATCTTTGATCTTCATTCACATCTACTTCAAATTCAATTTGAACCCTTAGCAATTATTACTTTAATTTTCAAGACTATTTATAGACATATGAAAGCCACTTTTGTTAACATACTTACAAAGTAATTGACGTTTTAGAAGAATATGCGTGAAAATAACTATAGCTTCTTGTGCATCTTTAATATACATCAGAATTTGAAGCAATAAGATGTGTTACAATATAACGTACTTTACATATCATAATACATGTACAGCTTTTAGTATTACGCGTTATTTATATGTAGTTTCATAAGGTTCATTCACTTACCTTTACGTTAAAGTTGATATCGATACGACAAAATGTACTGAGAAAAATCCTTTTGGGAAGTACGGATTCAAAATATATTTTTTCAAGAATAAGAAATCAACTTTCAAAATTTAATGCCAGAGGCAAAGATACTTAAGGGAGTACCTAGTAATTAAAAATCAACATCATTGGCTCAGACACAAAACGATATCATATTTGCCAAGACAGTTGTATAACAAGACTAGTCCATGTGGATTATGCAATCTTTTTAGGCAGTTATTACTGAAATTGAAAATCCTCATCATGATTATTGCACTTGAATTTTAGGCAGCATATATCACGGTTATAAATTAGAACAAACAAGTTATGAATTTGCCTATTTTGTTGGTCATATAACAGCAGATTGAAGTATATAAATGGGTGTGTGCATAACCCAGTTGCTGTAAAAGAGCTGGATTAATTATATTTGAATTCTTTGTTCAAGGTGATACAAAGCTCTACATCCATTTCTTGGCAGCTTACCGGTTTCATGACACGTAGCTATTTCCATAATGCTAGGTGTAAACATAGCGATATATTAGCCAAGAATGTTAACATCATGGATTAGCAAATTATATTCTTACCATTGAACTCTTAAACATTCAATATTTGTATAATATTGCACCTGCAGATCAGTCGATAGATTACACCTGGAAACCTTTAACACGTATAATTTTAGAAACAAGGACATTCATTTAGAAATAAAGCACAGAACATACCAAATGAATTATTTGATCCTTTAAATCTGGGGCTTTTGCAATCAAATTGGCATACTGTGCACTTATTGATAAATCATTCCGCATAGGAGCAAGAAGCATCTTGCACAGTATATCGTTGCATTCCCCTTTAAATTACAAACGTGCATTTTGCAAGCCCTCCACTTCCTACCCGTGTTAGATATCTTGACGACACCATGTATCTTTTCTTGGCAGATATTCCATACAAATCCCTCAGTTGTAAACTGATGCATTTGAAATCGAATTGTTGTTAAGGGATCCAAAATGAGCGTTTATTGCGTTTCGACAGTATTTTTTGTGGGACATGAGAGCACCTCAGACCTATCGAATTGCATTCTGAATACGAAGCATGTCTTTCTGATATCAAATAATTTTCTTTTTTTTAAATCACAATATAATACAAATTTTATGACAAATTATAAAAATTTGATATTTTTCAAATTTTGATATATAACAGTCCTCGAAGTAATTATATAAATCTAATGATATATTCTTAAAGTGTATGTAGCAGGAAGAAAAGCCGACGATCAATTGAAAATTTTGACCTTTCATATTGAAGATATGGATTTTTTCCCAAAAGACCTAATTTTTTTGGTGTTTTGGGAATAAAAATCCATATCTTCAATACGAAAGGTCAAAATTTTCAATTGATCGTCGGCTTTTCATCCCACCTACATACACTTTAAGTATAAATCATCAGATTTATAAAGTTTATTTCAAGTACTGTTAAATATAAAAAATATCAATTTTTAATGATTTGCCATAAAATGTGTATCAAATTGCGAATTTCAAAAATCAAAATTATTTGATATCAGAATGACATTCTTCGTATTCAGAATGCAATTCGATATGTCTGATGTGCTCTAATGTCCCAAAATAAATACTGTCCAAACGTTCATACCCCAGCCCTTAAAGCACGCCCGTTTAATAGTTCAATATTTCTTCTCAGTGCATGTCTTGCTTGCAGTGGTTGCCCTGATTATGTTGTATTGTCTACGAAACTATCAAACTCTAAGTTAATTTATCGAAAACGAGGTAATGGTTATTAAACTTTCCCTTAACTGATAATTCCGAAATGTGGAAAAAGCTCCGGCAAGTCTGTGGCGGCCCTGGTTCTGGTTCAAATGACCTTTGCTTGTCCTGACTTGAATGGCTTCTTTCACACCCCTATGGAACCAATCCGTTTCTCTGTCAAGAATTTTGACGTCTTTCTAATCAATGTTGTAACCTGTTTTTAGTGGTCTCCAACCGCAGAGTAAAATCTTCTTATATATTATACTAGTAAATATACTTATTCAAATCTTGTGGGGAAAGAAGTAGAATCGAAGTAGGGCGGAGTTAATATCAACCATAAGTCAACCATCTAGCGGGTATATAGTGGCAGAATAATGTTTCAGTCGCGGCTAGACAATTTCACAAGACAAATGTGTTTTGCCGAATTACTTACAGACTATTTATACCCTTGTTACTCCAGACTTTCTCGTTCAAGGTGAAAGTATAGAAAAACAGTGCAAGGTTATAGTGGTCAATTTACCCAGGGAATTAAATTTAGTTTGAAGAGGCCAATTTCTCTCCTAGTTGAATGCCGGAGGATATGTTGAGTATAATTATGTTGTCTGGTCTAAAGTCTGACTGAAGTATGACAATGACATCGGAATCAATTTGTGTATTGTGAATAGAGATATTTAAATTGCTCAAGGTCTTTTCTTTTTCCAAATATAAGTAGTGTTTATGTAATAATTATGTGTTGAAGGTATTAAAGACACTGATTGATGTGGTTATACGTGTATGCGTTCTATAAAATGGCGTGTAGGTGTCAGTTTCTACCTGTCTCTATAAATAGGTTAATTTATAGATTTTGGACATCAGACAGTAAACAACTTATTTTATTTCATATCAAGTTCTTTTACGTTAATCGTAATCTTGCACGTGCTTCCAAATGGATTGGTCACATCAAAGAGCGGGCTTCGCAGACCGCGTACCACCTACATGTACGTTACTTTACACCGAGACATCAAATCTCCAAATGGACTATTATATCTGATATGGTATAAAGTAAATTACCCGTGATGTAGTTGCATCTGTATTTGTTATTGATAACGTCGTTGCCGTTGTTGTTGGGGAGGGGTTGGGGTTGGGGGTGGGAGCAGGACGGTAATTTTAATAATGTTTGGGAATATCTTTGATCTTCATTCACATCTAATTCTAATTCAATTTGAACCCTTGGCAATTATTACTTTAAATTTCAAGATTATTTATAGACATATTATGATAGTCACTTTTGTCAACGTGATAACAAGGCAATTGAAGTTTTAGAAGAATCTGCGTGAAAATAACTATAGCTTCTTGTGCATCTTTAATATAAATCAGAATTTGAAGCAATAAGATGTGTTACAATAGAGTGTACTTTACATAATATTATCATAACACAGCTTCTTATATTACGCGTTCTTTATATGTAGTTTCATCCGGTTAATTTACCTACCTTTACATTAAAGTTAATATCGATACGACAAAATGTATTGAGGAAAACCTTTTGGGAAGTACCGATTCAAAATGTATTTTTGGAAAGAATTCAACTTTCAAAATTTAATGCCAGAGGCAAAGATACTTAAGGGAGTACCTAGTAATTAAAAATCAACATCATTGGCTCAGACAGGTTTGCTAAAACAGGTGTATAACAAGATTAGTCCATGTGGATTTTGCAATCTTTTTAGGCAGTCATCACTGAGATTGAAAATCCACATTATGATTATTGCACTTGAATTTTAGGCAGCATATATTGCGGTTATAAATTAGAACAAACAAGTTGTGAATTTGCATATTTTGTTGGTCATATAACAGCAGATTGAAGTATATAACTGGGTGTTTGCATAACCCAGTTACTGTAAAAGAGCTAGATTAATTATATTTGAATTCTTTGTTCAAGGTGATACAAAGCTCCACATCCATTTATTGGCAGCTTACCGGTTTCATGACACGTAGCTATTTCCATACATAATGCTCGGTGCAAACATAGCGAGATATTAGAGAGCTTGCGATTTCCAAACGTAGACATCGGACGTACGTTGATCTATTCAAAACCACTCTCCTGTATCGAAGCGAGGTCACGTATTTAGCTATTTTTGGAGATATTCCACGTGCGAAATCGACGTAGATACATCGTTGAAAATGCACAAAATTTGTCCATTTCACAATATGTTAAAGACAGTCAAAGATAATGAACATACGAAGGAAAGTCTAATTATTATTATGATCCTTTTTGTTTGTAACAAATCATTATAATAAAGGTACATCGATGTGTTAAAAATGGACTAAATTTAAACGCAATATTCATACGCAGAGATTGTCTATTGAAATGTGTGTGATACTTTGCGTATACAAAATTAGCTTGCGATTTGACATTTTGGACTCAACGTATATGGCAAGCTAAGCGGCTCAGAACGTGGGACTAGCTACGCGCAGCTTCTTTCTCGTTACGTGCAGCTTATTAACCAATCAGATTCGCGGTTTTAAACACGTGGAGCTGATGTAAACATCCTCTCTCACAAAATAATATTACGTTGTTAATTTTTGTAAATGAAAATATCTGTAGTATATCAGCAAAAAATGGTATAGGTGCTATGAAAGTAATATCTGAACAGAATGATGATTGTTCTATATTTAGGGGGCTATCATTTTCTTCGGAAGGGGTCCCAAATATAGGGGGTCATACTTTTTTTTTTTTTAATATAAGGGGGAGGGGGTCATAAATTGATAATGACAAAATGTAGGGAGTCACAAGATGACTACAGATAGTGTGTTTATTGTATTCAAAAAGACTGATTTCAATACAATTTTAGCCTGTCTAGGGGGTAAGGTGTATCGGTGGTGGGAGTCGGGGGTCATAACATTTTGATGCCGAAATAGTGAGGGCCGCAATTTATTGACGCCGACTTTTTGTAAATTTAGGACCCCCCCACCGTTCCGAAAAAAATGATGACCCATTTTACTCTCTCCATATTTACACAGTGGCATGTGATATCGCTTTCCCTGCAATATCTTTACACAGCGCTTTACATCAGCAGTAGTTGTTGTTTGACCTTCATATCCCCTGCACCGCTAATACAGCCCGAGTATAAAGTTACTTGCTATTATATTAAACACGGTGTAAACTTGGAAACACTAAATAAATATGCTTTGTGTCATTTTAGCCAGGCATTAGCAACATGTTCTCTTGACACGTGCTGTGATTTGGCCTCCTTTACCCGTTCGTTATCTATGCTAATTCCGTAAATTAATTACAAGATAATAATTGTGAAAGAGGATACCTATAACTATACTACGCGCAGCTAACGACCCAACCACGTGATTAAATTTGACTATTTTGATTGGTCAAACAGCTGCTCGTAACGAGAAAGAAGCTACGCGTAGCTGTTCCACGCTTTTGGCCCCCTTGGCTTGCCATAAACGTAGCATTAAAACGTACGTTCCACCATGGTTCCACGTGGAAATAGGCTGATTTTACCTCGAGTCTAGGTAAAGGAAACGTAGAGAACGAGTGTTTCTCTACAAATGTTATAGTCAAAATTTCATGTGTTTTTTGTACAGCTGAGGGGTGGTGCAATAACTTTGTGTATCCCCGAGGTGGTGAAGTATTATAGGGGTGGGGGGGGGCAAAGATTGGTTGGCAGGTCAAAAGGGGGGGGGGGCAAGCATTTTTTTGCAGGTCGAAAGTTGGGTGGGGGAGGGCAAGGACATTTTGGCTCAGATATTTTAGGAACATTAGGAACACGTTCAAATATGCACAATTCCTGATCGGTTATTTATTTATTTATTTATTTATTTGTCTGGCGCTCTAGCTGAAATACAGCAAGATAATGTAAGATAGTAAATGTAAACCTGTATTTTAGCTAGAGTATCTCGAGCTAATGAACACGACCTTTTGCCAAAGCCAATGTAAATGAGTCATTGTGAATTAAAGCTGAGTTTATTCACCGCAGAAGTGACATAATTGATCGGATTAACTACCATAGCAATAGATGAATACAATTTTTATTATATCGCCCTGCACTACAACGTTCACGCGGTACCTATGCATTGAACCATAGATGTCAAAGAAAGGGTGTTCACTCGCACCTATAAGATTAGTATTTTTGAAAAGAGCTGTATTGTATTCAATCTATGTTTGCAGACATACACAGGTGATTAGAGCTGATTAGTGCAATCTGCTTGTGTTGGCATGTTTGGGCGATCTATTCAGACATTGTATTCATCTATTGCGATTATTACGTCACTTCTTAACTTATAGAGGCCCTGCATTCTTTTATCGGTTGGCTCCAAACAAACGATTTGAACCGGTGTCCTTCACCGTAGTTATGACGGAGTACAGTTCAACAAAAGCATGATTGCAATCTACCACGACATTTCGGCTCACACACATAAGAAATGCACTACGATCAAATAGGTTGATGAAAACAGTGCAACAGAGCATTTATGCCCAAAATTGAAAAGCTGTATAATTTATAAACAATATACACTACACATAAAAAATACTACTACAAGGGATTTTCAACATATACGAATCCAAACAATCAAGTACCAACATGCACAGTTTTGTCCTTATATCACTTTTGGGTTTATAACAAAATGTTTTCAAGCCTCTATCGTGACTGGCAGCTGCATAAGACATCTCTTTGATAGCTGATAAATGCCCATCTATTCACCAAGTGGCTATTAACTGATGAGCACTGTCATTATGCTAATATAAAATTATTGTTTATCAACAAAGGCGAAGGACTCGTCTGTCGATATGTTCAAACAAACCGCTACACTGTTCAATGGCTTTCTTGTACTCTATGAAATATGGTGGGCGATTTGAAATGCACGTGCCCTGAGCAAACTACGATGCGTACGCACACTGCAGGGTAAAGAACAATGGAAATTGTCATAATTCGCGCGCATACTGCCGGGCAATGACGTCACATGTCAAGTGGTCTATACCCGATCAATGTTTGAGTTGCCTATAACCTATATGTTTAAAATTCAATATGGCTACCGAACTGTCATGTGGTTCAGTGGATTAGTGCGCTGGACTTCTGTATTCTGTATGTAGCAGCGGCGTGGGTTTTTTTTAAAATTTAATATTAGGGAAATGAGACTGGGCGAATTTATGTATGACGTAGAGAGGATTAAGATCCCTATATTGATCCCTGACCCCACCGACTACCCCGGGCTGATTTCATGCAAAACAAATCACCAGATGACTGACTACAGGATATAGCGCCACAACACGAGCGTTGGTAAAGTATGTGGCCTCACTGCAATACATAGCTACGTGAAAACGTACGTGTTAACGTACGTAAAAACGTACGTCCTACGTCTACGTTTAAAAAATCGCAATCTCTCTATTAACCAAGAATGTTACGATCTTAGATTTACAAATATTCTTACCATTGAACTCTTGAGTTTAACATTCAATATTTGTATAATATTGCACCTGCAGATCAGTCAATATATTACACCTGCAAACCGTTAACCCCGTGAGAACTACCTGCCTATTGGTCAAAAAGAAGTTTTCATTATCAATTGGACCAATCAGCAACATTGTTAGAATAATTTCACCACACAAAAAATTGGGGTGAATTATTTGTAAAGCTCCATTCTGATTGGTGATTAAAATGATAATATCATGTGATTTACCAATCAGAGAGAATGTTAGATTGGCAGGTAGGTCTGAGGGGGTTAACACGTATAATTTTAGGAACAAGGACATCCACGAAACATACAAAATGAATTATTTGATCCTTTAAATCCTGGGCTTTTGCAATCAAATTGGCATAATGTGCATATCTTGATCAAACATTCCCGCATCGGAGCAGGAAGACCAAGCATCTTGCACAGTATATCGTTACGTGCCCCTTTAAATTACAAACGTGCCTTTGACAGCCCTCCACTTCCTACCCGTATTAGATATCTTGACAACATCATGAATATATCATTTCTTGGCAGATATTCTATACTAAAAATCGCTCAATTGTTAACTGATACAATGGAAATCGAATTGTTGTTAAAGCACGTCCGTTTAATAGTCCAGTATGTTTTTCTCAGTATATGTCTTGCTTGTAGCGGTTGTCCTGATTGTGTTGTCTACATTATATAATAAACGTTAAGTTGGTTTGCCAAAATCGAGGTAATGTTTATTAAACTTCTTCGTAATTGATACTTCCGAAATGTGGACAGCGAGAATCGCTTTTGAGAACTTTTTGGTCGTTCAGGCGTCGCCAACAGCATATTAAGATCACATCGCGAATCAGTTGAATTTCATTTAACTGATCCTGCCGAGATGTGCACAGCGAAAATGACTTTTATTTTGAGAAATTGTTGTTCGTTCAGGCGTCGCCAACAGCATATCGAGATCACATCGCGACTTCAAAATCAGTTGAATTTTAACCTGTACACCGCGAACCGTGTCTACAGTTTGTACAACTGTAATTAAATTTGTTATATATACTGATTACTGACATTACTTTAATACTACTATATTAATTTTGTCTAATAAGAGGACATTACTTTTAAGTTAATGACAGTCTTTATTTAAATACCACGGACCAAGTCGGATAGTAGGAACCATAATTCAAATTATAACCATTTAACTAAAAAATGTTGTAAGCCAATGCCAATTAATGCATTAATATTCCACATTTGTTGTGTTTCTTGGGTTACAGATGAAGCCCCGCTTTTGGTTCCTTATGGAATTAGTCAAGGTTAAAATGTTTCCATGTAAATTCTGTTCTGTCTGTCATCAAAGTACTAACAGGTGTAAGTCAATTCGTCTGTGGAGAACTGGTCAAGCGGGGCTTCCTGTTTAAGGCCATTAATACAAGCAAACGTTTTAGGCGATTTTATCCTCCCGATCATACACATGGGGCAGATATAATACAAACCCATCATAAAATCGCTTGGAATTTCTTGATCGAACTCTTAGATCTTTCTTTGTTTTCAATATGAAATCACCTTGTGCTCTTCATGTTTGCATGTTTTAAAAGCGCTCGATAGTAAGCACATATATGCTGACTATCATGTTTTTACGGTATTCTATTTATATGGTGCAAAGCAACGTCTTATATAGCCGTTCTGTTCATACTCATGAAGTTTTGAAGTTTGCGGGAACAAAATAAAATCTGTGAAGCCCTCAGATACAAATCCAAGAAAGGAAACCTAAGCTGTGTAACTTTATGTAGCCTTATTTAATTATATTGCTGCTGTTTCCTTACACGGCAGGAATTTGGGCCAGACAACATTTACTCAGCATATCCTGTGGCAGCCAACCATGCATTCATAGGGGACAATTGTATTTCAAGCTTATTTAATTAAGCTTTTCTCTAGGTAAATTGACCATTGCAACTTTGCTTTGTTCTGCTATGCTTTCATCTGGATCACAAATAGTATAGCTGGATAGAATCTCTGCATTGTATGTAAGGAAACTTAATGGTTTTCCTTTTTTTTCAAAATGATCATGTAAGTGGTGTTTTATCTAAAAGTGCGTGTTGATGGTATTGCAGACACTTCCTGATATGGTTAGCTCCATACTACGGTATGCAGGTGTCAGTCATTAAACTGTTAGCTTAAATAGTATAGATTTTGAATATGTGAAAGTAAGCAACTTATTTGTATTTGCAAATCTGAGAAGAAGTATATAGTATGCATATCGTAAACCAGCTGTTTATTACTAGAATACACCGAGACCTCAAATCTTCGAATGGACTAGGGTGTAAGTTAAGTGGTCTGTGATGGCGGTCGCAGTAGTAAATAAATTATTTTTGTATCACTGTCATTGCTTTCTTCAAAATTGTTGTTATTCTTCATTATCTTGTTGTTAATATTATTGCTGTGTATGCTGCGTTATTATTGCTATTTTGTTGTCCACTTTTAAGGGTTGTATAAAGTTTTTGCATATAAGCAAATATATTTTGAAGAAAATCCACATTTTTTGCAACGGAAATTTGTATACAAACTTTAATTATATTTAGGCACATGCATATTTGCCTACATAGAGTTAAAGAGAGCCCTCAAGGATTATTTTCAGACTTTCTGGCTGGATGGGTTTTCATCTCTAGAGGGGGCTATTATTGATTCTCAGCAGTCTTCATCAGGTGATGAGCTAATTTGCATATCACCTGGCGGAAAATTTTAAAGTGCCACATGTACACATGTGGCATCTTCATTGGGCAGGTGGCTTGGAAATAGAATCACTTTTGTGAATGCTGTTGGAGTATCAACACCTTGGACAAGTTTGCTGCTGACAAGAAGCAGTTTGTAATTTTCTCATCGGTTACTGCATGGAGATAGAAGATTTTCTTAATTTTTCATCGGTGACTGTGTGGAGATAGAAGATTTTCGAATTTTTTCATCGCTGACTGAGTGGAGATAGAAGATTTTCTGAATTTTTACTGTGTCGGATATCGAGTACGGTGTGGAGAGAGAAGAGATCCTCAGTATCAGTAATTGGAATACTGGTAGGTTGAATTGAAATTGTTTGTGATACATGGGGAAAGTAAATTATTATAGTTGCATTTCATTATCACTGCTGTGTAGCCAATTTGAGAGAGAATAGTATGCCTGTTATGGGAGCATGGTATGGTGTTTAGCCGTGGGTGCTTAAATTTTGTTGTATTTTTACGCTTGAGCTATTGGGCAGATGGGGCAGTGGTGAGAGGGCTCCCACATGGGAATCACATGTTTGAATCCTGCTGCTGCACATTTTTTCCTATTCATGCAGAGTCATATTATTTGGGTTAAGTTTCTTCTCTTCGCTCAGGAAGGAAAAAATAATTGCAATTCATATACATGTACTGCTTGTCAGCGAACCAAGGTGGTATTTCTTTGATTTTTAATTTTGTATGACCAAATGGTGTACAAGTTCAATTTTGCTAATGGCTAGCGTGTGTCTCAGTTCATTTGTAGATCCTAGGATGCCGAAAGCAAGACGTGGTCGGAGCTGTCGGTGGGCCAGTGCGACAAGGAAGAAGTTTGGGTCAACAACGGAGACAGATGGCGGAGCCGCAGCTTGAAGAACCATTCCAACTTGTGCGGCAGAGGACTGAAGAAGCTCAGCACCAGTCTCTTCGAGTTGCCAGTCCTCATAGACGAGTTTCCAAGAGTGCAGGTACCCCAAGCTCAAAATCCAGGGCCTTCCTGTGGTCTAGGGCAATGTCGCCCAAACAGTAGTGACGGGATGTTAAACCCCACAAATGGTGAGTTCAATAGTATGCCTCATTTTGCTTTTGTTAATAATGAAACGTTGGGTTGGGGATGAATAAGATACAAAGCATAACCAAATTCTATGAATGCCACACAGACAAACATAAAGTCTGAAAAATCAGTGAAGCATAAAATGCGCACTAAAGCAGCGCATGTAAATCCATCATACAGAGGAAAGCACTTTACTAACTTTATTGTGTAAATATCCATTGAGGAAGTTTTGTTTGAAGGTTGTTTTTTAATACTGTCGGAGAAGGGGTGAGTTTAAGGGATTGGTCAAGATCATTCCAGAGGAGAGCACCATGTGTTTTGATGGTATTTCTAGCAAAATCCGTATTAAATAATTGGATGTGAAAGTCTTTAGAATGTCTGGTATCGTGGGTATGGATGTCATCATTAGTAGTAAAGAAGTTGTCGTAGAGGTCATCTGGTAGCATTTTGTAATGAAGTTTATGCATAAAAATTGCTGTTTGAAATTTGAACATGTCATGGATTTTAAGGGCGTTTAATTGGTGGAAAAGTGGGTCAGTGGTAGGAGAAAAAGAGAATCCAGATTGCGTTGTTTTTATCTGCCCAGACAATTGCACAGTAACTTAAATAGGGAAGGACAATTGTATTTTAATAAGGTTTGCAAAGAGGCCTCCGGTAGAAAAGTGCGGACTTTACGTATAATACCATTTTATTTTGACACACTTTTAGTGACGTGTATAGTGTGGGATTTCCAGCTGAGGTTATCATCAATAAGTAGGCCTTGAAATTTGGTAGTATGAACCAGATTTAATTCTGTGTTATCTATTAGTGCTTTTATATTTGTTTCAGATTTATTATTGTATTTATTTCTGAAAGCATGAGTGAACATTTAATTTAAACCAATTTGATATTAAATTAAGCTTAGCATTAATAATGATTCGAGGTGATGGTGATGTTAATGCGAAAAAAGTAAGTTGGTATCATCTGAAAAAGGATAAAGTGTGGGACTTTGGAACAAAGGGAAGGTCATTAATATGTAATAAGAAGAGGAGGGGACCAAGAATTGACCCCTGTGGAACTCCGCAGGTGATATTAGTGAGAGGAGAAACTGCTTCATTCAATACCACACATTGTTTCGAATCACTGAGATAATTTCGAATCCATGTATTGGCCAGACCTCTGATACCATAATGATCGAGTTTGTTCAAAAGGATGTTGTGGTTTAAGGTATCGCATGCCTAATTACTGAGGTCAAGGAAAATGCCTGCCACGTGTTGCTTTTTATCAAGGTTTTCGGCAATTTTGCAATAAAGCTCTTAGAATATCATGAAGTGAAATAAAATTTAAAATACGATTTTAAATGACTTTTTCAAGAAGTTTGATAGTGATGGTAGAATTGATATAGGCCTATAATTAGAGAAATTGTGACAATCGTATACTTTAAAAAATGGGTGTGACTTTAGCAATTTTTAGTTTTGTGGGTACAATACTGGATGATATTGAGGAATTGGAGATGTGGGTGAGAGTAACGCTTATTTCGAAGATAATTGATTTAGAAGATTGGAGCTTATTCCGGCTACACCAGAGCTATATGTGTTGTTTTTTGAAGAGAGCTTGATAATTTACTCAATTGATGTTGGGGAAAGGAAGAGTCTTTTGTTGTTTGGAAAGTCATTGAAGGTTGACGGGGAATTATTATCGGGTTCGGTATTTTTTCGGCCAAAAATGGTCCGATGTTTGTGACAAAGTCATTAAATTTCAATGCAATGTCTTTATGATTAATGGCTTTATGACCGTTAACGGTATCAGTAATGAAATCGGGAAATTTCATTTTCTGTTTTATTTATTTATTCCTACCTAAGAGTTGTTCGAGTTTGCCACATTTATTTTTTCATGTTATGACTATGAAATTCAATTTCGGAGGTAATGCACAGTTTCTTTGAGTACGTAGCAGGGAGTTTAAATAGTTTCTATATTGGTATATTTTATTTCATTCTCGACAGTGGGCTTGGAGATATATTTTTCATAGAGTCTGTCGTTAGTTTTAATCGATTTTATTAGGCCACTGTACTGTAATCCATGGTCTCCGAGGTGATTTTTCTTTAGATAATTTAGTGGTCGTGATTGGACAGTGAATATCAGTCAAGATGGTTAATTTGTTAGTGAATTCATTTTAAGCACCTTCTGTGTCATTGTTTGTAATGAATGACCATTGACCAATCCACAAGTGCAAGAGCATTTTAAAACCTCTGATGCTAGGGAAAGTACTTGGAAGTTGCCTCCCAATCTAAAAAAAAAAAGATTTTGCCACTTTCAAGAGCATCCATTTCAGTCTCATTCACTTCGAATTGGTGCAGCAACAACTGCTGGGCAAATAGGCATATCGGACCAACCGATTCAGGCAATGGGATATGCATATGTTATATTGCATGGCAGCCTAAATGGGGGCTCTGCAGGAGCTTCTAGTATCTTCAGATGACGTCCCCGACTTGCTTGTCTTTCACCTTGGGTGCAACAATTTGAATTTTATTAGCAGTTCAGGTAAAGCATTTCACTATAATTATGGTGAGCAACCTTTTCTCTTTCTGTGCGGAATTTTTGCCTCCTACCCAACTCATTTGGTCCTGCATATTCCCTCGGAAAATTTGTAGATTTTTTAGATACGATGGGTTGGAAGTTGACGCAAGTGATCAGGAATGCAAAAAATCTCTTCCTCAGGGCAGGTGGCAAGGCCATTGGCCATCCGGAAATCCATCCCTTTGGGTGCAAAATTTGTTTAGGGGCGATAATGTTCATTGGGACACGCTTGGATTAGACTTGTTTGTCAATAACCTGAAAGGTGCCTTGGGAGTTTTTCCACCTTCAACCTTAGGCCTTGGTATTTCCACATTGGATGCTGCGGTAAGCTTACAGACAGTTTGGGCGACATTGGTGGGCCCAAAAAGCGTCTTTTTGGGGTGGGTCAGTTTGTTTATAACAAGTTCATTATTCAGCAAATAAAGTAATAAGGTTAAGCAATGTTCAGGCTCTCCACAAGCACATTGTATCCAGTAAACGGGATAATTTTAAATTCCAATTTGAAATGTTGGAATTTCACAATTCCATCAAAAAGAGACAATCCTCAAGTCACAATCAAAAATTACATAAGTTTGCAATTGCAATAATGCAACAATTAAAGAATAAGAAAGGAATCATCAAGTGCACAAGCACAAATACTGTAATTTCACAATGTTAATTTTAAAGAATAGTAAAACAATCGTCAAGTGCACACGCATGAATTTTATTGATTTTCACACATTGTAATGACCAAACCGTGTGTCATGAGCTTGAGTACTTGGCACATGTTGATTGTAGTCTGGTATGATCAGTATGATCATGGTCATCGGAAATAAACTTGCATTCACAAATGGCAATACATTTTGTGTTTTCAGCTTCTTTCTTGAGGTGTCTTATTTAATTATATTTAGGCACATGCATATTTGCCTACATAGAGTTAAAGAGAGCCCTCAAGGATTATTTTCAGACTTTCTGGCTGGATGGGTTTTCATCTCTAGAGGGGCTATTATTGATTCTCAGCAGTCTTCATCAGGTGATGAGCTAATTTGCATATCACCTGGCGGAAAATTTTAAAGTGCCACATGTACACATGTGGCATCTTCATTGGGCAGGTGGCTTGGAAATAGAATCACTTTTGTGAATGCTGTTGGAGTATCAACACCTTGGACAAGTTTGCTGCTGACAAGAAGCAGTTTGTAATTTTCCCTCCCACCCTCCCATATATTTTCTCTGGGAGGCAGCTATCTTGCCGGCAGTTTGGAGCTAGTGGTTAATTAAATCTGTGTGGTTTGGAGGAGTTCAGGTAAAGATGGAGCCATGGATTTGGGTGGTTGGCCTTTTAAAGGCTGAGCTATACTCAGGGAATATATATATTTCTTATTTCAAGTAATATTTCGGGAGGAATAATGTTCAGTATGGACTAGTTATATGCAACCCTTGTGTCTACATACTGGGTAAAGCAATGTTATGGAATTGCGACTGCCTTAAATCATACTGTTCCTTTTTACAGGTTATGCTTTAATAAGGTCTTGGAGGATCTAATTCGTCACATGTCTTGAGCCTACGCGCTTTGCAAAGCAAAAAGATGGCATTGTGACAGGCCTGAAAGGTCCGCGATAAGCGATTTATATGCAAGCCGTGAGCCTTTGTACTTGGCAAAGCAAAACATGGCTTTGTGAAATGCTTTAAATGCAGTCCAGGATGGGCTAATTATATGCAATTATGCCTTGAGCCTGTAGATGTACTTGGCAAAGCAAGATATGGCTTTGTCAAATGCCTTAAATATAGTCCATGATGGGCTAATTATATGCAATTTTGCCTTGAGCCTGTAGACAGACTTGTGGTATTGGGACCCATCATGAGTACGGGTACGGGTACGGGTCCCGGACCATGGGTACGGGTACGGGTCCCAAGCAATGGGTTCGGGTTCGGGTCCCAGGTCATGGGTACGGGTACGGGTCCCAGTCCATGAGTGCCTAGAGCCTGACGAGTACGGGTACGGGTACTACAAGTCTGCCTGTAGATGTACTTGGCAAAGCAAGATATGGCTTTGTGAAATGCCTTAAATGTAGTCCATGATGGGCTAATTATATGCAATTATGCCTTGAGCCTGTAGATGTACTTGGCAAAGCAAGATATGGCTTTGTGAAATGCCTTAAATATAGTCCATGATGGGCTAAGTATATGCAATTATGCCTAGAGCCTGTAGATGTACTTGGCAATTAGCAAGATACATGTATATGGCATTGTAACATGCCATCAAGAATGTCCATGATGGGCTAATGATATGCAAGCCATGCGCCTGAAAGTTGTACTTGGCAAAGCAAGATATATGGCTTTGTGATATATGCCTTAAATGTTGCCCATGATGGGCTAATATGCAATTTTAAGCCGGTCTTCTCTGGAAAAATCGCCTTGAGCATAGGTACTGGGCATGATCATTTACTGGTATAACAAGATGCATGGAAAGTGTACCTATGTAAGGTGTATTCCGTTATGAATGACTATCTACGTTGATATGTACATATTCTAACTATGATGGTTTGCTTTATTCCAGATTGAGAGCTTCAGGAGCAGCGAGTTACGGTCGTGTACGGTGCTCAATAGGATGTCGAGTCAATATTGGAGGGTTGGGATGGGTCAGTTTGTTTATAACAAGTTCATTATTCAGCAAATAAAGTAATAAGGTTAAGCAATGTTCAGGCTCTCCACAAGCACATTGTATCCAGTAAACGGGATAATTTTAAATTCCAATTTGAAATGTTGGAATTTCACAATTCCATCAAAAAGAGACAATCCTCAAGTCACAATCAAAAATTGCATAAGTTTGCAATTGCAATAATGCAACAATTAAAGAATAAGAAAGGAATCATCAAGTGCACAAGCACAAATACTGTAATTTCACAATGTTAATTTTAAAGAATAGTAAAACAATCGTCAAGTGCACACGCATGAATTTTATTGATTTTCACACATTGTAATGACCAAACCGTGTGTCATGAGCTTGAGTACTTGGCACATGTTGATTGTAGTCTGGTATGATCAGTATGATCATGGTCATCGGAAATAAACTTGCATTCACAAATGGCAATACATTTTGTGTTTTCAGCTTCTTTCTTGAGGTGTCTTATTTAATTACCAAAATCCAAACTACGGGGTGGCTACGGAGAGGGTGAAAAACATTACAATTAGGTTCCTAGCTGGAGGCTCAATCCAATCAAGTCCCCTATCTTTTTCTCTGGTTACTCCGTGGAAGAGGCTGATGAAATAAAAATGAAGTTTACAAATATGTTTACATTACGATTTTTTGTGATTTGAATATCACGAGCAAACATGACGCAGGCGACCGGTGACCACTTAGTTACCATTTTGGAACATAAGGAATGAACACATTTGTTTTGCATTTGTACTTTCTTACATTACCAAAACTAGAACCACGAAAATTGTGAGTCCAATAATTATATTAGCATTCTTGGCAAATATCTCGCTGAGCATTATTAAATTGTTGAGTTTCATGAAACCAGTAAGCTGCCAAGAAATGGATGGAGACCTTTGTATCACCTTGATTTCATATAATTCATTTACAAAATATACAAGCTCACAAAACAAACAATATCTTCTTTGAATATGAATGCTTTGTTCCAATTTCATCTGCTATATGCTGCCTAAAATTCAGGTGTAATAATCGTAAATAGATTTCGATTCTAGTAATGTGTACCTGAAAAACAAATCCAGAATCCACGTGGACTAACCTTGTAACCTGGTTTGGCAAACATGATATTGTTTTATGTTCTACCTATCCAACGATGTTGACTTTGGATTGTCTGGTACTCCCTTAAGTGTCTTTGCCTCTGGCATTAAATTCTGAAAGTTGGATTGAAAACTTTCTAGAAAAAAATGTAGAAAATTGCACTTTGCGAGGTAGGAATTTTCTACATCCTGTCGCATTGAAAAGTACTTTAATGGTAAAGTATCTAATCAAACTACAGATAACCCACCCATAATATTTTCATTATATTTATGTAGTAGTAGTGTATATGGCATATTTAGAGAATAAAAGATAGGATTTTGTCTTTTGCCTATCCAATATCGTGTCATAATGGATGGGCTGACCAATATTTTGAGTACAAAAGTAGTACGATGCCGGCAGCGATAATCGACTACGATAAAAATATTGGCCAGCCCATCCATTATAACACGATATTGGATTGGCAAAAGACAAAATCCTATCTGTTATTTTCATTCTTATTCAGTTGAGTATAACTAGCGGGATACCCGCGCTTCGCGCGGGTCCCCGCTAGATGAGTACGGTAAATGTGAGCGTTCACTATAACAGGAAGAAATACTGAACAGGTATAATCATTGAAAGGTATATTTTATTTATATAAATCTGTCTCTTTATTACATTTCCCTTTTACCTTCTTTTTTTTATTTGCTGCTTTTTTATTTAATTCTGTTCTCATTATTTTAGCTTCTTTTTTTTTTTTTACATTTCCTGATTAGTTTCTTTCCTTCTTTGTTTCGTTCCCTTCCAATTAGTTACTTTACCCCGTTGGCCTATTACTCGTACCTCTTTTGTCATTTTAATTTCATTTTTCTTCATAGTACCGTTTCATGTTGTTTATACAACACACATCTTTTTCCCGTATTTATTACGTCCTCTCATAGCGTGTATGCGGAAGTGTTCATCCGTTATCATAATCCCGTGACCCGTCCATGTACCTTTTTGTCCTTAATGTTTTATTTATTTTTCCTTCTTTTTGTATTATCATGTCCACTGGACTCTGGCTCGCAAGTCGCGTGACTCTGTGCCGTTTACGCGCGCATTGGCGTAGTGCGCATTACGCGCGCGGCGCTGCCTGCCAGCTGCAGTTTTTCATAACAAAAAACCCGTTTTTACCCATATTTTCACTGTTTTTGCAGCCAATTCTTGACCGATTTCAACCAAATAAAGTCCAGTCCATTGCCCGTATATTCCTCGATCTCCCGTATGAATTTGTCGACATTTGGATCGAAACTGACGGAGCCTTTTACATATGCCACATACACACATACAACATTCCCCTATTTATAGTAAGATTTGTATAGGTAAAACTGACCTTTATTCAGAAAAAATAAAGTTACTTTTGTCAGGACATCCCCGTTGATTTAAATGAACAAAACCGTCTCGAACACTTAAGCCACCGAACCGCGTTCTTAGTTCGCACACGTGTATTACACGAACGCATTATCGCGCGATCATTGAGGATCTACAAATGTGCCGGCGAGCTCACTGTCTTATATGAATATCCACTATCGTGTCATTATGTAAAGGTGAAAACCAACCAAATTGAGTGTATTCTTGACAAGACGCACCAACTGAATTAGAATGCCGAATAGAATAACAATTCATATTTCCTGCCGCTTGCCGCTTTGCCGCTCTGGCAACGATTTACTTCACTGCACAGCCGCACCAAAAACGCTAGTGGTGACCAGCAGCAAGCCGATATTTATAACAATATGTAAATTACGTTACATTTTATCGAATGCAAGCCATTACTTTATCATTATAGTTTCCTGAATTGTGATCTCTTCAGATTGTGTGTAAAAGGTTGAAAATGAAAATGAAAATAAATAGTTTACCTTTTCATGATGGAACAATTAGGTTTCTCGGTATCCAATGCAGAGAATCTATTCTAATTCTTCAGTCAAACTCGAATGATGAAAGGATTAAAAAACAAGGAACAGTTATCATGTTCGTATTTTGGGGGGCTCAGGGGGCGCAGGGGTGGTCAAAACGAGGGGCAGAGGAAGAAGAATGGGCGGTAAAAAGAATTACTTTATCATTATAGTTTCCTGAATTGTGATTTCTTCAGATTGTGTGTAAAAGGTTGAAAATGAAAATGAAAATAAATAGTTTACCTTTTCATGATGGAACAATTAAGTTTCTCGGTATCCAATGCAGAGAATCTATTCAGCGTTGCTTCTAATTCTTCAGTCAAACTCGAATGATGAAAGGATAAAAAAACAAGGAACAGTTATCATGCTCGTATTTGGGGGGGCGCAGGGGCGGCCAAAACGAAAACATTTTGAAAAAGGTAAAAAATGTGAAAAAATGGTACTATACATCAAAATGTGTTGCTTTTAGGACACAAGCGCCTATAATCCTGTTGTTTTTCTGCTTTTTGTTCGTTTGTTTGTTTTTGTTTGTTTTTTCAAACCACCGAAAAAAATGGGTCAACCTTTTCGGGCTGTTGAGGAAGGGGGCGGCAACATTTAACTTTCTTCAGCCCCCGGGGTAGAAGCGGCTACGGTACGCCACTGGTTATTTTGGTCAATTCATCTAGAGGGACACATTATTAAATAAGCTTCAAGTGCCTGCCGCAGGAGTATACTAGTATGTTGTCTGGCCTAGATTCGTATGTGTAAAGTTGAACTTATATTACATCGCTAAGCGATAGCGATTGGCGTTTCGCCAACGAGGTAGCGCGCTTTTTGTTGTATTCGGAAAGGCGCGCTACCTTATCGCTCGTCGCTCAGTGAGTATAAATTCAGTGTAAGTAACAGAGGCAGTGGAATCCGAAGAAGCCTAAACTTAAGTTACGTGGCACAGATTTCCTTTCTTGGATTTGGCCTTTGTCCCAACAAACTTCCGGAATAAATAATACATGTATAATATGAAAGTAACGTACGAATATATACAACGTCGCTTGCAGCATATCAATCAAATATGTGCACCAGATTTTGCTTCCGTGCTAACAGACAGCAAACGAAATGTCTATATTAAAACCAGCAGCCAATGCATGTACACTTCAGGTTTGGTTAAAGACCTTATTTGTTGAAATTGGTCAAGAATTAAAGAAACGGTGATCAAAAACTGAAGGATGGAACGACATCAAAAGTTGCATGTTCTAATCAATAGAAATTTCTCGTTACTTCAGCGCTACTCGTGTGAAAATGAAATCTATGGCTATTTAATAGAAGAGAAAAAGGATTGTTGTTAGTACAATCCCTTCCTAATAAAGCATGTAACCTAAAATGCATCAGTATTAGAGTTAAATCAATAGGTTATTTACTCCGTATCTAGAGGAAGTGAAAGACATAACCTTAACAATGGAATAGAAGCTTACTTATTTCGTTTCATCATCTTTTAACTTTAACTGAAAAAAAAAATTATTCAGAATGACTTGGTATTTGACGTCAATTGGTAAGTCAAATTATGAAATGACCCACCACTAATAGCACCGCAATCTATTTCACGTGCATTCATTTTCCAAAAGTTCAAACAAAAACATATAAAAAGTCTAGGAAAATTTAAGTAAGAAAACAGCCTTCCTAATTTGCATAAATCCAACATGACCGTTTATACATGGGTGGCAGCTTACCATCAACGTATTTATCTTATCGTTAGGAATCAGAAGAAAGCATAGTTTGACCTATCTCCGATGTATAATTATTGATTTATAGTTAAAAGTTCCAATGTCAAATTATGGGTTCCTATATTGAAAAATTCATCGCCATTGATAAGCATAATGGTCTCAGATTGTTCCGCTTGCAAACGTAGTTTAATAAATAATTTGCAAATGTTCTAGTGCACAAATCCTAATGTATTTCGGTATAAAGATGTTAAACATACCTCAATGACGTTTCGTACTACTCCTTAGTACATTCTAAAATTGACTGAGTAACTCTCACACTCCTTGTCTGTTTCCTGTTGGAACTTGACGTTGGTGGCGTTTTGGATTGAAGTAATTAGTCATAAATGTGGGGTAGGAAGTGGTTTCCATCGTCTCGGTTGAAAGTGTTGGCCCCTTTTGCCGGATCAAAATGGTTTCTTTGACATGCTTAATGTGTCTTCATTTTCTGTTTTGTTCTTTGTCTCTGCTTTTTGCGCCTTACCAACCAATTACGTGGTTTTCTTCCGCTACATGGTATGTTATGGCTGATATGTTTACATCTCCTATGACAGAGGCCCTTCTTTGAGATCTTGTAAACGCCTTATAAGAGGTTTTATCAGCTTCAAACTTATGTTCTTTTAGGCCTGCTCCGAATATCCTCGCGGTTTCCCCTATGTAAGATGTTTCACAATTAAGGCAGGGAATCTCATAGACACACTCCGCTGTTTGTAGTATGTCGCGCTTTTCTTTGGGGTGTACCAGTATGTTCCTAAGGGTATGATGTGGCTTGAATAATGTCTGAATACCATGTTTCTTAAACACGAGTCTAGCTCGCTGGGAAAGTTTAACAAAAAATAGTTTGCCATATTTCAGGTAAGGGTTTTGGGTAACAGTGAAAATGTCACTATCAGTCTTATCCTTGGGATTTAAATGAAGACACACAGTAACTTGCAATAAAATCGAAAATATCAATTTTATTGACAAACATACTGATATCAGCCTTTTGACATGAATTAAATATGAACTCGGATTATATAGACACCGTTTGAAAATGACGTGGCGTGATCTCGATATGTGTTTGGCGACGCTATATCAGGGAATTCCACATTCAAGAAAAGCAATTTCTCGAGGGGTTTCTCGCTGTCTGTATGTTTCGCCAACAACTCTTGCAAGATTAACGCTGAGGGAAAACGCTGGACTGTTAAACGAGCTGAAATCGATCAGACTAAATTAAGTTAATACACCTTCGTGATAGGCATAACAACAACTCGATTTCAATTGCATTAGTCAACAATTTAACTATTTATCTACAAAGTCTAACATGAAAAGATACATGGTATAGTGATATAATAGTCACGATATCCAACACGGGCAGGAAGAGAAGGGCTGATAAAAGGCGCGTTTGTGTTTTAATGAATATACAAAGCTATTCTGTACAAAACAGTGTGCCTCATTCAAGTGAGTAACCATTTTGTTCATTCCAAGGAATAACGCCCAGTCATAGATTTGTTAAAATGAACCCTTTGAACAATTGCGACGTGGTATATCAAAAAGAGACACTTTTGGATAAGTTATCAATTTTGAGTGTTTTACATATCTTAAATATAGAGATATTTTGCTCTACAACGCCATTTTCCCCAATAAAATCGGACATTCCTAAGCGATGAAATTGAGTTCGTAGGTTATGGTATGATAAAATTGGAAATTGAGATATCGGCCTTTAAAAATATTATTGACAATAATGTACATGCCTATGTACATTGAAAAATGTCTGAAACAATACAATATGCCGGTTATATTCCGGTCTGAAACTATATATCAGACAATATTTTAAACATTATTAACATCACAAATTTGCAACAAACCCAAATTGTGAAAAATATCACCCCTGGCAGATTTTTTGTCATTTCTCCATTTACGATCCTGCCCAAAAGTGTCTCCTTTCGAAATACCATGTCACAATATGGGTTTATATATTATTATAAGTTTCAACACTATATTGATATAGCTAGATTTGACACTTTTTTACCCATCTCGTTAGCCCTCATAGTGTTCTGTAAAAAAAAACCGATGTTTTCCTCGATTTGTTTTTCTTTAATTTAAAGACCCAATTTTTTCCATTGAAAACATATTCCTTTAAATTCGTAATTCTCTCTCTGTCATTAATGTTATTTTATCAAGTCATTTGGGAACATCATCTATTTGGCTGATAAAAGCGCTCGTTTGAGAATCATAATATGATTTATATATATGATATATAGGAAAATCTTTATGAATTCAAATGTTTCTGCTCAGTTTCTTCATACTCCAAGGTAAAGTGTGTAATTTAAAAAAAAACATGTAGCTCTCATAAAACCATTAGCGGGATTAGCACCAAATTGAAAATGTATTTAGGCTAAATCCTACATGTTTTCCTGTTTCACTGTTCCAATTGAAAACCTTGGCCTATTTTACTGAACCAGGTTACACTGAGCCTATTTATGTAGTATCTAACTACAGCTTTATTGACGTTTCTGCCATAGCTGCCATTGGCAAAACCCGAGGTATTATTTCAGTCTCTAAAGAATAGCAGTTTAAAGATACAATGTTATTAAAAAATTTTGAATGAATTTGTTATACCTTATTACATACTTGAGGTTTCCTAATATTACAAAACAATTTAGCCCTCGTCCCGTGAAAGATGGGGATTTACAACATTGGAGACGCTAATTTTCGCAAAGCATTTGTTTTTTCAGGATAATGCTGACCTTCGAGCCATATTGAAGCTAAAATGGTGAAATATGGTGCAAAAGTGGAACAAATTCGCACGAATCGCGCAAAACGTGTCACTTGTTAGGCTAACATTACCAAATATTAGGTCAATTTGATCAGAAACCCATGACAAGTATATTGCACAATAAAACAGAAAAGCCTGCTTTTTCGTCAATGAACCTGTTTTTTTGATCGAAAAACCAGGTTTATCGGCCGAGAAACCTGGTTTTTCGCCGATAAACTAAGTTTATCAAAAAATTCTGACAATCGAATTTTCTGTTCTGTTGTGAAATATACTTGCCATAGGCGAAAACTTGGGGGAAGGGGTGATTGTATGGACGATCCACTTGATCAAAATATTGGATGATTTATACCCCACACCAATCCAGGGATTTATGCCTATGATTTTGTGCATTAGATTGATCCCGAGAGCAGTCGCGCAGTAGGTTTTCGAAAATAAACACCCAATATCCTAGTTTATATTTGAATATCACACTTGCGACCATAAATAAAAATACACAAATTTCATCGGACCGCAAGCAACATTAAAATTATTGGTCAGCCACCTTCGACTATATTTATAACGTGACCCATGGGCACAGCATACCAAGACCAGCAAGCGTGACCAAATCCTCATGCCATTGAAAAGGATAAGAACTCTTTAGAAAAATATCATCAAATTTAAGTATGAATTGAATTGCAAAATTATTACACATAGGGGATTCCGAATTTGTAATATGTTATCAAAAACGGAAAAAAATATTTGTCGACAGACACGTTTACAATATAATCACAAAGTTGAACAAAATAGACCGTTTAGCTGCACAGTCATCTCATGTTGTCTACCGCCTTGCATTCATACAGAAAGACCACCACCTATGTTGAAGGTCACTTCGAGACTGAAGGCCGGTTCAAAGTGTATAATCGAAGGCGAATATTCGGCTTCGAATACTTTTTGGTCGTCAAAATATATGCGGCTTCGAATATAAAACTATGAACCGGAGAAAGATATATTTCTACAGTTCACAGCGTTGCCCGACTGTTAACAAGTATTGCCTGTTGACCAAGGTAAGCAAAATTTAGAGAATTTCTTTAACGAAGTTAATAAAATCATAATACTAAAACTCAATTGAACTATTGTCATGATTTAATGTCTGTAATGGGTGTAAGTAGGAGTCAAACAGATTTTCGGGGCATTTACGATGACCTGCCTGTAACCGGCGCGGAGGTTGACCCATACCTTCTTGCAGGTTTCAACTACAAAGCAAATCAAGAAAAGAATGCGTCAATAGATAAATAAGAAAATGAAAAATAAATAAATAAGTCAATAAATAAATAAATAAATAAATAAATAAATAAATAAATAAATAAATAAATAAATAAATAAATAAATAAATAAATAAATAAATAAATAAATAAATAAATAAATAAATAAATAAATAAATAAATAACATAAGACATGATTGAAGCGACGACAAATATGACAGCCCTCACAAGTGTTATATATGAGACCACCCACGGTGACCCACCAAATATATATCTATCGAGTTCAACAAAATTGAACTGAAGCAAATATATTTCTGGCGAATACTTTTTTCATTGGCTGATACCAGAGAAGATGTAAAAGAAGGAGATAGATCCATCTATCCTCAAACAAAATATGTGTGTTGCCGCTCATTCAAAAGCAATCACGCTATTTAGGTTTAACAATAAAATACAACAAAAGGGTTCGATCCCATGACGGGTGTGATACACAAGTTGCTGCTTACTGGTTTTAGGAAAGGTCAGTGTCTGTATACCATCAATACCATGCATACCATGCATGCAGATCCTAACATCCAGTTTATTTCAAATAAAATATGACCGAAGTTCCATGGCAAATAATAATTTTGCACGCTTGGTTACGCTTTCAACCTCTACGATTTATGATACAGACTATTTTCAATTATCAAAATATCTTTATTAGGTTTGCAGGAAATGACAGGAAAATACATTAAAACAATAAAATATAGATGATCAAAAATCATCCCGTTTCTAACAAAATCCTAAAACACTCTCCTAAATAATTAATATATATTCCAAAATGGGCGGATTTTTTGGAATCTTTACAAAACTACATTTCTTTCTTATAGTATCCACGTGCGGTATCCCTGCAGAGCAACATCAGGTACTTAACACACACGTGTCATACTTTCAAGGAATTATCTATAGAAACATTGGATATGGTTTCAATTCTGGAGTGAAAATTAATCAACCGTAGTCGGCAAGGCACATCACATCAAAGGCTACTTTCAAGTAGATGTGTAACTACTTGAGAATAAAGGACTATGAATAGGTGCGACAGGATAACCTACGGGATTATCTCAAGGATATAATTCCGTTCTTCCTCCTTCTTTTTCAACTTTCCTGGCTGATACCACTTGAGATCGGTATCATCAAAGTAGTATTGCTCTCATTTCATGATTCATTGAGCAATCAATTTTGGCATTCAACCGGAATACGCGTCAAATGATAAAAAGTCTCGTTCCGAACTTGTGTAGGCCTACATTGCTATAGGGCCTAAGTGTGTTTTAATGCCTGATTCACAAATTATAGAAATAAACAATAATTTTTAAAAAAAAGAACACGCAATAGGGTACCAACGTTCGTGGTTTTGGTTGTTCTGCATAATTTATGAAGAGATTCATTGCAAAGCGCTATATTTCCATTCCTACATGTTACTTATTTTGCATCCTTAATTATTAATTATAATTATGAAGTTGACTGATAACAACGCATTTCATCTTTAAGTTCCTCCCAAAATAACATCATTTATAGGTGCCAAAAACGTCAAGAATTCCGCTATTGCGGAAAAGATGACAAAAATGGGTGAACCTCCGTGGCAAACGCATTTTATATCATAACCAATAATTTACCCCCCCCACCCTCCCACATCCTCTGCCAGGGGCAGATGCATATGGGGCCCTGGATCTGGGGCCAAACATTATCTATGTCCGACAAACCGGGGTGCAGGCATAAATCTGAATTTTGAGTTCTGCATCAGTCGATTTACATAGAGCTACGTTAATATGGAAACATTCACTTGTACATTTTGTAGGTTATGTTTGTAAGCCTAAATATCATATTATTTGCATTACTTACCATCACTACAGCATTGGAATGCTATTGCCTGCCAGGCATTTTCCTTTTTCTGGACGTCTTTATATAGTCCCTTACTTTTATGTCATATAAAAATGGGTACGCTTGTACCGCACTAATAACATTTTATCAGCCATTTTGGAACTATGCAGACGTATTTTGACAACTGTGCAGGTTAATTTTCATTGGGGATTTTTGAAATCATCGTTCGTCGAACGATATTCAGGTGACCTCGAGCCTTTCATATGAATCAATAGTATCTCGCTATCAGTTGCACGATATTTAATCCGATTCAACTCGGCGTGTCATCATATTTTATTTGTTGCCGTATATATTTTGACGTCACAACAAGTATTCGAAGCCGAATATTCGCCTTCGAATATTCACTATAGGGTGCACAACTTATAAGTTCCCCCCTACATATTTTTTTTAATAAATCGAAAACTATTTGACGAAATGCAAACCTGTAAAATGTAAAACCTGTTTTAAACAGTGTTAAAAGTTGCATCTGAGTCCATAGGACGCAATTCTCAAACAATACATTAGGCCAGGGCACGGCCCTGCACTTCTTAGATCGCCTTGATAAGAGTTCGAAGCCCTGTCGTCAACAGAGGGCAGTAAACTCGAGATAAAGAATATCCCATATCGCGCTAATGAGCTGGGCAGTAACCGTAGAAAAAGCTCGTTTCTGGCGAAAATTGACAAGTAACTTGCACAAATTTCTAGATACAGTTACTAAAGGTCGTGCGATGTATTCAAACCATTTGTTAACCATTTATTTTTAGGGAGCAATAATTATTTATCATGAATATTATTGTCATGTTGATGACATCATAGTTACTCGCATTTTGTCCATTTTTAAATTTTGAAACATTTAACGCTCATAAGTCACACAAAATCAATCACATATATTTTTCTTTATTTCACCAGAGTGTCCTTGCCAAGATTCTAGCATCAGACCATGCGCGTTCTCAAGATACAGCCTTCATAAGTGTTAGGTCACTTCTGTACAATTCTTATAATTTGTTTCATGCATACAAATAGCGATGCACGTTTTTGTTGTGTTTTTGATAGGTTTTCATGTCCGATTTTAACGATAAAACATTATTTCCTATAGAAAAACAATATGGCAAAACATACAACAGTTTGTAACATTCTCCATGAACTTAACCATATATGTTTGGATTGTGATGTAATTAACGTGTGCAATGAGATTTTCTCTTTCTGAATCTGACTTGTAAAATATTATTTTTCATCACAATTTCTCATCAAATTCATACATTTCTGGATCAAAAGTCAGGTAAAACACTTTGTGGTTTTGAAATTTGGTTTAGAAATAACGCTTATAAAATCATTTGGGTTGATCAAGCAGTTGCTTTTTATGATTTTCAAGGCAATATGCATAAAAGATGATTCTGCATGTACGTAATTTTTCACTTCAGTAAGCTCATCTTTTGACCAACGTTCATTATTGATCACGGGTTGTATTGTATGCGATTGACATCAAAGAACCACATGTGTATGAGCTTGTGCATTGAATTGAATTACACAATGGTTATTCAGGTTATTGATCGCTAGATGGAAGCGAACATGATACATATTACGTAGGATTCCATGCCTGTGCTGGGATTTGAACCCTAGCGACCAGAACTATGAACACTTTGAATTGTTAGCACCATGCAGGGCCGTGAGGGATATTCATGTGTTTGTAAAAGAAAACTTAATCTTTGGTATTCTTCTTCTTTTTCTTGAAAAGCAAAGCAGGTGTTTTATTCTTTTCTTTTTAATGATAAATGTCTGAGATGGAAGGATATGTACTGCAGTGAGAATAGACCACATCGCCAGTAGTTCATCACATGTGAAAAGTCACATTTTAATAATGCCGCGTTTGCCCGAATTTATTCGCGGTAGAGCAATGGATGATAATGCTACACCTCATCGTGCCATGATAACGAACGCATACCTGGAGAATCGGGGTATTGAAAGAATGGATTGGCCAGCAAAATCTGACATAAACCCCATTGAGCATCTTTGGGATCATGTTAAAACCTTATCAATGAAAAACACAACACTGCAAGAGCTAACCTGAGCAATCCAACATGTATGGAACAACATGGACCAGCAACGGGTCCGGAATTTAATAACAGCATGCGGCGACGTTGCAATGCACTTATCAACAGTGCGGGAGGACACATCCCCTACTAAACATCTAGACTTTAAGTTTTATTTCCATTACAAACACATGGACAGGCCTAACATACTGTATTGTTTGACAATTGACTCCTATGGACTCAGGTGCAACTTTTAAAACTCCCTCTTTTTACATAATGGACCATTGTGGCCAAACGCAATGATGTGTGACACTACAAATTGGCCCAGATTTGTAAAACAAATAAGGTTACTCATAACTTTTTACAATTTTACATTTCGTTAAATAATTTTCGACTTATTTCAAAAAGCATTAGGGGGAACTTATAAGTTGTGCACTGTATATGAACCGACCCTTACTGTCTACAAGCTGTTATGGCAACGCGGAGGTGGTCAAGTGCGTATTTATAATATAGTCGAAGCGTACCATTGGTTTGTCAGCACTTTGAAATTGGATGCCGACCTTTAAAACATTGTATAATACTACCGATCGCAGATATATTCGACCGATCGAAACCATGTATAAAATACACCAATTTCATCGGACCACAAGCAACATGAAATATCAACAGAATAAACCACATAGTATTTTTAAATTCACTTAACAACTTCAAATGCACTGCCAGTATTTTCCTTATCTAGGTCCACTATTATGCCTCTCAACTAAGTGTGTTTTAATGCCTGATTCACAAATTATAGAAATAAACAATAATTTTTAAAAAAAAGAACACGCAATAGGGTACCAACGTTCGTGGTTTTGGTTGTTCTGCATAATTTATGAAGAGATTCATTGCAAAGCGCTATATTTCCATTCCTACATGTTACTTATTTTGCATCCTTAATTATTAATTATAATTATGAATTTGACTGATAACAACGCATTTCATCTTTAAGTTCCTCCCAAAATAACATCATTTATAGGTGCCAAAACGTCAAGAATTCCGCTATTGCGGAAAAGATGACAAAAATGGGTGAACCTCCGTGGCAAACGCATTTTTATATCATAACCAATAATTTACCCCCCACCCTCCCACATCCTCTGCCAGGGGCAGATGCAGGGGGACCTGGATCTGGGGCCAAACATTATTTATGTCCTACAAACCGGGGTGCAGGCATAAATCTGAATTTTGAGTTCTGCATCAGTCGATTTACATAGAGCTACGTTAATATGGAAACATTCACTTGTACATTTTGTAGGTTATGTTTGTAAGCCTAAATATCATATTATTTGCATTACTTACCATCACTACAGCATTGGAATGCTATTGCCTGCCAGGCATTTTCCTTTTTCTGGACGTCTTTATATAGTCCCTTACTTTTATGTCATATAAAAATGGGTACGCTTGTACCGCACTAATAACATTTTATCAGCCATTTTGGAACTATGCAGACGTATTTTGACAACTGTGCAGGTTAATTTTCATTGGGGATTTTTGAAATCATCGTTCGTCGAACGATATTCAGGTGACCTCGAGCCTTTCATATGAATCAATAGTATCTCGCTATCAGTTGCACGATATTTAATCCGATTCAACTCGGCGTGTCATCATATTTTATTTGTTGCCGTATATATTTTGACGTCACAAAAAGTATTCGAAGCCGAATATTCGCCTTCGAATATTCACTATAGGGTGCACAACTTATAAGTTCCCCCCTACATATTTTTTTTAATAAATCGAAAACTATTTGACGAAATGCAAACCTGTAAAATGATATGGGTAGCTTTCAGTCACAATGGTTCATTATGTAAAAAAAAGGAGACCGTTTTAAACAGTGTTAAAAGTTGCATCTGAGTCCATAGGACGCAATTCTCAAACAATACATTAGGCCAGGGATATTCATGTGTTTGTAAAAGAAAACTTAATCTTTGGTATTCTTCTTCTTTTTCTTGAAAAGCAAAGCAGGTGTTTTATTCTTTTCTTTTTAATGATAAATGTCTGAGAGGGAAGGGATATGTACTGCAGTGAGAATAGACCACATCGCCAGTAGTTCATCACATGTGAAAAGTCACATTTTAATAATGCCGCGTTTGCCCGAATTTATTCGCGGTAGAGCAATGGATGATAATGCTACACCTCATCGTGCCATGATAACGAACGCATACCTGGAGAATCGGGGTATTGAAAGAATGGATTGGCCAGCAAAATCTGACATAAACCCCATTGAGCATCTTTGGGATCATGTTAAAACCTTATCAATGAAAACACAACACTGCAAGAGCTAACCTGAGCAATCCAACATGTATGGAACAACATGGACCAGCAACGGGTCCGGAATTTAATAAACAGCATGCGGCGACGTTGCAATGCACTTATCAACAGTGCGGGAGGACACATCCCCTACTAAACATCTAGACTTTAAGTTTTATTTCCATTACAAACACATGGACAGGCCTAACATACTGTATTGTTTGACAATTGACTCCTATGGACTCAGGTGCAACTTTTAAAACTCCCTCTTTTTTTATATAATGGACCATTGTGGCCAAACGCAATGATGTGTGACACTACAAATTGGCCCAGATTTGTAAAACAAATAAGGTTACTCATAACTTTTTACAATTTTACATTTCGTTAAATAATTTTCGACTTATTTCAAAAAGCATTAGGGGGAACTTATAAGTTGTGCACTGTATATGAACCGACCCTTACTGTCTACAAGCTGTTATGGCAACGCGGAGGTGGTCAAGTGCGTATTTATAATATAGTCGAAGCGTACCATTGGTTTGTCAGCACTTTGAAATTGGATGCCGACCTTTAAAACATTGTATAATACTACCGATCGCAGATATATTCGACCGATCGAAACCATGTATAAAATACACCAATTTCATCGGACCACAAGCAACATGAAATATCAACAGAATAAACCACATAGTATTTTTAAATTCACTTAACAACTTCAAATGCACTGCCAGTATTTTCCTTATCTAGGTCCACTATTATGCCTCTCAACTTGTCAAAATATCATAATGTTCCCTTGCTGTTTATAAACGTGATAAAATCTTAACTTGAGATGCAGTTCAGAATATTTTTGCGTGAGTGCGAGCCTTGTCGTCGTATTAAAATGGTTTCTGCTTCTGTATCCCGATTGAATTACCGTGACTTAATTTTAGGGACGATCAAAACGAGCGCATTATGGTATTTCGGTCAACATGATCAATTTCAAAATGTCACACATACGGTATGTTACTATTCCTTTTAAATCTAAATGCTAGCAGAAAAGGTTATTATATAATGTGTACAGATCCGGAACATGAATGTGTTGTTCGGTACCGTTTGATATGTGTATTCTGCGTGTTGAAATTTAATTTTACTCTAGCGTTGTCGCTAACTGATTTACCGGTAATCGATTTTTGAAATGTGATAGGATATCGTTTTATTTCAATATTCACAATAGCATTGTGAAAAGTATTATGTAGTTATTTGTATAGACTTCTTAACAAATTCAAATTGGCACTTACAGCTCAACTGATCTTGGAATGTAGAAGTGCCAAAATATGTACAAAAACAATCATGTACTTCAGGTCTTAGGGCAGGAGCCCACTTGACCACAGAGGGGTGTTTCTAATAAAAGGAAACTGTTAATGAATTCAGATGCACCCCTCAATGTATAACTCATTGCTTGTCTTAGAATATGTCAAGTATCTCTCAAACCCGCTCATAAGGATAAGCGTGGGCTTCTACCCTCGTTATTCACCACTCACATGGACAGCATAATTGTTTTAGACTATTTCATTTACCTTTAAAATGGTAATATAATGTTCAGGAATATCACTTTGGATCATCATATTGCAAAGTCTGACGGATTACATTTATCACGATTAGGAACACAACTTCTTCAAGAGAACTATTTGTCTTGTCTCAGTAGTGTATTTCACCAGGATTTTTGTGTTGTAACATCTCATTGGAGGAGCAGGTAAAGGAAAGAACTAATAAAGAAACTGTGAGTGATAAAAGTAAAAAAAGAACTGTAACTTTAAAAACTGTAGAGAATGCCAAAATTTGTAAGAAAACTGAAAATGATTTTTGTGGTGAGTGTAAGAAAAATCTTACAAAATGATCTTTATGTAACTTGTAATAATTGTACACTTGATTTTCACTTTAGATGTGTTGATGACAATGATGTTAAGCAAAATAATTATTGGTATTGTAAGAATTGTTTTCACAAACTTGCTAATGATGAACTTCCTCTTAATGAGGGTTTTATTGATTTAAAGTGTAAGATTAGGAAGGGTCTTAAAATAGCTCATTTAAATATCCAGGGTTTAATCCACAAAGTTGATGAGGTTAACTTCCTTTTGAATGACAATGCTATTGATGTGTTATGTATTAATGAGACTTGGTTAGATAAGGATGTTGATGACTCAGAAGTAGAAATAGATGGTTACAATACTTATAGACTTGATAGACAAAATGGTAAAATACGGGGTGGAGTTTTATGTTATATTAAAAACAGTATTTTGTCAAAACAAAATGAGGATTTATATGATAATGATATTGAAGGTATTTTTATTGAACTTAATTTAACCAATACAAAGCCTATTTTAGTTGGCAGTATTTATCGCCCACCAGACTGTACTGTTGATTTTCTTGATAATCTTGATGATATATTTAAGAAATGTAACGATTTATATGATGATGTATATATTTTAGGAGACTTTAATTTAGATCAGGTTAAAATTGGTAATTTAAGAAAAGTGACAAGGTTGGCAAACAATTCTAATATGAAACAAATTATAACAGATTATACAATAATAACCGAAACTAGTAAAACAAAAATTGACTTAATATTTGTATCAAAACCAGAACTTATAATCTCATCTGGTGTTCATAGTTTAGGTCTTAGTGATCATTCATTAATAGATTGACCGTACACGAATGAGTTGTAAATGTCCTCATTGTATTCTGAGTTACAGTGTAATGGGCATGAAGGTCATATTCATAGGTATTTCAATTTGGTGCTACGTGTATCTCATTAAATGAGGTACACGTAGCACCAAATTGAGGTACCTATGAATACGACCTTCATGCCCATTTTACACTGTAACTCAGAATACAATTGAGGACATTTACGGCTCATTCGTGCTGTACGGTCACATATATGCTGTAAGAAAATGTAATAAGTTGAAACTTCCACCAAAAATTGTAAGATCCAGGTGTTTCAAAAACTTCAATGAAGTAGATTATATTGATACAATCAAAAATATTGATTGGGGTAGAATATGTAATATAAATGATGTCAATGAAGCACTTAATGAATGGCAGTCTTCATTCAATGCTGCCTGTGACAAGCATGCACCATTTAAGGAAAAGAAAGTTAAAGGTTGTTTACCTGAATGGGTGAACAGTGAATTTTGAGACTAAGTAAAGATAGGGACTACTATTTTTCAAAAGCACATAAGACAAATAATGCTGAAGATTGGAGTAAAGCAAAGTCTCTTAGAAATAAAGTAAACAATATGAAATATTCACTGAAAAAGAGTTATTGTAACGAGGCTATAAGTAACAACATAAATAATAGTAAAAATCTTTGGAAAGCAATTAAGAAAATTATACCAAACAAAACATCAAGTATACCTACAGCAGTTGTTAAAAAGAATGGTAATTACTCAGGTAATAAAAGGATATGGCAAATGAGTTCAATGAGTTTTTCACTTCTATAGGTAATGAACTTGGGAGCAAATTTAATAATAACAATGATAATTATGTATGCACTTGTAATACTGTATGTTCTCATCAAAATGATAGTGTAAACAAATTTAGTTTTAGAGCAATAACTAATGAATTTGTTCTTAAACAAATAAGTAAATGCAAAATTGTAAATCATCAGGATTAGATCCATTCAATGTAAGGTTATTAAAGTTGGCTGCGCCTTTCATCTCAAAATGCCTTGTTCATATTTGCAACCTGTCTTTGAATGGGTCTACTTTTCCTGATGCATGGAAGAAGGCTATAGTAACTCCAATATTTAAATCGGGTGATAAAACTAATGTTAGTAACTATAGACCTATCTCTGTATTACCACTTGTATCAAAGATCATTGAAAGAGCTGTTCATGATCAATTATATGAATATATGAGTAATGTAGGACTATTATCAAATGCTCAATCAGGATTTCGTCCAAATCATTCCACAACAACAACCCTTCTAGATGTTCAAGATTACATTTTAAAGAATATGGATACAGGTTATGCTACAGGCGTTTATTTATAGACTTAAAGAAAGCATTTGATACTGTAAATCATGATATTCTGATTAGGAAACTTAAACAATATGGGGTATGTGGGGATGAATTATTATGGTTTAAATCATACTTAAACAACAGAGAACAAACTGTTAATGTTAACTCAACTTTTTCTGACTTTAGGCCAATTGATATTGGTATTCCTCAGGGCTCAATTTTAGGTCCTTTACTGTTTATAATTTTTGTTAACTGTTTACCTAATGCTGTGTCTGAATGTAAAACTGTAATGTATGCAGATGATACCTCTTTAATGTGTAAAGCTAAAATGAATCTGATCTTAAAATTCAAATGGAGTCATGTCTAAGTAGGGTAGCTGAATGGTTCAAAGTAAACAAACTCACTTTAAATGTTGAAAAGACTAAGTTTATGATCTTTGGTACAAACAAAATGCTTGAAAAGTTCAACAATGTACATTTAATATATAACAACAATGATATTGAAAGAGTAGATGAGTTTAAATATCTAGGTGTGAAATTTGATAGCAAGCTGTCTTGGTCAGCTCATGTCGATAATGTTAGTAAAACTATTTCCAAAAGAACTGGCATAATAAAACGTATAAAATATTTCCTTCCATACAAAACCACTGTAATGTTATCCAATGCTCTTGTTATTCCCCACTTTGATTATGGAAGCATGGTCTGGTCAAATTTTAGTGTAGAGTACCATAATAGGCTTCAGGTACTTCATAATAATCTAGCTAGAATAATTCTCTCAGCAGATATAAGGACACCAACTAATGATTTAATGAATACATTGCAGTGGGTTAAACTTGATCAAAGATGGCATAATACTCTATTAATGACTGTTTTCAAATGTTTAAAGAATGAATATCCATCGTACTTATCTTCTCAATTTGATTTTGTTCATGATAACCATAATCATATAACTAGAAATCATACTTCTAATACATTGATTGTACCAAAATTTAAATCAAATTCAGGTCAACGTACTTTTCATGTCAGGGCAGCCTATGCATGGAATTCTTTGCCACCGACAGTAAGAGCTCAGATGCAAAATATGACTTTAGGCCAATTTCAATCAAAAATTAAAGAAATTTAGGCCTGTCTTTTTCTATATTTTATTCATTTACTTGCTTGATTTTGTATATAAATATAATTATTGTATTTCTGTATTTTGAATCATGGTATTTATAATTATCTTGTAGTTGATGGTACCATTATACTTATTTGTAATATATTGTAAATACGTTGTAAATACTGTATGATACTTTGTAAATATTGTGTATCGTAATATATTTTGTTGCTATATAACATGTATCAATGAGGGCCTGCTTGAAAAGCAGTGCTTGTCACTGAAGCAGTATAACCCTCAATAAAGAAAGAATAAATAATAATAATAATAATTATACAAACGCAGACATAAATTCAAACATTTACTTGATGTTTCTAGTGTTTGTACTAAACCGCCTATGCTTCACAGGCGTCTTGGTTTAGAACATGATACTTTGTTAAGTCAGTATTTTGACAAACGCAATCATCTACAATGTGTGTTGAACACATTAAACCATCAAATGCACTTTGTCATTTCAACACATTGACGTGTTTTGTAAGAACTTAGAACAGGTCTGTCTCAATTTTGAGGGCATTCATTCTATTCTCTAAGGTTATGTATACATGTGACAAATATCCCTTTCAGATCAGATTATTTAAAGTCCCGGGCGAAATTATAAGTTTGGAATTCCCTTAATTTCAGGATATAAATAGGGATAAAATATTGCTCAATCCGGGGCTCAATCTAGCTAAGTTGGGCTTTCATCACCTTTCAGCCCCATCTAATAAAAATAATAAAAAATAATCTGAGACTGTACTGTGTTTCTAGAAATCTAGGCTTTACCATAAAGCAGGGCACCAATTTAATTATATTTTTCATTTTAATATAGATAAAGCGGAAGAGATCATCTCAGTAGCGTAGCCAGGGGGCGGACACCTAAAACGGTGACGGAGAAGTAGAAAATGGGGACGAGCAGTAGCGTAGCCAGCAGGGGGGGCAGGGGGAAGACTGCCCCTGACAAAAAATGAAACAAAAAAGTGCCCCTCTGACCAAAGGGTAAAGGAAAAGAAAAAGGGCAAGGAGCCCCTTTTCCATCAAAACTCACCCCGATCATGGGCCAAAAAAGTGTCAAATACAAAAATTGCGCGCGCACATTGTCACAATAAAACAATTTTCGTCTCGATCATGAGCAAAAATAGTGTCAAATTCAATTTTTTTTTTTGCCCCAATAAAGCCTTTTTTGGAAGCTCGAAAACATGTACAGTCTCTCTAAAAACAAAAATTTCATGTTGCAACTGCAATTTTTTTTCAGCTGTGGCCCTGAAAAAAAATTTGCCCCCCCCCCCCACCCCGACCAAGAAAGCTGGCTACGCCCCTGGGGACGAGAATAAGGAAAGAAAAGAGAGAAAGAAGGGGAATGAGAGGGAGAAAGAGAAGAGAAAGAGGGAAGAGAGGGAGAAAAGAGATGGAAAGGGGAAGGAGAGGGGAAAGGGGAGGAAAGGGAGGGGAAAGGCAAAAAGAAATAGGGAGAGAGAGAAAAGAAATAGGGACGATACTGACGTTTGTCGCCGCCACCCCCCCCCGGACTGACAATGCTGGCCACGCGACTGGATCATCTTATTTGGGAGATGATTGATAACTGTCTATTTTACGCTTACATGGCTCAAATTATTTGCTTTGTTGGATGTCTTGTTCTTCTCGACGTTATCGCTGTGTGGGATGTTTTGTCGCTGCAACTGCAACACGAACATAAATCGATAAACTATAGCTACAAATATCATATACTGAGTGGGCCTACTGGTTATATTAGGTTTCGGGTTAAAAGTGAAATTTTTGTTGGCCAGCCAACCCAGGCGAAGACTATGGTAACATAACCAATTATGTAGAATTTTTATTGAAATATATTTTTTAAAAATATGTAAAATATTACATTACATGGGAATTTTGAATTACTTTTCGGTTTGATACATTTTTGAAATACACAATTACTAATACTAGCGGGACACCCGCGCTACGCGCGGGTCCCCGCTAGGTGAGTAAATGGGAGCGTTCACTAAAACGGGAGGAATTACTGAACAGGTATCATTGAAAAGGTAAATTTCATTTATCTGAGTCTGACCCTCGTTAAGCCTAAGTTTCCATTTTAGCTTCTTTCTTTCTTTTTAGTTTCTTCTACATGGGCCAATTTTGTTCCATTTTTTAAAAACATTTTGCTGCTAAGCTTGCAAATTTCCGTTACCATGTTTTTTATTTACTCAATCCCGTTCCCATTAATCTGTCCTTTCTTACATTTCCCTGTTGACTTCATTTTTTATTTGCTGCTTAGCTTGTGATTTCCCGTTTTTTATTTATTTAGTTCTGTCCTCAGTTTAATAGCTTTTTTTATTTAAATCATCTAATTTTATTAGATTTTATTATTCTTTCCTTCTTTAGCCTATTTTATTCCCGTTTTCATTTTCTTACTGTGACTAACTATAGGCTAACCCACATACTCGTAGGCCTACCTGTTTGTCCTCATTTTGTTTTCTTTTTTAATTACAGTTGGCCTACCTCTTCATGTTGTTTGTACTTTTTAACACACATCTTTTCCCCGTATTTATTACGCCTACGGTCGGTCGTTCACCCGTATTGCGCGACTCTGCGTCGTTTACGCGCGACATGGCGTAGTGCTGCGTTACCCGCGCGCTATCGCTGCGCTACGCGAGCGGCTTGGTATTAGATACGCCCGTACGACGCGCACGGGCTAGCTTGACAACTGAATCCCTTTTTTGTTTACCCAGCATAGCAACGTACCACATTTTCACTGTTTTTGAGGCCAATTCTTGACCGTTTTCAACCAAATAAAGTTTAAACACGTTCCCGTATATTCCTCGATCTCCCGTATGAATTTGGCGACATTTGGATCGAAACTGACGGAGCCTTTTACATATGCCACATACATACATACATACACACAACATTAGCCTATTTATAGTAAGATGTACTCAGTTTACATTTGAGTTATGTAATGTGATGCAGTCTTTGTCCATAATATGGCGTCAGTGGAATCTTTACAAAACTACATTTCTTTCTTATAGTATCCACGTGCGGTATCCCTGCAGAGCAACATCAGGTACTTAACACACACGTGTCATACTTTCAAGGAATTATCTATAGAAACATTGGATATGGTTTCAATTCTGGAGTGAAAATTAATCAACCGTAGTCGGCAAGGCACATCACATCAAAGGCTACTTTCAAGTAGATGTGTAACTACTTGAGAATAAAGGACTATGAATAGGTGCGACAGGATAACCTACGGGATTATCTCAAGGATATAATTCCGTTCTTCCTCCTTCTTTTTCAACTTTCCTGGCTGATACCACTTGAGATCGGTATCATCAAAGTAGTATTGCTCTCATTTCATGATTCATTGAGCAATCAATTTTGGCATTCAACCGGAATACGCGTCAAATGATAAAAAGTCTCGTTCCGAACTTGTGTAGGCCTACATTGCTATAGGGCCTAAGTGTGTTTTAATGCCTGATTCACAAATTATAGAAATAAACAATAATTTTTTAAAAAAAGAACACGCAATAGGGTACCAACGTTCGTGGTTTTGGTTGTTCTGCATAATTTATGAAGAGATTCATTGCAAAGCGCTATATTTCCATTCCTACATGTTACTTATTTTGCATCCTTAATTATTAATTATAATTATGAATTTGACTGATAACAACGCATTTCATCTTTAAGTTCCTCCCAAAATAACATCATTTATAGGTGCCAAAAACGTCAAGAATTCCGCTATTGCGGAAAAGATGACAAAAATGGGTGAACCTCCGTGGCAAACGCATTTTTATATCATAACCAATAATTTACCCCCCCCACCCTCCCACATCCTCTGCCAGGGGCAGATGGGGACCTGGATCTGGGGCCAAACATTATTTATGTCCTACAAACCGGGGTGCAGGCATAAATCTGAATTTTGAGTTCTGCATCAGTCGATTTACATAGAGCTACGTTAATATGGAAACATTCACTTGTACATTTTGTAGGTTATGTTTGTAAGCCTAAATATCATATTATTTGCATTACTTACCATCACTACAGCATTGGAATGCTATTGCCTGCCAGGCATTTTCCTTTTTCTGGACGTCTTTATATAGTCCCTTACTTTTATGTCATATAAAAATGGGTACGCTTGTACCGCACTAATAACATTTTATCAGCCATTTTGGAACTATGCAGACGTATTTTGACAACTGTGCAGGTTAATTTTCATTGGGGATTTTTGAAATCATCGTTCGTCGAACGATATTCAGGTGACCTCGAGCCTTTCATATGAATCAATAGTATCTCGCTATCAGTTGCACGATATTTAATCCGATTCAACTCGGCGTGTCATCATATTTTATTTGTTGCCGTATATATTTTGACGTCACAAAAAGTATTCGAAGCCGAATATTCGCCTTCGAATATTCACTATAGGGTGCACAACTTATAAGTTCCCCCTACATATTTTTTTTTAATAAATCGAAAACTATTTGACGAAATGCAAACCTGTAAAATGATATGGGTAGCTTTCAGTCACAATGGTTCATTATGTAAAAAAAGGAGACCGTTTTAAACAGTGTTAAAAGTTGCATCTGAGTCCATAGGACGCAATTCTCAAACAATACATTAGGCCAGGGATATTCATGTGTTTGTAAAAGAAAACTTAATCTTTGGTATTCTTCTTCTTTTTCTTGAAAAGCAAAGCAGGTGTTTTATTCTTTTCTTTTTAATGATAAATGTCTGAGATGGAAGGATATGTACTGCAGTGAGAATAGACCACATCGCCAGTAGTTCATCACATGTGAAAAGTCACATTTTAATAATGCCGCGTTTGCCCGAATTTATTCGCGGTAGAGCAATGGATGATAATGCTACACCTCATCGTGCCATGATAACGAACGCATACCTGGAGAATCGGGGTATTGAAAGAATGGATTGGCCAGCAAAATCTGACATAAACCCCATTGAGCATCTTTGGGATCATGTTAAAACCTTATCAATGAAAACACAACACTGCAAGAGCTAACCCGAGCAATCCAACATGTATGGAACAACATGGACCAGCAACGGGTCCGGAATTTAATAAACAGCATGCGGCGACGTTGCAATGCACTTATCAACAGTGCGGGAGGACACATCCCCTACTAAACATCTAGACTTTAAGTTTTATTTCCATTACAAACACATGGACAGGCCTAACATACTGTATTGTTTGACAATTGACTCCTATGGACTCAGGTGCAACTTTTAAAACTCCCTCTTTTTTACATAATGGACCATTGTGGCCAAACGCAATGATGTGTGACACTACAAATTGGCCCAGATTTGTAAAACAAATAAGGTTACTCATAACTTTTTACAATTTTACATTTCGTTAAATAATTTTCGACTTATTTCAAAAAGCATTAGGGGGAACTTATAAGTTGTGCACTGTATATGAACCGACCCTTACTGTCTACAAGCTGTTATGGCAACGCGGAGGTGGTCAAGTGCGTATTTATAATATAGTCGAAGCGTACCATTGGTTTGTCAGCACTTTGAAATTGGATGCCGACCTTTAAAACATTGTATAATACTACCGATCGCAGATATATTCGACCGATCGAAACCATGTATAAAATACACCAATTTCATCGGACCACAAGCAACATGAAATATCAACAGAATAAACCACATAGTATTTTTAAATTCACTTAACAACTTCAAATGCACTGCCAGTATTTTCCTTATCTAGGTCCACTATTATGCCTCTCAACTTGTCAAAATATCATAATGTTCCCTTGCTGTTTATAAACGTGATAAAATCTTAACTTGAGATGCAGTTCAGAATATTTTTGCGTGAGTGCGAGCCTTGTCGTCGTATTAAAATGGTTTCTGCTTCTGTATCCCGATTGAATTACCGTGACTTAATTTTAGGGACGATCAAAACGAGCGCATTATGGTATTTCGGTCAACATGATCAATTTCAAAATGTCACACATACGGTATGTTACTATTCCTTTTAAATCTAAATGCTAGCAGAAAAGGTTATTATATAATGTGTACAGATCCGGAACATGAATGTGTTGTTCGGCACCGTTTGATATGTGTATTCTGCGTGTTGAAATTTAATTTTACTCTAGCGTTGTCGCTAACTGATTTACCGGTAATCGATTTTTGAAATGTGATAGGATATCGTTTTATTTCAATATTCACAATAGCATTGTGAAAAGTATTATGTAGTTATTTGTATAGACTTCTTAACAAATTCAAATTGGCACTTACAGCTCAACTGATCTTGGAATGTAGAAGTGCCAAAATATGTACAAAAACAATCATGTACTTCAGGTCTTAGGGCAGGAGCCCACTTGACCACAGAGGGGTGTTTCTAATAAAAGGAAACTGTTAATGAATTCAGATGCACCCCTCAATGTATAACTCATTGCTTGTCTTAGAATATGTCAAGTATCTCTCAAACCCGCTCATAAGGATAAGCGTGGGCTTCTACCCTCGTTATTCACCACTCACATGGACAGCATAATTGTTTTAGACTATTTCATTTACCTTTAAAATGGTAATATAATGTTCAGGAATATCACTTTGGATCATCATATTGCAAAGTCTGACGGATTACATTTATCACGATTAGGAACACAACTTCTTCAAGAGAACTATTTGTCTTGTCTCAGTAGTGTATTTCACCAGGATTTTTGTGTTGTAACATCTCATTGGAGGAGCAGGTAAAGGAAAGAACTAATAAAGAAACTGTGAGTGATAAAAGTAAAAAAAGAACTGTAACTTTAAAAACTGTAGAGAATGCCAAAATTTGTAAGAAAACTGAAAATGATTTTTGTGGTGAGTGTGTAAGAAAAATCTTACAAAATGATCTTTATGTAACTTGTAATAATTGTACACTTGATTTTCACTTTAGATGTGTTGATGACAATGATGTTAAGCAAAATAATTATTGGTATTGTAAGAATTGTTTTCACAAACTTGCTAATGATGAACTTCCTCTTAATGAGGGTTTTATTGATTTAAAGTGTAAGATTAGGAAGGGTCTTAAAATAGCTCATTTAAATATCCAGGGTTTAATCCACAAAGTTGATGCGGTTAACTTCCTTTTGAATGACAATGCTATTGATGTGTTATGTATTAATGAGACTTGGTTAGATAAGGATGTTGATGACTCAGAAGTAGAAATAGATGGTTACAATACTTATAGACTTGATAGACAAAATGGTAAAATACGGGGTGGAGTTTTATGTTATATTAAAAACAGTATTTTGTCAAAACAAAATGAGGATTTATATGATAATGATATTGAAGGTATTTTTATTGAACTTAATTTAACCAATACAAAGCCTATTTTAGTTGGCAGTATTTATCGCCCACCAGACTGTACTGTTGATTTTCTTGATAATCTTGATGATATATTTAAGAAATGTAACGATTTATATGATGATGTATATATTTTAGGAGACTTTAATTTAGATCAGGTTAAAATTGGTAATTTAAGAAAAGTGACAAGGTTGGCAAACAATTCTAATATGAAACAAATTATAACAGATTATACAATAATAACCGAAACTAGTAAAACAAAAATTGACTTAATATTTGTATCAAAACCAGAACTTATAATCTCATCTGGTGTTCATAGTTTAGGTCTTAGTGATCATTCATTAATATGTGACCGTACACCACGAATGAGCCGTAAATGTCCTCAATTGTATTCTGAGTTACAGTGTAAAATGGGCATGAAGGTCATATTCATAGGTATTTCAATTTGGTGCTACGTGTATCTCATTAAATGAGGTACACGTAGCACCAAATTGAGGTACCTATGAATACGACCTTCATGCCCATTTTACACTGTAACTCAGAATACAATTGAGGACATTTACGGCTCATTCGTGCTGTACGGTCACATATATGCTGTAAGAAAATGTAATAAGTTGAAACTTCCACCAAAAATTGTAAGATCCAGGTGTTTCAAAAACTTCAATGAAGTAGATTATATTGATACAATCAAAAATATTGATTGGGGTAGAATATGTAATATAAATGATGTCAATGAAGCACTTAATGAATGGCAGTCTTCATTCAATGCTGCCTGTGACAAGCATGCACCATTTAAGGAAAAGAAAGTTAAAGGTTGTTTACCTGAATGGGTGAACAGTGAATTTTTGAGACTAAGTAAAGATAGGGACTACTATTTTTCAAAAGCACATAAGACAAATAATGCTGAAGATTGGAGTAAAGCAAAGTCTCTTAGAAATAAAGTAAACAATATGAAATATTCACTGAAAAAGAGTTATTGTAACGAGGCTATAAGTAACAACATAAATAATAGTAAAAATCTTTGGAAAGCAATTAAGAAAATTATACCAAACAAAACATCAAGTATACCTACAGCAGTTGTTAAAAAGAATGGTAATTACTCAGGTAATAAAAAGGATATGGCAAATGAGTTCAATGAGTTTTTCACTTCTATAGGTAATGAACTTGGGAGCAAATTTAATAATAACAATGATAATTATGTATGCACTTGTAATACTGTATGTTCTCATCAAAATGATAGTGTAAACAAATTTAGTTTTAGAGCAATATCTAATGAATTTGTTCTTAAACAAATAAGTAAAATGCAAAATTTCAAATCATCAGGATTAGATCCATTCAATGTAAGGTTATTAAAGTTGGCTGCGCCTTTCATCTCAAAATGCCTTGTTCATATTTGCAACCTGTCTTTGAATGGGTCTACTTTTTCCTGATGCATGGAAGAAGGCTATAGTAACTCCAATATTTAAATCGGGTGATAAAACTAATGTTAGTAACTATAGACCTATCTCTGTATTACCACTTGTATCAAAGATCATTGAAAGAGCTGTTCATGATCAATTATATGAATATATGAGTAATGTAGGACTATTATCAAATGCTCAATCAGGATTTCGTCCAAATCATCCCACAACAACAACCCTTCTAGATGTTCAAGATTACATTTTAAAGAATATGGATACAGGTTATGCTACAGGCGTTTTATTTATAGACTTAAAGAAAGCATTTGATACTGTAAATCATGATATTCTGATTAGGAAACTTAAACAATATGGGGTATGTGGGGATGAATTATTATGGTTTAAATCATACTTAAACAACAGAGAACAAACTGTTAATGTTAACTCAACTTTTTCTGACTTTAGGCCAATTGATATTGGTATTCCTCAGGGCTCAATTTTAGGTCCTTTACTGTTTATAATTTTTGTTAACTGTTTACCTAATGCTGTGTCTGAATGTAAAACTGTAATGTATGCAGATGATACCTCTTTAATGTGTAAAGCTAAAAATGAATCTGATCTTAAAATTCAAATGGAGTCATGTCTAAGTAGGGTAGCTGAATGGTTCAAAGTAAACAAACTCACTTTAAATGTTGAAAAGACTAAGTTTATGATCTTTGGTACAAACAAAATGCTTGAAAAGTTCAACAATGTACATTTAATATATAACAACAATGATATTGAAAGAGTAGATGAGTTTAAATATCTAGGTGTGAAATTTGATAGCAAGCTGTCTTGGTCAGCTCATGTCGATAATGTTAGTAAAACTATTTCCAAAAGAACTGGCATAATAAAACGTATAAAATATTTCCTTCCATACAAAACCACTGTAATGTTATCCAATGCTCTTGTTATTCCCCACTTTGATTATGGAAGCATGGTCTGGTCAAATTTTAGTGTAGAGTACCATAATAGGCTTCAGGTACTTCATAATAATCTAGCTAGAATAATTCTCTCAGCAGATATAAGGACACCAACTAATGATTTAATGAATACATTGCAGTGGGTTAAACTTGATCAAAGATGGCATAATACTCTATTAATGACTGTTTTCAAATGTTTAAAGAATGAATATCCATCGTACTTATCTTCTCAATTTGATTTTGTTCATGATAACCATAATCATATAACTAGAAATCATACTTCTAATACATTGATTGTACCAAAATTTAAATCAAATTCAGGTCAACGTACTTTTCATGTCAGGGCAGCCTATGCATGGAATTCTTTGCCACCGACAGTAAGAGCTCAGATGCAAAATATGACTTTAGGCCAATTTCAATCAAAAATTAAAGAAATTTAGGCCTGTCTTTTTCTATATTTTATTCATTTACTTGCTTGATTTTGTATATAAATATAATTATTGTATTTCTGTATTTTGAATCATGGTATTTATAATTATCTTGTAGTTGATGGTACCATTATACTTATTTGTAATATATTGTAAATACGTTGTAAATACTGTATGATACTTTGTAAATATTGTGTATCGTAATATATTTTGTTGCTATATAACATGTATCAATGAGGGCCTGCTTGAAAAGCAGTGCTTGTCACTGAAGCAGTATAACCCTCAATAAAGAAAGAATAAATAATAATAATAATAATTATACAAACGCAGACATAAATTCAAACATTTACTTGATGTTTCTAGTGTTTGTACTAAACCTATGCTTCACAGGCGTCTTGGTTTAGAACATGATACTTTGTTAAGTCAGTATTTTGACAAACGCAATCATCTACAATGTGTGTTGAACACATTAAACCATCAAATGCACTTTGTCATTTCAACACATTGACGTGTTTTGTAAGAACTTAGAACATGTCTGTCTCAATATTTGAGGCACTCATTCGTTTCTCTAAGATTATGTATACATGTGACAAATACCTCTTTCAGATCAGATTATTTAAACTCCCGGGCGGAATTATATGTTTGGAATTACCCTAATTTCAGGATAGGAATATTGCTCAATCTAGCTAAGTTGGGCTTTCATCGCCTTTCATCTTCATCTCATGAAAAGAATTTTTTTAAATAAACTTAAACTGAAGTGTGTGTCTGGAAATCTAAATCTAACTTTGAAGCAGAGCACCCATTTAATTATGTTTTTCACCTTTTAAAATACGGATAAAACGGGAGATATCATCTTATTGCAGACTAATACCAGATTGCCCGGTTAGAGTAGGGCCAGTACAATATTTAATTCACCTTTTCGGTAAATCCCATAAGCTTTGGGGAATACACCTGATAATTCGTCATTTGACGTCACGCCGACTTGCAATGCGCAGTAACGATGTTCGATAAACGATGTGCGCATAGGCGCAGATCGGCGTGACGTCAAATGACAAGGTCTCAGGTGTACTCGCAAATGCTTATGGGATTTACCGAAAAGGTGAATTTAGTTTTACGTTCCAGATTTTTCATTGCATTACCAATCATCTCCAAATTAGGTATTAACCGTTTTTGGATAATGCGATCAAGCAAAATCAGTCAGAACTCGGAAATGTTAAATTTTCGATTTCTTATAGGATAGTAAAAAGCATTTACAAAGCTGCATTATGCAGAAAACCCCATTGAAATTGAACAACTAGTTCCAAAGATATGAGCAATTAAATAGTTTCCAAAACAAGAGGAAACAAAAGAAAATATTTCGTTTGTTTGGATATATCTCAAAATCAATATTTCCGAGTTCCGACTGATTTTGCTTGATCGCATCACATATATCAATGCAGAACAATGCCTGATATCCAAGGTCGGGACATACAGTGACTGACACGGCTGTATTTCCCGGGTTTAATATGTTCTATAGTCTCAAAACAAACAAAATATTTAAAAAAAATTGAGGGGAGCAAGCAAAATGTGATTGATATAATCGCTCGGATGGTAATGTTAATATTAGCCCCATTTTCACAAATATCAACTCAGATTTGTGTTCTAGCTAATAAATTTTTATACGCAGACTCACGAAGTTTTATCATTCAAGAGTAACCAGTGAGCAATATGGCACAGACCATGTGAATTGATGTATGACGTCATTCTCCATAACCGGTTAATACTTATTTGGGAGATGATTGGTGACTGTCATTCTCCGCTGTCGATTTTCGGTGCTACGCAGCTATTATCCACTTACATGGCTAAAATTATTTGCTTGGTTGGATGCCTTGTTCTTCTCGACGTTATCACTGTTGGATATTTTTGCCGCTGCCAAAAAATGTCGCTCCGTTTGTTGCAACGGCAACGAACATAAATCGTTAACTATATAGAACTACAATCATTGTACTACATAGTACTTGGAGCACGGTGCCCTAGCGGTTAAGGTTTTTATGTTAAAAGGGAAAATTTTGTCGGCCAGGTCAACTTAGGCGAAGACTGTGGTAACATTAATAATAATGTAGAATATTACATTGCATGTGAATTTTGAATTATTTTTCGGTTCGGTAAATTTAACATATACTCAGTTTACATTTGAGTTATGTAATGTGATGCAGTCTTTGTCCATAATATGGCGTCAATGAGCAGTGGTGTAAGCTTCTGCCTCTAAATACATGTGGTTTGCACGCAAATACCAAGAAAAACTTCACATAATTCGTGTAATTGTAGATATTTATATAAAAGTTATGTCTGAGGTTATTTTCCCGAATAAGATGGTTTCTCTATTTTCGTCTTCTGCACGCGTGAAATTATTGAAACTAAGTGAACATTCATCTTAAATAAGCACTTACATATCAAGTCAATTAGTCTTCAAATACTTTCCGGACCTTTTTTTATCCCGGATTATTTTTATCCCATTGCCTGAAAAAATGTCTAGCAGCGACTGACACACTATTCTCACACCAAATACCCGCTAGGTAGTTGACTTGGTGTTAATATGAATTCCGCCCTACTTCTTTACCCCACAAAATTTGAAATAAGTATAAAAGATTTAAAAAGAAGATTCACTAATCAAGCTTCATTGGGAATGCCCAGGTAGACGAAAATAATGCAACATTAATTGAGTTTCACACCCGCTGGATACCGCAGTCTCGGCGTGTGAAAGTGTTGTTTCCGATCCAGGAATATATCGGCCAATCAGAAACTAAACTCTAGGCGTGTGTTTCTCCATAATACTAAGCAGATATACAAACGTTATGGTATTGATATAACATTGGATTAAGTAGAACAACTTGATTGTGGTATTTAGATATTTAAGTTAAGGGATTGCTCTAAAGTACGGTTATTATTTCGTGTAATAATAATGTTTCATCATTGCGGACATTTTAAATAGACTGGTATAGATTTTCCTAAGTAAAGTCCTAACACTCAATCATATTCTCCAACGTATCTCTTATAAACTTTTTCATGTTAGAAAACATTAGGGTATGAGTCTGTTTTACGTGGTAAATATGCCTTAGATGGGGAAAACATATCTTTTTAAAGTTTAAAGTGAAACCCGGACTTGACCCAAGGGCTAAGAATAAAATCGTACAATTGAAATGTTGGCCTTTCTTTTCCTTGGCCTTTTTTCTCATATCATATGGGCCAGCATGCTTATATAAGCTTTTAAGATTAAGTATCGATTATGAAGTACTGTACCCATTTAGGATTGTGTCGCAAATGTCGTCTGTGTAACATAAATGACTATTCCATGAGAGGTATTGCATTTAATCGGCTTTCACTGGCCGCTGGATTGTTTTAAATCAAAACGGAGATTGCCGATTTAAACAGCAATTTATGAATAATGACAATCCCAGGTGGAGCATTGGCTTTTTATTGGGTTTAGCTGGCAATCAGAAGAGTTAAAGAGCAATTAACACAACAAAATAAGACTCTGAGGTCACTGAGCGTTTCTTAAAGCCATATTATAACTTTTGCTGAGGAAGACGCCCTCAGTGAATTTTTAAGATTCCTTTTTTTACACGATTAAATTGTTAGGTCATTACACGATTAAACCAATATCAAGACTCGAGGTGCTGTAGTTTTGTCAAAATCCGAGATTTTGAATAAAACGCCGGAACCGGCGCTTTATTATTACGATGGAATTATTAGTCGAACGCATATACGATGTTCATAACACACAGTACGTACACGGCGTGCGGGACGGTGATATACACAACAAAGGGTCGTACCACAACATGACCAAAGGAGTGGTACGTATTGGCGACATGTGCGCTGGTAGTAAATTCCTATTTTCTTTGCTTTGCCGTAGTTGTTCGGCTCAAAAATAAAAGGGGATATATCTGACAGTAAAAGCTAACATATTATGGCAAAGAAATGCTAATCTATTTTGTTTGAAACTGTTATAATATGGCTTTAACCAGAACAAAATATTTAAGGTTTAATAGTCAAATAATGGCTGCTACCCTTATTTCAGAGGTTATGATTTCTTACGATAATGCTTACTTTCCCATTACAATAAGCCTTTTTAAGTATGGCGGGCACAAAAGAAGAGGGCGTACTTTGGTTTGAGTAAACTTTTGTCAGCTGAGAAAGCATACAAAGGTTTACTCAAACCAAAGTACGCCCTCTCATTTTGTGCCCGCCATACTTCAAAATGGCTTATGGAATGGATATGAATTGCATACGCGTATAAACGGATCAATGGTAAAAGTTAGCATTGGCGGAAGAGATTGGAATCGCACTGTCGCATTAATGTCTCGACTAATAATTTATAACATTCACAAACGTGATAAAAAAACCAATTGATAAATCATTAACGAAGAGTAAGAATCAAAAACACGATGAATAAATGATGGATGGAATTGGAGCAATCACTATTAAAATTACCAGGTGAGAACATGGCAACTAGTTAAAATACAGGCAACGGGACAAGAAAATCCTAAAATGTAGGCTAGATGTTCAAGGTCCTAATTAGAGCGTTTATGTAAAATCCTGGGTAATGTAAAAAAACTAGCCATTCAATAAACTAGTAAAAAGGGATGGGCTACCTTGGAAGCGCGAAGTTCTGGCAAAAAGCTGTGACAATTTATCAACATTGCGTTGGTTGCGACCTTGAACCTTCCCCCTAGCTGCAGTAAATTATTTGTTCTGGAATTATTTGAGAGCCCTTCGGCAAACCTCAGACAATGATCCAGCCTCCTGTCACAGAGACATTTCAGGTCATATCACTCAGTGCTTCAGAATAAGACTATCCTGCAAGCTTTTCTCTGCCGATATTGAAATGTTTTAGTACTGTACGTGTTGCAATCCTTTAACAGAGGTTTAATATATACAATCTGTCAACCTTATTTGAAATGGTGCGATTTCTAACGCCAATGCTTTCTTCTACTTCACAAAGGAGTGATTTTGAATTGATTTTTAAAACTGGCGTACGCGTACAAGCAGTTACACGGTTTCTGGTACAAGTTAGCATTGAAGGAAGAGATCGGAATCTCTCTATCCCATTACTGTCTCGACTAATAATTTATACCATTCACAAACGTGATAAAAACAATTGATAAATCATTAACGAGGAGTAAGAATCAAAAACACGATGAATAAATGATGGATGGAATTGGAGCAATCACTATTAAAATTACCAGCTGAGAACATGACAACTAGCTAAAGTACAGGCAACGGAAACTAGAAAATCCTAAAATGTAGACTATTAATGTTGAAGGTCGCAATTAGTGAGAAACTAGAGCACTTATGTCGAGACTATTTAAAGGCATAGGATTTATCAACCAAACTAGAAGTGTATTTTTCTGAATCTGGATTACATTTTAAAAAACTAGACGATATATTTAATTGCAGGAAACATTTCTTTTTCAATTTGTAGCAAATTTCAATTTCTAGATGAGATGCAAAGCAGTTGCTGCTATTAAAATAGTACATGGCAGGTGTTTTGTAAATTATTCCGTTTTAAAAAAATTAAAAGATTAAACATGGCCTTGTTAAGCAGGATAGCTAAATTAAAAGGGGATAAACGTACGTGTTAGATAAAAGGATAAACTACTCGACATTTACTTATTAACAATGACAGTTCAAATTATAAAAATCGTAATGACACTTTTACCAACTTTCAATAGAAAAAGGTTTTCCTTGACAATGTAAATATGCACTGAAAGCACATTTTTTGCTGTTCAGGACCTCTCATAGTTCTATTTTCAAATTCTAAAGATGCGTTCGGCCCGAAACAATATTTACCGACTAAATTGTTAATTGTTGACCAGGGCGCGCGAGCGGGGGAAAGCGGGAGGAAAGTGAGGAAAAAAGCAAAGGGAAAGAGAGGAGAGGGAGAGAGAGAAAAAAAATAGGGACGATACTGACATTTGCCCCCCCCCGACTGACAATGCTGCCCACGCACCTGTATCATCTTATTTGGGAGATGATTGGTAACTGTCTATTTTCCGCTTACATGGTTCAAATTATTTGCTTTGTTGGATGTCTTGTTCTTCTCGACTTTAGCTGTGTGGGATTTTTTGTCGCTCCAGTTTTTGGCCAGCCAACCTAGGTAACATAACCAATTATCATGATTATGTAGAATATTCATCGAAATATAAAAAAGAAATATTTAGAATATTACATTACATGAGAATTTTGAATTACTTTTCGGTTTGATAAATTTTTGAAATACACAATTACTAATATGTACTCAGTTTACATTTGAGTTATGTAATGTGATGCAGTCTTTGTCCATAATATGGCGTCAGTGAGCAGTTCATATCATCCCCGCGGTGTAAGCATTTGCCTCTATGCAACATAAATAGTAAGTAAAACTTATAATTCGTGTTATTTGTAGATATTTTCCTCAAAGTTTTGAGGTTCTTTTCCGGAATAAAATGGTTTCTCTCTTCACGTTTTCTGCACGTGTAAAATCATTGAAACCAAGTGAACATTCATCTTAAGCACTTACGTACTAAGTCAATTGGTCTTCAAATGACCTTTTTATCCCGGGTTTTTATCCCTTTTCTGAAAAAATGTCTAGCAGCGACTAACACAATATTCTCACACCATATACCCGTTAGGTAGACTTAGTGTTAATATGAAACCCGCCCTACTTCTCTTCCCCTCACAAGATTTGAAATAAGTATAAAAGATTTAAAAAGAAGATGCACTAATTAAGCTTCATTGGGAATGCCCAGGTAGACGAAAATAATGCAACATTAATTGAGTTTCACACCCGCTGGATACCGTAGTCTCGGCGTGTGAAAGTGTTGTTTCCGATCCAGGAATATATCGGCCAAACAGAAACTAAGCTCTAGGCGTGTGTTTCTCCATAATACTAAGCAGATATACAAACGTTATGGTGCTGATATATAACATTGGATTAAAGGCCCATTCAGTGATTTGCTCAACCATTGTCAACGGGACGATCATAAAAATCATCCAAATTCAGATTTTGATACCTTTATCATTGTCATAGATGTGCTAACATAGCCTGCTAGTGGTTCAGCTGAAAGCTGTGTATTCAAAGACAAAATAAGGCATTTATATGTAATCTGTAATTGATATAGTGTCAGTATATAAATTAGCTACATGTATCTGAATGGGGCTTCAATTCAAAAATATCAAATGACAATTTGAATGACTTACCCTTCACTTTTAAGCAATTTATAAACATTTTTTTTACACTTGCGCTGGGATCAATGAATGGGTCTTTAACGCAACGGAATAAGACTCTGGCGTCACTGAGCGTTTCTTAACAAGACCAAAATAATAAAGGTTTAAACCTACTGTAAAACAGTCAAAGAATGGCTGCTATCCTTTGAGAGGTTGTGATTTCTTACGATAATGCTTACTTGCCCATCACAATACGCTGGCGAAGTGACGTAACAAATCGGACTAACTAAACTACCATAGTAATAGGTGAAACCAATTTTAAATATATCGCGCTGCATAACAATCAGGTTGTACTCATCGCATGTGTATGTCTGCAATCATAATGTAGATTGAATACAATATCGGTCTTTTCAAAGATACTAATCTTACAGGTGCTAGTCATCAGCATGATATGGTTAAATGCAAAGGTACCGCGTGAACGCACCAGTGAAGGGCGGTATATTCAAAAATGTTTTCACCTATTGCTATGGTAGTTAATCCGATTATTACATAATTTTGCTAGCGTATGGAATGATTATGGATTGCGTACGTGTACAAGCGGTCCCTGGTAAAAGTTAGCATTGGCGGAAGAGATCGGAATCTCTCTAACGCATTACTGTCTCGACTAATAATTTATACCATTCACAAACGTGATAAAAACAATTAATAAATCATCAACGAGGAGTAAGAATCAAAAACACGATGAATAAATGATGGCTGGAATTGGAGCAATCACTATTAAAATTACCAGGTGAGAACATGGCAAATAGCTAAAGTACAGGCAATGGAAACAAGAAACTCCAAAAATTATAAGCTATTAATGTTGAAGGTCGCAATTAATGAAGAAACTAGAGCGTTTATGTCGAGTCCTGGGCAGGTAATATGAAAAACAAAAACAAAACAAATAGTAACTAGAGATAATTTGCGCTCACAGAGCGCAGACAATCGCAAGGCATGTAACCTTTTAATGGCCGTTTGACCTGACCTTTGACCTTAATGCTTCCCGGGTCACGAGGTTTGTTGTCACCGAAATTAGGCCCCATACCCTTATAGACAATGAAATTACGGTATAAGATTTGACCCCAGATAACCTTTGACCTGACCCTGCAAAGTGTTCCAACATATTCCCCCTGGTCAATAAGTTTGTTGTCATCGAGTTTGAGCCTCGTACCCTTACAGATGTCCAAAAAATGCATTTCTAAAATTTGACCTTTGACCTGACCCCTACAAAATGTTCCCCTGGTCATGAGATTTGTTGTCACTGAGTTTGAGCCCCATATCCCTTACAGATGTCCAGAAAGGAAATTATAAGATTTGACCCAAGATAACCTTTGACCTGACCCCTGCAAAGTGTTCCAAAATATTCCCCTGGTCATTAAGTTTGTTGTCACAGAGTTTGAGTCCCGTACCCATTACAGATGTACAGAAAATGCATTTCTTAAATTTGACCTCTGCATGACCTTTGACCTGACCCCTGTAAAATGTTCCCCTGGTCATGAGATTTGTTGTCACTGAGTTTGAGCCCCATACCCCTTACGGATGTTGAGATAATGCAATTGTAAGATTTTACCCCTTAATGACCTTTGACCCCAATTCTTTGTACAACTTTTAGACACTGGCTAAAGGCGATGCAGGTATGCAAGTGACGACATTGTGTTATGTAATTTGTGGAAGAAGAAGCATTTTTAGTGAAAATCACATTTTGATCATAATGACCTTTGGATGACCTTTGACCCCGAGTTGGTCATGTAACATTTGTGCCCCCACCCAATGGTCCTTGTGACCAAATATGGTCACATTGGCTTAAAGCATATGGCTACGATGGCTCGTTAAAAGTTTGACAGAAGAAAGAAAGAAAGAAACTAGAGCAACTGTGCCCTTTGCAAGGGCACGAGGTAAGTTAGGCTGATGATTGTGACGATCTGATCAAGCAGCAATACTGTGCTGGATAATTTTATAAGGACTGTTTCATTAATTGCCATTTCAATATACATTGAACGTGGAAAGCTGGCATTTTGAAAACTTGATCTTTGACCTCTGTATGGCCCCTTAATGACCTTAAATGAATTTTAAAATATTTAAAAAACATGTTAAGAATGTCATCAGGATGATTTCATTTAAATTTCAACTCAATTGAAGCATTTTGAAAACTTGACCTCTGACCTCATTATGGCCCCATAATGACCTTAAATGAATTTAAAAACATCTTTACCATGTTGAGAATGTCATAAGGATCATTGCATTTAAATTTCAGCTCAATTGAAGCATTTTGAAAAACTTGACCTTTGACCCCTTTATGACCTTAAATGAATTTTAAAATATTTCTAAAATGTTTAGGTCATAAGAATCATTGCGTTCAAATTTCAGCTCAATTGCGGCATTTTGAAAATCCTGACCTCTGACCCTTTTATGACCCCTTAATGACCTTAAATGAATTTTGAAATATTTTTTAAAAGAAAAGAAAGAAAGAAACTAGAGCAACTGTGCCCTTTGCAAGGGCACGAGGTAAGTTAGGCTGATGATTGTGACGATCTGATCAAGCAGCAATACTGTGCTGGATAATTTTATAAGGACTGTTTCATTAATTGCCATTTCAATATACATTGAACGTGGAAAGCTGGCATTTTGAAAACTTGATCTTTGACCTCTGTATGGCCCCTTAATGACCTTAAATGAATTTTAAAATATTTAAAAACATGTTAAGAATGTCATCAGGATGATTTCATTTAAATTTCAACTCAATTGAAGCATTTTGAAAACTTGACCTCTGACCTCATTATGGCCCCATAATGACCTTAAATGAATTTAAAACATCTTTACCATGTTGAGAATGTCATAAGGATCATTGCATTTAAATTTCAGCTCAATTGAAGCATTTTGAAAAACTTGACCTTTGACCCCTTTATGACCTTAAATGAATTTTAAAATATTTCTAAAATGTTTAGGTCATAAGAATCATTGCGTTCAAATTTCAGCTCAATTGCGGCATTTTGAAAATCCTGACCTCTGACCCTTTTATGACCCCTTAATGACCTTAAATGAATTTTGAAATATTTTTAAAAATGTATAGAATGTCATAAGGATCATTGCATTTAAATTTCAGCTGAATTGGGAGCATTTTGAAAAACTTGACCTTTGACCCCTTTAGGACCTCAAATGAATATTAAAATATTTTAAGCATGTCATAAGGATCATTGCATATAAATTTCAGCTCAATTGAAGCTGAATTGAAAACTTGACCTTTGACCCCTTTATGACCCCTTAATGACCTTAAATGAATTTTGAAATATTTTATACATGTTTAGAATGTCATAAGAATCATTGCATTTAAATTTCAGCTCAATTGGAGCATTTTAAAAAACTTGACCTTTGACCCCTTTATGACCCCTTAATGACCTTAAATTAATTTTAAAATATTTTTGAAATGTTTAGAATGTTATAAGGATCGTTGCATTTAAATTTCAGCTCAATTGGAGCATTTTGAAAAACTTGACCTTTGACCCCTTTATGACCCCTTAATGACCTTAAATAATTTAAAAAAATTTTTAAACATGTTTAGAATGTCATAAAGATCATTGCATATAAATTTCAGCTCAATTGGAGTATTTTTTGGTTAAAATGACCTTTTATTGACCCCTGTGACCCCTTGGATGACCTCTGACTTTAAACAACCCATAACTTTTGTAGCCAGTTACCCAATACTGCTTGTGACTGAGTTTGGTCGAAATCCGATCAAGGATGTGGAAGTAGTAGCAAATTGTGAGAAGAAAGAAGAAGAAAGAAATAGCGAGAAAGAAATAAGTTAGGCTGCACGCCTAACTTAAGAAGAAGAACTGACCAAAAACAGAACACTCGCAAATTGGAAATTTGCGATTGTAAAAAGGGGGTGGGCTTTTCTCTGCCGATATTGAAATGTTTTAGTACTGTACGTGTTGCAATCCTTTAACAGAGGTTTATATATCCAATCTGTCAACCTTATTTGAAATGTTGCGATTTCTAACGCCAATGCTTTCTTCTATTTCACAAAGGAGTGATTTTGAATTGATTTTTAAAACTGGCGTACGCGTACAAGCAGTTACACGGTTCCTGGTACAAGTTAGCATTGAAGGAAGAGATCGGAATCTCTCTATCCCATTACTGTCTCGACTAATAATTTATACCATTCACAAACGTGATAAAAACAATTGATAAATCATTAACGAGGAGTAAGAATCAAAAACACGATGAATAAATGATGGATGGAATTGGAGCAATCACTATTAAAATTACCAGGTGAGAACATGACAACTAGCTAAAGTACAGGCAACGGAAACAAGAAAATCCTAAAATGTAGGCTATTAATGTTGAAGGTCGCAATTAGTGAAGAAACTAGAGCACTTATGTCGAGACTATTTGAAGGGATAGGATTTATTAACCAAACTAGAAGTGCATTTTTTAATCAATTTGAATTACATAAAAAAACTAGACGATTTATTTAATTGCAGGAAACATTTTTTCTTAAATTTGTGGCAAATTTCATTTTCTTGGTGAGACGCAAAGCAGTTGCTGCTATTAAATTAGTACATGGCAGGTGCTTTCTGAATTATTCAGTTTTTAAGACTAAACATGACCTTGTTAAGCACGATCGCTAAATTAAAGAGAATAAACGTACGTGTTAGCATAAAAGGATAAACTGTTCGACATAGTTCTTATTTATTAATAATGACAGTTCGGATTTTAAAAATCTTGCTGAAACTTATCAATCTTAATGAAACTTATGAAACCAACTTTCAACCGAAAAAAACGATTTCTTTGGCAATGTTAATATGCACTGAAAGCACATGTTTGCTGTTCAGGACCTCTAATAGTTCTATTTGCAAAATCTAAGATGCCTTCGCCCCGATGTAGTATTTACCGACTAATTTGTTAACTGCCGACCACATTTTTTCACCAGGGCGCTCGAGAATCTAAAAAGTAGTTGGGTTGGGAGAAGCAAAGTTGGGCCGTTTGGATGTAGGTCTGTCTCTTCGACAGTTGAAGGATATTATGCAGTGAGCAACATCGTTCACAGTAGCATCCACGAAGGTTTCCACGATGACAATAATGGATGGCACAGATTGGACAGCTCGCCTATGTTAGACCGTATTCCTCTGATGTTCACTTCTGGTAAAGTCAGGTCCGTTTCACCATTATTAGTCAAGTAGTTGTTTTGATCCGTCCATTCGAGGCTTCTTTAACTTACTTGTAGCAAGAGAAGTTGAAAAGTGTGGGTAGCTGGCCCCCTCAACCCAGAATCACACCTAGGCGGTGCGGTGGGGGTGTGCACTAAAAGCATCCTGAAATTTGGAACAGTTCGGGCATCCAGATGGCAGTTGATACCTCTTGGTCAAGGATGGGTTGGTCAGGGCTTTAGGTAACACCCTCATTGCCCAAATAGAAAATATAAATGCAATCGGCTCTGACTCATTTACTATAAAATCAATGTATTATTAAGAAGTACACTGCAAGTTTTTAGTTTAACGGCTAAACCTGGCAACTGACACTCGCCTTAAACACGAGGCATAATCAAATGATGTAGAAAAATAGAACAGTCATGCGTCCGGATCTGTAAGAATATACGAGGACCTATTCTCCAAACTTATTTATTACAAAACTTCACACTGCAGTATGCAGATTCAAAAGGAATATGTGATGCGATCAAGCAAAATCAGTCGGAACTCGGCCATAATAAATGTTCAGTTTCCTATAGAATAGTAAAACGCATTTACACAGCTGGATTTTGCAGAAAACCCCATTAAAATTGAACAACCAGTTTCAAAGATATGAGCAATTTAAGAGTTTCCAAAACAAGAGGAAACAAAAGGAAAAACTTTCTTTGTTTGGCTATATCTCAAAATCAATATTTCCGAGTTCCGACTGATTTGGCTTGATCGCATCACATATGAGCACATGCGTGACATTTTGAAATTTACCAGGTTGACCGAAATACCACAATGTCCTCGTTTTGATCTTCCCTAAAATTATATCACCGTAATTCAATCGGGATACAGAAGCAGAAACCATTTTAATAAAGCCTCAAGCTCGCGCAAAAATAGTCTGAACGGCGACTCAAGTTAAGATTTTATCACATTTTTATAAACAACAAGGGAACATTATGATATTTTGACAAGTTGAGAGGCATAATAGTGGACCAAGAAAAGGAAAATACAGGCAGTGCTTTTAAAGTTTGTTAAATAAATTTAAATATACTGCGTGGTTTATTCTATTGCCTTCTTTATGTTGCCCGTGGTCCAACGAGATTGGTGTATCGCGATGTGTCACGATACATGATCGACCGAGTAGGACTTGATACCGTAGCCACTCCAAGAAGGATTCAGTTACAGTTTATTAGGTTCAGTTAATAAGCCAGTAATACATTTATTAATTTTACAAAATCGAGGTTACATTTCCAGGGTTGTTGCACTTTGCGCGGAAGGGCAAACATCTCACAAGCAAAATGCCTTTCAACCAGTGGCGGCGCCAAGGGGTGGGCATGGGGGGAATGCGCCTCAGTCAGAACTCTTTCCCCCTGTTGCCCCCCCCCCCCAGTAAAAACCCAAAATTACAAAAATGTTCACTTTTTACGGTAATATTGCCAAAATTTGTTGATTTTGCCCCCCCCCCCTGAAATTCACTTTGCTTCCTTCATGCCCCCCACCCCCCAAAAAATAAAATCCTGGCGCCGCCACTGCTTTCAACCTCTTCATGCTATAGTAAATATATAGGTTTATCGTATCATAAAGTATCTTTTACAGAAAAGAAATCAACTAAGTTGCAATGATTCTCTTTAAATAGTCAACCTTTCGTCAACTAACACCTGCAAGTAAATGATTATAAATTTGGCGCCAAATTTGGCAACATTTCTTTCCATTCCACAGAGACTCAGATAATACATTGTATGTATCTAGTGTACATTATGTAGACATTGGTGTGTCAACAATCTCATTTGAGTATAATATGTGATGCGATCAAGCAAAATCAGTCGGAACTTATAAATATTAATTTTTCAGTTTCTTATAAGATAGTAATAAGCATTTGCGAAGCTGCATTTTGCAGAAAACCCCATTGAAACTGAACAACCTGATCCAAAGATATTAGAAATTAAAGAATTTCCAAAACAAAAGGAAACATAAGGAAATATTGCCTTTGTTTGGCTATATCTCAAAATCAATATTTCCGAGTTCCGACTGATTTTGCTTGATCGCATCACATATGGGTTGACAGACATTAATTGGATATAGTCATATCGTCATGTCAAAACCAAGATCAAAAGGAAGAAATTTGCTCCTAAGGCTCCTTCATGTATTAGTACAGTTTGAAAAGTCTTTTGTTTGTTAGCTCTAGGGCTCTTTCTAGTAAATATCGTCAATCTCATTTGGGGAAGGGTCGTTATGTTCCTAACATTTTGTTCTTTCGTTTTTAGGACCCTTTGTTTCGAAGAGATGTTATATTAACAGAGGAAATAAAAAAAGATATTTTGGCTTCTTCTTAGAACTTGATCAGATCCTCTGATCGCAATGCCTTAGAAGCCCAGGCCTCGACGCAGTCACTGAGCCTACCAGGGCATTTTACAGAATGAGCGTTTATGGCGTTTCGACAGTATTTTTTGTGGGACATGAGAGCACCTCAGACGTATCGAATTGCATTCTGAATACGAAGCATGTCTTTCTGATATCAAATCATTTTCATTTTTGAAAATTACAATATAATACAAATTTTATGACAAATTATAAAAATTTGATATTTTCAAATTTTTGATATATAACAGTCCTCGAAATAAATTTTATAAATCTAATGATATATTCTTAAAGTGTATGTAGCTGGGAGGAAAAGCCGACGATCAATTGAAAAGTTTGACCTTTTATATTGAAGATATGGATTTTTTTTCCCCAAAAGACCTATTTTTTTTGGAAAAAATCCATATCTTCAATACGAAAGGTCAAAATTTTCAATTGATCGTCGGCTTTTGATCCCACCTACATACACTTTAAGTATCCTGGTTTGTTCGAAAGTTTTAGTTAGCTGAGCGCGTGAGAAGCCTGTCAGGCCCGTAAACGGTTGGATGCAATGGCTCTGACGCTCGTCCCTTGAAAAAAGGTTCACTATATATCCATGATCTTGACTATTTAGTGGGTGTTCCTTGAAAAGTTGTGTCCCATTTGACGTAATAACTGGACAGGTTACTATTATTAGGAGCAGCCTCTCCTGCGGACAATTTGCTTTTGAATTTCACACGTTGATTCCAAGGATTTACTATTCCCAAATAGTAGTTTACTTTATATCCCATCTGTTTTCTTTGATATTGCTCCAGGAACTATCAAGTCAATGGATGATGATATTCAACTCCAGTGGTATGGAGCCGGACTGAGTGGCTCAAATTTGCGCCATACAAGCTGATTTGTCATGTTTTTGACATGTTTTTGACATAAACCAACCCCCAGTGCCTATTGAGACAATGTTTGTTACACATCCTGAAGGGATTGCAATAAATGTACGATGTTATTATATTTCATACCAATGCCTGTCTCCTCAATCCGTCAATATTACAACAAGCACCAAGTATCTCCATTGAAGTATTGCAACGACATAACCTGAAGCATTCACCTGCAGCTAACCACCGTACCCTCGAGGTTCTATGGTCAGCAGGTGAGCCATATCCCGAAAAAATTGTTTCGCCAAAATCAGCGTATCCTCTGTGGCAAGCCCCATCTTTCATATGACGAGTAGTATTGCTTTGCAATATTATGAACAGACTTCATGCATGCAATGACATATGTGACGTGCCACGTCAAACGGAGACACTTTTGGACAGATTATCAATTTTGAGGTTTTTGCATATCTTAAATATAAAGATATTTTGTTCGACAACGCCGTTTTCCCCAGAGAAATCGGACATTCATAAGCGAAGATATTGAGTTCGTAAGGTATGGTACTATAAAATTGAAAATTGAGATATTGGACATTATTGACAATGTTGAGAGTAGGAATTACCTTGCTTGAAAAATATCTCAAAAAATACAAGATGCCAGTTATTCCGATCTGAAAATATCAGATAATATTTTAAACATTTTTAAAAGCTTAAAAGCATTTTAACATCACAAATTCGCAACAAACCCAATTGTGAAAAAATCACCCCAGGCAGATTTCTGGCTATTTCTCCATTTACGATCCTGCCCAAAAGTGTCTCCGTTTGACATGGGGCGTCACATATCTGATATAACAAAGTCATTGTCAAACTTAACAGCGTTGTACCTTTAAAATGTCAGTACTTTAGAGGCTCAAAATAATAACTCGATTTTGCCTCGAGTAGCTAGTAGGTGTACGTGGATACTTGATACGTGTAACCTGATTTAGAACATAGGCCACGTTTTCAATTGGAACAGGAAAGTCATGTAGAATATAGCCTAAATACATCATCAAATTGGTGCTAATGGTTTTTAAGAAGGCTAAATGGTTTTTATTACCTTGGTGTATGTAGACACTGAACAGAAACACATGATTTGGAAACGGATTTTCATATAAATCAAACAAATCATGTGATTCATAGACGTGTGCTTTTAACAGCTAAAATCTTGTTGGAAGATTTGCTCTCATGGTTTTGATCAATAAATACGACATGGGGAGAAGTAGAAATTTAATGAAAATGATTTACATATGAGGAGTAACACGCGATTTTAATGGAAAACTTGGGTCATGATTGATTGTCTTTTTACCGTGGTTTAGCTTAAGGGGTTGGTCCTGTGCAAATATAACCGTCCGTAAGTTATCGGCGATATCTTGCAACCAGGCCCGTACGCAGGATTTTTTTTGGGGGGGTGCTGATTTTGAAAAAAGTGGACTTTTTTCCAAAGGGGGGGCGATTTTGTGAAAAGTGGACTTTTCCCCCAAATTTGGACCTTTTTGACCAAAAACCGTAAAAATCTGATTTTTTTTATCACTACGCTCGCAAATTCTTAAATTTTGGGACTTTTGTATACTTTTGCAAATTTGGGGAGGTGCGGTCGCACCCCGCACCCCCCCTGTGTACGGGCCTGCTTGCAACATATCTGTAAAGGAGTTCTGCGATAAAGGAGAGAAGTTTTTATCCTAAGAAAATCTGTTGTGAAAATGCATTCAATTAAAAAACATTGAATACAGGAAGACCGCATGCACTTTTTAATATAACCGTCCACTTTTATGAATCAGTGAACTTGACCTTTTCGCTCAGGTTCCATCTGCAAAAGATTCCTTTTTAAATATCTGTATGAAAATGTGATGATAGTAATCCGAAGAAATGCAGCTAAAAATGTAACGCTAATCCTTAGAGATTCTGAACACTAAATATCCAATATCAGGACCCCGTATAACACAATCAACATGGAGTCATATGATATTCTTCTTAAGCACAGCGCATTCGGTTTTTTACGCTACAAAAGAGAATCCTTCCAATATGAAAGTGCGAAACAGTATGATTTGAGGATTCATTTACGAAAAGTCAGTACTCACGCATTTGTCTTTCATCGTTATGTAAAAAGCTTCAAAATTTCTTTTCGCACAAGTGGAAGGTACATTAGTATTAAGGAAACGAAAGCCACTTTAGCGCTCGTCGTACTCAGGCAATGTTCGTCACATCCGTTGAAGGGAATTGTTAAAAGAATTTCTGATTTTATTATATTTGATACCAGATTTGGTACCAGCTGTGCGTCTTCTTAATCTACCAAGACTAAAATAAGTACTCTGTTCATGCTATATTGTAACTGCATATTCTGAGATACCCTTGTGAATTTGAGAAGGCAATACACTTCCGAAGTATATGTCGAATGTAATTTTTAGGATACAAAATTTACATTACATTCTTTGGATATGGAATATTTTCAAAACAAGTAGCCTATATATCGTGACGCTTAACCAATCCCGTCAGTCTCGCTTGAGGTTTATAATCGGCCTTACCCCGATAAAAAACCAAAATAAGTATACTTACACTTGGAAGAAACAATCCTAATTTATGCGTGCCTTTACTTCTTGAGGGATTCAATGTGGTGTCATAATGTGGAGGATTAGATAGTGCATCTATTAAAAAAGAACGAATTTACCCCAATATTGTTCAGTTTTGAAATTGTGATGATTTTTCCAAGTGTAAGGATACTTTTTTGGCGCAGTATATATCAGTGTGTTGTTAAAATGAGTGCAATAAATGTTCCCTCCAGTGTCCAAATCAATTGTGCATTGTAGAAGCCTAGATGGCATACCTCTATCATAACACGAGGGGTATTATCTGACAATTTTGAGCAAATGCCATGCATTGAGAGACAACTGGGGACACAGTGGTTTCATTTGATTATAATTGTTTTTCTTTCAAAAAACAAAGAATCAAATAATTTGCAATTCTAGACTTGGACAATGCCAACAGCTTTTACACTAATATGTGCAAATATTTGTTATTTATAACATTCATTTCCTTTCTTTATTAAATTGTTCCATCCTTTCTGCTCTTTTTGGTAATTATTATTCTGTAAACTTTATATTTGTGTGAACATAGAGGGCGATATTTATGTATTTTACATATAATAGAATAACAATAGAATAATATTTGACACATAATTTTTGGACACCGTAAAAAGGTGTCCAAAGGTGTCCAAACATCCAAAATATTCTGCTCGTTGCGCTCACATTAAGGTTTTAAATTTGGGTTCCCAAGAATCTTGCATGTGTAAGTGGGGGCCAAGATGTTTAAAATGTAGAGGCTAAAGATTTTTTGGCACAGCCAAAGCGGGGAGTGATTTTTGCAGACCATTTTTAGAATTCACCACATATAATTATTACATATAAATATTGCACAGCCCTTAACAACGTTGTACCTTAAATGTTATTACTTTAGAGACTCAAATAATACCTACGATTCTGCCTAGGGTAGTGATATGTTAATATGTGAATATTATACACTTGTGCAGTTGAGGCAAATCTGATGATGGCAATAACCCATATTGAAACAGGAAAACCCATGTAGGATGTATATCTACTTCTTCAATCTGATGCTAATGGTTTTGATGAGAGCTACAGGTTTTATTACCTTAATGTACATTTAGAAGAACTATTTGAATTCCAATGGATTTCCAAATAGGCCTAAATTATGTATACTATATATTATCTCAGACGTGTGATTTTAACAGCCAAATTCCTGTTGGATAATGTGCAAAGTTTGGAAGATTTGCTCTCATGACTGCTCAATATTTACGACAGGGAGAGTAGGAGACATGTAGAGGAATTCGTTTTAAACTTGAGGAGTAACACGTTTTGATGGAAAAAAAAAGAAAGAACAAATAAGGAAAACGCTAGGGATTTAATGAGATACTTGTTTTTTAAGATGAAATGAATAAGCCCATAATTCTCTCACCGTCGTACAAAGTATTGATTGTCTCTTAAAGGTGTTATCGGCAATTTACTGAGCCAGGAACCTTCATCAAATTTAGATTTAAGCATAGATGTGCTACTGAAGTGATAAAGACTGATAAAAACACACTCTGATATCAAAATGATGATAAAATTAAACTAAATGCATAGGAGATACATTGAAGCATATCGGCTTGGTCTATTAGAAGTTTCACTGTCCAATTTTGTTACACATAACATTTTTGATCAAATATTGAACTAAGCTACTCATCAAATCGGGAAAATGTTCCATTTATAGGTATTCAGTAGATCTGTCGATATGATTAGTAACCTGTATCAAAATATATATAAGTAACATTTATTTGTTTAATATTTGGAATACCGACCGTAAAACAACAGGTGTTTTGGGGAAATGTATATCTTCAAAACAAAAGGGAAAAATTTTGATATGATGAACGGCTTTTCCTCCCAGCTACATACACTTTAAGTAAATATCATGTCCATTTGCCCTTAAAATTTGGTGTGTCTGACGTACTCTCAGGCCCCACAAAAAATACTGTGCAAAGGTGGGAGGCTGACCCCTTAACAAACATCGCCGGTTAAATACAGGAAGGTGGGAAGTGCGTTTTTTATGAGCCTTGTCTTCCCCTGATGATAATAGTACAGAGAAGTTGTAACATCACAAAAATCACTCCACACGGCATAATTCATAGAGCTGTATTGGCCTCAATGGGTTTATCAGGATGCGAACATTATCCCTTTAAGGGTAGACGAGGTATTGTTGGACGAAGCAACCTAAAATCGATTTTCATTATCTAGATCAATATATTATTGAAAAATAACACCTTGATGTTTTGCAAAAGTTCATCCTGCAAATCATATACTTTGCAAACTTGCTTAATTTATTGTTGTTAATGAGTTATGTACGTTTTACAAAAGTGTTGTTGTTTCAGCCCTCTTTACAACGTAACTCAAGAACCGCAGCACCTATAAAAGTATATCTATGATATTTTAATTCTTCTACACACTCGCTATGAATTGAGCAATACAGTTTTTGCAAAAGCTCACTACCATGCTGTGAACTACCAAATCACAACAGTTTAAAATAATTAATAACCTTAAGGGACTTTTTATTCTTATTATACACGTTAAATACAACCGTCTTCCACTTTCACGAATTATTGAACTTGACCGTTTTGCTTCCATCTGCACAGGATTCTTTTTTTTTTAATGAAAATGTGATAATAGTAATCCGAAGATATTCAGCTGAAACAGACTACTTAATCCTTAGGGAGATTCTGAATGAAACTATCCCAAGCTATCCAATATCAGAGCTCCATTTAAAGTAATCAACATGGCGTCATACGATATTCTTTTTAAGCACAGTGTATTCCTGTTTTGTAGTTTCAAGTTTCAAGTTTTTATTTAGAAATCACTTTTACATCAGTGGTACTCATCTCTTTGATGGTTCATCCAATATATTAAATATACAAGCTAAACTCTCTTAAACAATTAAAATCACATCAAAGGATACTCGGCAAGTAAAAAGTAAAATAAAAAATCTTTCCAACATCAAAGTGCGTAAAGTATAATTTAAGGATTCTTTTATGAAAGGCCAGTGTATATGTATTTTACTTCCATTGTTAATATGTGAAACGGGGGTGTCTTCATTTTAGGTTTACGAAAGGTAGTATTGTAAAGACGAAAGCCACTTTTAGCCCTCTTCGTACTTAGGTAATGTTCGTCGCATGCTTTGAACAGTCAGTCGTGAGCACGGTCGCTAATGAGCTGAATCGGCTAGTTGTGAAATGAAGATCTCGAAGAATCTCATGGTTTCTCGCTCGCAATCCGTGTACAATAATTTAGACAAAAACACGCTCAGCACTGGCTGACCTGTAAGATAAGGTATATACTGTCATCTGTTTTCTGAAAAACATTTCAAAATTGCTTCCAAATTGCTGAGGAGTACATTAAATTCTGTGACAAAAAACGAGACCAAGTTTGCTTTATTTTTGTTGTTTTTGATCATTTAAATGACACTAACTTTTTGTTCAATTTTTCCAAATTGAAAACCTTAGGCGACATTCGTCTACCTCCCCTCCGATTTACCTAATCATGAACTTTTTTGACTTCATTTTCACGTAGTTCACATAATTTCGCTTCGTTTGGTATATTTATAGGTATGTGTTATTTAGATTAAGTGTCTAAATTGTTCTTCAAAAATGATGGGAAAATGCGAATTTTACCGAATTGCAGGCCTTTCTCGTGGTATTATTTGCGTCACCTATCAATCAACATTCGGGTTGTACGCGCCCTAACACAAATACCGCGCCGGCGCGCGGTTAACTTTGCGTGACGCTCGCGCTATGCAAGTGGTGTACAGTGTGATACGCGTTTAAGTTCGCCACAGCATAAATAAGTAAACAAAAGTTTTAAAAAACCTGAATATTTTCAAAGCTCATTTCATCTTCGCCGATAACTGTCTACCTCCCGGGTGATTTACGTCAATTTGTACAACATTTTCGTGGCATTTGTAAACAAAACCGTTTTATCTTTCATATTTGTGATTTTTACGATTGTGTTATTTAAATTACAAATACAAAATTAAGTTTAAGTATGATGCTTTTTTCCTAACTTTTTACTGAAATTGTTTAGTTCAAAACACATGTTTATTTTTCATCTAAATAATCTTTGATTTCCTTCTTTTTTTGTGACATGCAAGTTCACTAGTTTGGAATGCTAATTTGAGAGAGTGGTAATTTTTCGTGTTAAAATAAAGAAATTAGAGCTCTTCAAACAGGGAAATGTCATGGGCTGATTGTTCTCGAACCTCATTTTACCTTCCCAAAAAAGTGTCTACCTCCTGGTCGATTTACGCCAATTCGTACGGATTTTTCGAAGTATTTGTATTCAAAACCTTTGTATCGGTCAGATTTTTGAATTATACGAATGTGTTATTTCAATTACCGCAGAAAAATGGAATTTAATACTGTGTTTTTTCCGACATTTGTACTGAAATGTGCTAGTTCAAAACACACGCTATTTATTCATCCAAATAAACTTGGATCTACTTCTTTTTTTCGCAACGTGCAAGTTCATTGGGTTGGCATGATAATTTGAAAGTTTCGTAATTTTTCGTGTTAAAACAAAGAAATGAGAGCTCTTCAAACAGGGGAATGTCATGAGCTAATTAGTATGCATAATTGGCCACGGAGCATTACGCGCACTGGTTGTTATGCATATTTACTTTCACACAGAGCAGCGTTTGAGCGTGCTCACGACTGACTGTTGAAGGGCGTTGTTGAAATAAATCTGAATTATGTTACCGATGAAAAGGTGGTTACACTAAAATATTATTGTAACTGCGTAATCTGAAACATGTCATGATTTTGGGAAGGCATAGATATACGCCAAAATTTGTTTTTGGCTACAAAACCCCATAAATATTTAGTGGTTTGCATTACTTAAGTCTATTTTCAAAAGAGCAAAACCATGACGCTTAACAAACCCCTAGCATCACGCTCAAGGTTATATAATCAGCTTTTCCTAGATGAAAGTAGATCAATTGTGTCATATTATAAACAAACCCCATAGAATGAGGTACGAGACCAATAATAACTCAGATTTTGCCTTGGGTACCTTGTGATATGTCAATAAAGCTGTAGATATATACTATACAGCTATATATATAGGCTGAGTGAAACATGATTCAGAAAATAGGCCAGGTTTTCAATAATGAAACAGGGAAAACGAGTAAAATGAACTACTTCTTCAAGCTGGTGTTAATGGTTTTAAAGAAAGTTATACGGGTGTTTTGTTAAATAACTTAGTTGTTTGTCGAAACTGATAAGAAATATTTGAATTGGAACGGATTTCATGATCTCATATAAATCATATACTGTGATTCAATTACAGCCAAAAATCTTGTTGGATAGTCTGCAAGGATTTGCTCTCATGGTTTGATCAATATTTACAACATGAATAAGAAACTTGCAGAAATTCGTTTTAAACATGAGGAGTAACATATTTCAATGGTAGAAAAAAACATTTAAGAAACAAACAGGAGAGATACATTTTTTTACTAGAACGCTATGGCGTTAATTAGAAATGTATATTATTTTGAAGAAAGTGAATTAGCCTATAATTGCCTCACCTGCATAAGTATTAATTGTCTCTTATAGATATTAGAGAGTTTGCGAAATGAAGTTCAAAAGCAGAAACTGCAACGTTTAGGGGATTAAAGAGGATTATGTATTCAAAACCACTCTGCCATTTTAAGCCTCTGGAAGTGGAAGTTAACGCGAAAATCTATAGTGTGCCGTAAATTATGAATGAAAATACGTCAATTTAAGAACAATAGTTTCCGCATTTCCTCATAGACTACATGGTAACATTTTATGTATTATTTAATTAAAAGACCAATTATTGGAAATCTGATTTGGTTTGGGTAAAAATGGCCATATGTTGCTGAAAATTACTGATTGAATTAGATTAAAATACTTTTTGTTCCAAACGTCAAGCTTGGTATATACTTTTGTGTGCGCTCATGACGTACAAATATTGTCTTCCGCATAAAGTATTGCATCGTGTAACGTGTCCGCAAAGGAGTACTGCGATCAAGGAAAGACGTTTTTTTTAATTTAAAAAACTACGGTTGAATAAATATAAAAATTTGTATATTATGCACTTTTTAATATGATCAGATCAGAGAAATGCCACTGATATGAACGTCCACTTTTATGAATCAGTGAACTTGACCTTTTCGCTCGGGTTCTATCTACAAAAGATTCCTTTTTAAATCTCTGAATGAAAATATGATAATAGTATTTCAAAGAAATGCAGATGAAACGTAACACTAATCCTTAGAGATTCTGAACAGTAAATATCCAACTTGAATATCAGGATTCCGTATTACGCATTCAACGTGGCGTTATATGATATTCTTCCTAAGCACAGCGCACTCTGGGTTTTTTTTACGCTGATAAAGAAAATCCTTCCAATATGAAAGTGCTAAACAGTACTTTCACGAAAAGTCAGTACTCGTGCATATTCCTTCATTCGTTATGTAAAACAGGTCAAAACTTCTTTTGAAAGAAGAAACGAAAGCCACTGGGCCCTCGTCGTACTCAGGCAATGTTCAACATATCCTTTGAAGGGAATTGTTGAAAAAAAAGCTATTTTATTATAATATTTCGAAACAATGTAAATGTAGATCTTCTTAATCCATCAACACTAAAATAGGTACCTATAGTGGCGTAGTGTTATAGGGGTACGGGGGCACGTGCCCCCCCCCCCATCGATTGCAAAATTTAGAAAATCCCCTTTGAAAATTGGCAAGAAACTGTTTGTGCCCCCAATCAAACCCGGTGCCCCCCAATCATGGTCGGTGCCACCCCCACCCCCATCGGATGACCCACGCTACGCCACTGGGTACCTACTATAATTACATTCCTCGGTTCCAAAGGCAAAATGTTTAGAGTTTCCCCCAATGCCCTCCAAATAACCGATGCGCAGTTATTAACCTCTAAATAATAACTGCATTGTGCATGTTGTGTGACGTGGAACCTTTGAAATACGTAATGGCTCTACTTTTTACGTGTTATGGGATCAAACCATTTACGCGCGATCGACGCCGGATATGGACATCGTATCCGCTAGCGATATGTCCCTCTTTGGCCCTTCGATTTGTTACATGGCAACTGAAAATAAAGTTAATTTTGTATCTTGTTTTCAATTTTAAAAGGCGAAAATTTGAAAAAGGTGGAATTAAAAAAGTGAAAATTGACGGTTATGGATGACGTTAATGCCGGGGGTAATGATTTTGCATCAGTTGTATTTCGAGTGGTGTTAAAAACATCTCAACATTGTGCTTTGGACCTCGGAATATCCCTCGTGGCTGCGCACCTTGGAATATCCATCGGTTCCAAAGCAAAATGTTCAGATGTTTCACATTATCCTCAAAACTACCTCTAAATATTTCAGGAGAAAATGAGAAATTTATAGGAATTTGTCTTTAAATATGAGGAGTAACAGGTTTTAATGGAAAATACTAGGGCATGAAAATTACTTTAAATTATTCAGCATGTTCAGAGAAACACGTGGGAATGACTGCGGGTTTTTTTTTTACTAGAACGCTAGAGGAGTTAATGCGGTACTATGTTTTATTAGGAACAAAAGTGAATTAGTAGTTAATTCTGTTCCCTGACATAATATTGATTGTCTCTTCTTTTAGATACATACGCGCGAAATGGGTGTACATTCCTGTACATAAGTTAATCACGACCCGTTGTACATTTGCAACATTTCACCAAAGGAGTACTGTGATAAATGATAAATAAAAGATGTTTTGGTAACATGTTGGGGTATTTCTATTTATTTATTTATTTATTTATTTATTTATTTATTTATTTATTTGTCTTTTCTGTTCTTTGATTTCCTTTGTTTCTCAAAACGGTTGGTTAATTAGCAATAAGCAACAGTTTTCCACAGATTATTGTACTTGTAAGCTTTAATTGGTGTGACCGTGTGAGAACATTTTGACTGCAAATAACGCGTTTCTTGTTCTGGAAACTAAAGACTATCCGATTTAGTTACTGTTGCGTGGTAATAAAATTACCTTGCTATCCCAACAATCACAAAACATTTTACAGAAAAAACCTTTAAATGTCGTGTTACATAAAGGGAATAAAAACATTAAAATAACATTCGAAAAAATATTTTTGAAGACTTACTGCAAAACATTCCATTATCCATACAAAATGTTATTTAAGTGTTGATAACATATTTTTCAAACATGTCTGCACAAAATGTTTTAAAAGCATTTTCATAACCTTTATATAGTCCGACATTTAAATGTTATTAAAACGTTTTAAATAAACGTTTTAAGAACATGTTTGTGTTTGCTGGGATGTTACTACGTATATTTGCGAATCACACCACTTGAACTTTTCGCTCCCATCTGCGCAAGAATCTGTTTTTAAATAGTTGAAAGAAGATTTCATAATGTTACTCCGAAGACATGAAAAACATAGTGCTCGAAATAAGAGATGTATTCTGTATAGGCCTATCCAGGGTCGGTCCCATTTAACGCAGTCAACATGACGTCATATGATATTCCTTTTCAACATGTTCAATCACAGCGTATTTTACGGAAAACGAAGAACGGAGTCCTTCCAAAATGAACGAGCCAACAAGTGTGACTTATGGATTTTTTTACAGAACGTCAGTGGTCTTTGGTTTCCATTGCTAAGTGTAATACAGGATCAAAGTGTCTTTGAACACTTATTGAAGATGCGTGTGTTCAAATTTCCCATGAAAGAGTGAAATCTGATTACGTAGTGATTAGTGGAAGCAGGGCAGTGACGCTGAACGATCGAGTAGAATTTAATGAAATGACAGAATGCTGTACGAGTGTTAATGGAGCATACAAATAAGCAATTAAGAAAGTAATACTCCCAATAGATTAAGACACTATCAAGTTAAAATCCAGGGGAGGAGAATACAGGGAAACGTATACAAATACTCAAAAACTACAACACACACACCCCCACACACACCAAAATGCATTGTCTTCTTATTGCACTAATACAAAGAAAAGAAAAATTGTTGTTCTTAACTAAGCCAAATTCACCCTCACTCGCGATTTTTCGATTTATTTTTCACAAATCTGGATCAAGTATACAGCTCTAATATAGTCAAAACCAATGTCGCTGGCGAATGGCGTATAACATCATTTTTGTATAATGGTGTTTTATTGTTGAATTTGATACTTAGTGAACCATCGCAGGTGGCACTAAACCATTGAGCCTTTACCCTAAGCATTTAAGTATAAAAATTAGGTTAATGGTGCATCCAAAGGCCAATATGGCACAAAAGAGCAATAGCTTCATGTGAGAAACATATAAAACAGTAGAAAGTTTGCTCTCTTTTTGTATGACTGTATAATGTACTTGAGGTACTGGACGTTTATGAGACATAAGCCTGGATATAATACTGAACCACAGAATTATACCTAAAATACTTTACTACCATGATCTGCGTGTAAAATCATAAAAGTAAATATATATTGTTTGAGCAGTAAGCCCAAAACTGTAAACATTTTCAGTGCCCTCAGTGGCCACTCTCTCCATAATTATATGCTTACATGGGAAACACCTTTTTACAAGAAGACTCCCAAATACTTTTTCCCCAAAAATGTTTACAACAATATGCGTCACATTCAAACCTGAACGACTTACACGAAGAACAGCGTATTTTAAGTTTCGCCAAGAAAAAAGGTCCTTTTCTTCATGCTAAGTGATTATGCGGTGTGGATAACAATAAATGCATCAGAATTAAATATCTTAAAAGCAAGTACATTGATTTCGCCATATTGACTGACTGATAAGGTTTTGTGCGTACAAGCAGAACCTTGGTGTTCCGTAATAATGTCTTGATATGGGTCAAGACCTAAAAAGATCGGTTTTCCCCCAAGGTGGTGGATTTGATAGTTTACGTGCATTCAACAGTGTACTGGATACGTAATATTGAAAATCAGGCAATAGTATTATGACTCAAAACACCTGAGTAGCGGAAAATGAATAGAAATGCTGCTCGTGGCAAGGCGATCTCAAATATCAAAATAAAGCACTGACAATAAGAAAAAGAATTAATAAAAGGATAAAAGGATTAACAAAAGGGACATGAACATGGACCTGGGCCGCCATAAACTTTCCGGAGCGTACATCTCCTTACTATAATTATTAGAGCCAGACACGCAGCTGTTATCTTTGCAAGCACCGTAGTCGGATACAACTTCTATGTGAGTGTAAAGTGAGGTATGACTAACATTTTTGCTTTAATATTGATATCTCAGGTGTATAGAATAGGAAAATAACGGATGCCAATGGCCACCCTTGAGCATTCCGAGAAATCCGGGGTCAAAGTTTACATAGTGGGTCAAAAGTTCAAACCTATTCCAAAATATTCCTCAGGTCACAAGGATTCAGAAAATATATAGTTTGACCTACCTACGACTAATCTGTCAGGAGTTATTGACAAAAGGTCAAATGTCGAAATTTGAGCTCCATGGGGGTCAAACACAGAAAAGTTACCCAATTTTGATATAAAATTGGATCGATTAAGTCTATATTTATTGGTCGAGCTGCTCTGAAATATTGGACAGGACGTAGTCGAGTCCAATATTTTAAAACTCATAGCGAGACCAATAAATATTGGGCGTAAAGCATCCAATTTTATCATTATTATGTTTTCGATCCAATATTTTCACACACTTGGATTCATCAAACATAATAATATTCAAAATAGTCTCAAAATGTTTGTCTTGTTATAATAATCCAGACACGAAATAGTTTATACTACATACGATGTTTCGTTACCATGGTAACGCAGCAAAAAGAGTTACTGCCTATTGAGTCCAATTGATGTTGAGGCATTTTCCCGCGTTACCAGGTAAGGAAATGCCGTATGTAGTAAAAACTATTCTTTTAATGAATTATTATATTAACAAGAAAACATTTTGAAATCAATTTTATCAAAATGGGATAAATTTTCTGTGTTGAACCATGTTGACCCAAAATTTTTACCTTTGACCTTTTTGCTGATAACTCCAGACTGATTGGTCGTAGGTAGGTCAAGCTATATATTTTGTGAATCCTTGTGACCAATATTTTGGAAGGAAAAAGTATTAACCATATACAAAAAATTTTGAGCTTTGACCCCTCTATATTATATTACAGTGTATAACCTTTTACCTCGTATTTCATATATTGCTCAAGCATGCCCACTGGGCACCTGTCATGTTTGACCTCTCAACATGTTAGGCATCAGTCAACTTCAAACAAGAAAATGTTAGTGATACGCAACTTTACACTGAAGGAGAAATAACAAAAGGTATCTACTCGACTAACAGTCTATTGAACTTGCCCCTAATATTTTCATTATCAACGTTGACCATATTGACTTTTAAGCACGGAGAACAAAAAACAGCCATGTGGAAGTGAAAAGTCCCAACACCAATTGGTCCCACTCTGACCACTCTCTTCGATAATTATACTAGTACCGCCCAGAGTAAAACCAAACTGGGACTGGTTTGGGCAGAGTGGGGTCAATTGGTGTTGGGACGCAGGTTTTGAGTGACACCAGAGTGGGATGGCACCATGAAGGCGAGGCTGATTTGTGCTCTCATAAGAGTGTGCTTCGACTATAGAGAAGTAATGCATTGGTAGAGCACCAGCGCAGTCACCTTCGGAGCCTTATTTCACCCTTATACAGATGAGCACTCCATTATAATGCCTCTTTGAAGGTGTCTTGGCAAGTATTTCTTGAACTGCATATCTCCTTGTCTTGGGTAGGCATCAATTGATTCTCTGAGGTCTCTGGACTTAGGAACAGACTCTGGTGGGTTAAACCGGTTTTACATGCGCACAACCGTCATGCTTCGCTCAGAGATAATTTAACCATCATCAGAGATTGGGCACTCCATCCTACTTTCAAGCTAGGAACAGCTGGTATGAGCGGCGTAAACCAGCGTGCTAAGTCAATGCCCCTAGGCCTATGATACCCAGCAGACCCTTGAGCTAGAGTCAGCTGAGCAGAGCTTGTACTGCTGGAACTGGGATGTGCAATGTCATTACGGACAATGACTGGTCACAGGAACCTAGTCTTACTATCAGTTGGAGGGGTAGTTCATTGGTAGATCACCAGCGCGGTCATCTTCGGAGTCTATGTATACGTATTTATAAATATACGCATGTGACCACCTCCGCGCTGCCATAACAGCTTGTAGACAGTAACTCTTAAAGTGACCTTCTACATAGCGGGTGGTCTTCATGTACATACATTTGAATGCAAAGGCGTTAAACAACACGAGACTACTGTGCACAAAATTGTCTATTTTGTTCATTTTTGTGATTATATTGTGAACGTTTCCGTCGATAAATATTTTTTCCGTCGGCAACTCTTTCAAAATGTTGTTTTTGATAACATATTACAAATTCGGAATCCCTCATGTGTAATAGTAGTAAATGGCATGATGATTTGGTCACGCTTGCTGGTCTTGGTATGACGTACCCATGGGCCACGCGCGTATTTATAAATATAGTCGAAGCATAATGCCTAACATTTAAGCCAATTAACATGATTAAAAGGAAGTTGTCAGTTTTAATAAATCAAACATGGTGAAAATACTGTAAAGTATTCATCGTATTCCATCCCAAATCTCGTTTGGACTGCAGTCACTTATTGCATTAAATATTTTCACTATGAAATGATATCCACTGACAATTAATCAAGCAGTAATTTTATTAAAAATGGACTTTTACTTTGGGATTGGGAATTCCTACATCTGAAATTCCTTTTACCTTATATCTTAAAATCCTTAAATATAGGTTTATCGTCCAGCATCAGTAAGTCCCCTACAATTAAATTGAATTCACCTCTATCGTTAATCGGCGAGTGATTAGGTTTGGACCAACGAGATAGCGCGCTTTTATTTTGCCAACGCTACAAAAAGCTGTCTATCTCATTGGTTAAAATCAATTCGCTATCGCTGAGCGAGTTAAAACTGTGTTTGATATTAGCAATACGGCCTTTAGCTTTGGGAGCCGAATGATTCAATATATCTGCCGCCCAGTCCGGGCGCTCAGTATGTGCTATATGATGTGTACGTATTAGATAATGGGTTAGAAACAGACCATTACCATAAATAATGACGTGTTGTTCAGTACTGGTGAAAGGTTTAGACCTGAAGTCGAAACCTCAAACTAACATTGATCCAGTCCTGGACAAAAAAAGCAACATTATTTGAACCAAAATATGTAATTCTATTACCCCCACGACCCATTATTCAAAATCGCGCACTGTGATTTGTTGAAACGCGTCACGTGAAAGACCATTAATTAGCGATAAAGTGGCCGGGGCAACGAACTTTATGTTCTCCTATCATCACAGCGCACAGCAAAGCGCACAGCACACCTGTTTATGTAGGGGAGAATGGAATGCCAGGGGTGTGTTATTGTATGTGCATACCTGCTTATAGGGGAGAATGGAATGTTAGGTTGTGTCATTGGAATGTGCATGTACGCTTTGGCTACGCGTAGGCGCTCCACCTTGAGGTATAAAATGTGATATTTTCTCTTTAAATCGCACTATTTTGTGGTAATAGAATAGAAATAAAGGGTGCAGCATTATCCTTTACACGCAAATAATGTGTCCTCGGCAGTAAAAACGTTTAAATAATGGGTGAGGCTGCGCCTCACCCATTATTTACGTTTTTACTACCTCGGACACATTATTTTCGTGTAAAGGATCATGCATTACCCTTTATTTCTTAAATATAAGGCAATAGAAACAAACCATCGATGCTTGGTAGATCCTTGTTGTTTAGGCAATCAATTAAACGATCATTATTAATTGTTATAACATATTAATCTTCGCCTGTATTGATACTGAAAAGTGTAAGTTTAGCATTAATTCTGATTAATTAGTTGTATGTTAGTTCATAATAACAAGCATCGAAGCAGCATCGACGTTCGACAGATTTGTTTCTAGTGCTTAATAGTTCAAAAAGAAATTGAATGACATCTTGTAAAAACTACATTCTATACATTCATGCAGCCTGATTCAGGGATGAGGCGTTCATCGATGACAGGTGCGACTCTGTTAGGCGTTCAAAGAGCTTGTATGTATGACTCAGAAGCCTCTCAAGTAAAAAGGCCGTATGCAGTGATCATTATTCATATGTTTTATAACAGATTTGCAAATGCGGCAAGTTTATTATATATATTTTGAGAGGGCAGTGTTTTACGCAATTATTTAGGCAATAATAATTGCGCGCTATCTGTTTTGAGGTCTTTGCGTGAAATCGTAAGGGTTTGTTTGAACTGACGTAATTTTCCGAGGGAGCATGAGCTCCCGAGGAATACCGAGGCAATGGTGTGAGATGAACTGCTTACGTCGTTAATATCTCATAGGATCACAATGAACCCTACTGGAACTGTGTAATTTCAAAGTAATCAAATCAGTTGAAAGATAATCTGTTGTTCTCTGGTGATTTCCATCAGCTATACCACTTTTAAGTGGTATATAATTTGCTTTAAAAAGCAAATTATATGTTATGGATAAAAGAAAACTACACTACTGCAAAATGTCATTTATCTTTAGCATTGTCATGATTGTGTAGTATGTTTGTTTAAGGGTAGACGCGGTATTGTTGGTCGAAACAGCCAAAATGTCGATTTTCGTTATCCTAATCAATGTATTATTGAAAATAATACTTTCATGTTTTGCAAAGGTTCATTCTACAAATCATGTTGTTTGAAAATTTGTTTGATTTATTGTTGTTAATGAGTTATAGTTGTCATTTCAGCCCTCTTTACAACATAACTCAAGAACCGCGGGACCTACAAAATATATCTGTGATATTTGATTTCTTCTACACACTCGCTATGAAATGATCAATGCAATTTTTGCCAAAGCTCACTACTATTCTCAAGATGCTGTGAACTACCAAATCGCAACAGTTTAGAATAGTTGCTAACCTTAAAGGAGATTACCTTGTTTATGTATAAAATTTTGATATTGTTTTACTTTGTTTAGTTTATCTTTATTTCAGTCATATATTTATTTCGTTATATATTTGTACAAATCTATATGCATGCACTTTCAACTTCCTGGATATAACTTGTTCAGAGGGTCGCAAGTCAAGTCAACCTACTGTCAAAAGTAACTACTTTCAAAAATAAACTTAACAGTAGTGCCCGTCTAAATGCACTTACAAGTACCTACTTGCAAGTTACTTTAGACGATTTTACATGTAAGATATCTTACATGTAAAGAGCTACTTTCAAAAGTAAGGTCCATGTGAATAAGACTTGCATGTAAGCATGACCTTGATGATCCAACCCTGTAGAGGTTATCCGTGTTCTATACGCTGGCGAAGTTACGTAATAATCGGATTAACTACCATAGCAATAGGTCAAAACAATTTTTGAATATACCGCGCTGCACTGATACGTTCACGCGTTACCTCTGCATTGAACCATATCATGTTGATCACTTGCACCTGCAAGATTAGTATATTTGAAAAGACCAGTATTGTATTCAATTACACCACATTTCGCCATAATACATTCTAGAAACGCTTGCTGTTAGAATAAGAAAAAATTTAATGCTAATTTATTGCACATTCTAGGGAAGCGTGGTTACCTTTTTTAAAATAACCGAGTGAGAGGGTTTTCAAGAAAATATTTTTCCTGTCAAAACTGAAGCATCCTCTGTATAAAAGAAAATATGAATATTAACTGCACATCATATATAACGATTCGTGATACCCAATTGTGGCACATTTGATGTCGTTTATGAGGCAGAGAATTTTATTTCAATTTTATATACGCCAAAATATTTTTTAATTGAGCAAGAATAAGGATAGAAAAAACGTTGAAAAATCTATGTATAAATAACATTAGACCCGGCAAAAGATTACTGTTTCGTTTTTATGGTAATCTAATCTTTTATTTCCTGAAAAAAAAATTGTGGGTCTAATGTCGAATATTCACATACTTGATCAAAACATCGAACGTGTATACAAGAAAATGGTAGGTTTTTCTCTATAGTATTTTACTGACCATGGAAATGTACTGAGACACAAGCACGTGTCAAAATCGATATAATGTATTGTCCATATAGACGCCCAGTTATCATGCTTATCGTTGGATTTTTTTGTATAAAACACGCAGTTAACAACAATTGAGCGCTAATAATACACATAAACGTTTTTATTTGAAATAAAATTCCAAAATATGGTACGTTTTCTGCCTTTGCTTGTCACGTGGTAGGCCTATGTTGAAGTTGCGATTATATCTTCAAATAAGTTTCAAATGAATTCCAACAAGACAAGTGGACGAGTGGTCTAAGGCGCTGGATTCATAGTGTGTCCAAAGCAGTCTGCCGCCGTGAGTTCGAACCCCGCCTCCGCCAAACTTTAATCAGTAAAATTAAAATTAAAATTTTACTTTAAAAAAATTTCATATTGGGGAAATGTGACTGGCAGAATTATGTATGGCGTGGAGTGGTGTGGTATTCAATCTATGATTACAGACATACACAGGTGATTAGTTCAACCTGCTTGTAGTGAAGCACGATATGTTCAAAGTTGTTATGATCTATTGCTATGGTAGTTAATCCGATTAATTACGTAACTTCGCCAGCGTATAAGCTGCAGAAGTACTTACATGTGCAACCGTGACTGTTACAAAATAGCCCGCCAAAGTCATGAATTGAATTGGTTTGAATGAGGAATACTACGGGAACCAGCGACTTTTGTTTGAATGAGTAAAGTGGATTTATAACCTCTATTGTGATTGTTCATAATTTACCAATCACACACGTACTTGTGAGTTGGCTTACAAGTAAGTCAAGGTGTGGACACACACTTTCAAGTAGGCTAATATAATTGCTGGGTCGAAAGTAAGTACTTTCAAAACTTTTATATACTTTAGACCAACAATTCAGCAGTTGTAAGCCCCAAAACTTTCCGTAATTCCAGGGTTAAGTCAAATATACACCATGCTTTTGAGTTAACTCAGTCGCTTTCATGTAATGCATCTGAATGGAATGCTGTAGAGATTAAAAACAACCGAATCTTGAATCAAGATATTATTGAACATCTTGATTTACTACCACTTTTAGTTATCTTAATATCCGGTTAGTGTATGCGTGGTCATGTAACCAATTTATATGGCGTCTTAAAAAACGTGATGTTTAGCGAGCTGAAACCCAAATCTTTGAATTAATAAGACATAATGTAACGCATATTTTATGTGAATTGAAATAACTGGAATGTGATTTAGGAATTTATGTGACAGATAGCGTTATATGGGACATCCTTTGTACTGGCGAATTGTAAAGCGAAATTGGGCTATTTATTCCATTTAAAATCCACACTCCCCCTGTGGAAGATTTTGGAAATATCTTCCACATGCGGGGTATGAATTTCAAATGGAATGATCATATTTGGCAGCTCCATTTGCTTTTCATAGACCCTCTATGACATTGAATCTGCCACAGAGGGAGGGTGAGTTTCAAATGGAGCTGCGTAAATATGTTCATTCCATTTGAAATTCATACTACCCCTGTGGAAGATATTTCCAAAACCTTCCACATGGGTAATATGGGTTTTAAATGGAATAGCCCATTGCTGCTCTAAATCAAGGTATTCTAGAACATCGTGAGATACTTATCAATGTTATTATCTTGCATGTATTTCTACGAGTTGGTGGAACAGATCTCGTCTGATCACGTAATGTCTGGAAAGTGAGTTGAAAACAAATAATATGTTACTATTAGAAGCGATTAGGAGCTGTTTTGGTGTCTTTGTTGTGCATAAAACCAATTTCTATTTGGGTCACATTAATAAAATAATTAAAAGCAATTTGTAACCGTCGCGAAAGGTGATGCTTTTCGCGCACTCATCGAGACATCAGAGCTCCCAAGAAATACTAAGCACTTACCAAATTATATACATCATAAATACATGAATTTTATAATTGCTGGAGAATGAAAGCAGTTAACGTAATGATTAAGAAATAAATCGAGCAATTATGTAAATTGTGTAAATGATAGCATAAGTTTCCTACTAGTAAATAAATCATCTTTTCTCATTAAATGTGTCTGAAGAATAGAACAAGAGATGATAACCTTTTTGACAAGTTTTTGTTTTTTGTTGTTAAACCAATAATTTATAGATGATTTAATGATTTGTAGTCAGAAGAGCTACCCGCTCCATGTCTTGCCATGCTCTCACAGTACCAGTTTCTTGAACCATATCTACTGGCAGGTCCTTCATACTGCAGTTCACGCTTGGAGTAGCCTACCAGATGGAGCAGTCGGAGACATAACTGACAACGGTGCACCATCCTTCAAGAGCAGAGTGCATAAGCATCTCCTTTCACGTGTCTGATGCTTAACTTACTGTGCCCATTCCTCTTGTTGTTGCTAAGCTGATGTGAACCACTTTGGTCCATGTGGTTGTCTTTTATAGTGCCTAGGTCCTAGGTGCTTATATAAGGCTATATCATAGCCTCATAGGCTATTGATCACCCTAGCATTTTATACAAACAAAAACATTCTCTCGAGAATGTCTCACGGACAAGTTAATTTATTTTAAAGAGATGGTTGGACTATCTGCTGTGTCGTAGCAGGACATCAGTCAATGTGAGACATTAAATATTAAATGCGAGGATCACAGACATTAATGTCTCGCATTGACTGATGTCCTGTTAGGACACAGCAGATAGGTCACCCCTCTCTGTATAGATTATTTACTTGTACGTGAATCAGTCCAGAAAGTAAGGCTTTTCATTATGGACCTTCTTTGGATGTAACCAAGATGGATTGAAACAGTCACGGCTTTATACTCTATGGGACCGACGAATCTAACGTCCCAACGTCCTCCGAAGAAAGGAGTAGACCTAAGCTCGTGGTTTATCTTATCAGCACCATATTCGCCGATCAATCTGCGTAGCATCACGTGACGCAGGCATGACCTAGTTCTTTTTACGCGATCGGTCGGTAGCAGTGTAAGAGGTCTTTGATTTTAAAGAACCAAAAAGAGAGTGGAAGTCTGAATTTAATCTACAAATGTTTTCTCAAACAAATACCCAAGCAAGATTCCACTGCCGGGAATTGAACCTGCACCAATGCGAGTACCCTAACCATTACGCCACGCTCTGCTTATAGCTACTACTCTCAATACCCAATGCCCAAGTACCAATTGAAGCCCTGATCTGGACCAATTTAAATTCAACTTGTCTTATCAATTGTCTGTTTTTGCATTCACTACGCTACACCCATATAATGCAGAGACCTTTCGCAGTGTCCGATTTGGCGCAGTTTATGGCGTAAATATGAAGTCGGGGTCTGATTGGCTAATTGAATCACTTCATCATCACATCAGCATCTTATTCTTCGATCAATCTGCGTAGCATCCCGTGACGCAGGCGTGACATAGTTCTTTGTACGCGATCGGTCGACAGCAATGCGAAAGGTCTTTGCAAAAGCCTGGAAATCCATTGGTAATTTTTAGCTATGAATATTTGATTAAGATTCGAAACGTGTATTCATGATTCCGATATGAAATTGAATTTAGATCGAATGAACAAATGTGTCACTCGTGATTTACAGTTAAAATGATGACTACTTGTGTACGTTGAACGTTCATAGTATCAAATATTGATGAGAATGTTACGAGTGCAGCAATTTCAAGCAAATATATAGGAAAGAGCTTCGAAGAAGTCTCAGGTAATGAACTCAAACATGCTCTCGTCATTTCAGTCTCTTAAATTGATTTTTTCCCGCCATTGAACAGATAAAAAGAGCACGTTTTCAGAGAAAAGAAAAGGACAGCCTACAGCAAAGTTGTCACTAACAACTTTTATGCGGCCTTCTGTCACCTATGTCGTCTTTGGTGAATCACCTTTCACCTAAGGAAGACAAAAGGGCACTTGTTTGCTCTACTTTTGTCAGTTTCATAACATATACGTGCAGCTTACACTACGATCACTATAATACTACTGCAGATAGTATTCGCAATTTGTATAGGTTAACCTATCTATCAAGTAAAAAATACACTATAACTGATTTGATTAAATTAATCCATTGTCTCATATAATAATGGATAAGACACTGATTCAGGGTTGGCCGAGAAATTTAAAAGCTGGGAACTAGCGGGCGGGAAATTAGGTTCACCAGAAAACGTCGCCGAGTTAATCTTGTCCCAAGTAAAATGATTTTACATAGGCGTTGCTCTTATGTAAAAACAGAAAATGGACCAAATTTAAGTAAAATATAACAGTTTAGATATTACCATTAAATGTTCTACCAAGGGGTGATAAAAGCTTCATTTAGTGATGAGGTTCACAGGTCATATCTTGCGGGAAAGGTTAATTATCAGTTATCTGTACACTTGCTGAGGCGTTAGCACATGCATAAGTTTACTTAATTCTTGCAATTGTGAAAGATTTGCAACAGCCATTTGTGTTATAATAATGCAGAATTAAGCTAAATGCAACCCAACACAAGCACCATAGAGGCAAATAAACAGGTGAAATTTAAGGAGCGCTTTTTAAGATGCGAGGTCAGGAAATAAAATCAAACTTTTGATTTTCCTTAAACAATCGATGTAAAGTCACTTTCTGCAATCAATTAGAAGAGATTTGTTGCAACAGGGAAATAACACACCGTTTCAAATCACCGAAGAATTATGCACCTAAATACACGAAATAGGTGTTTATGTATTCGATAAACCACAAATATAGCAGTTTAGATATTACCATTAAATGTACTAAGGGGTGATAAAAGCTTCATTTAGTGGTGAGGGTCACAGGTCATATCTTGCGGGAAAGGTTAAAGATTCTCGGTTATCTGTACACTTACTGAGGAGCTAGCACATGTATTAGTTAATTTAATTCTTGCAATGTTAACAGATTTTCAACATGCGTTTTTGTTATAATAATGCAGAATTAAACTAAATGCAACACAGCTCAAGCACCCTAGAGGCAACTACAAACATAGAGGTGAAATCTATGCAAGTTCAGGAAATAAAATCCAACTTTGAACTTTCCTTAAACAATCGATGTAAACTCACTTTCTACAATCAATTAGATTTGTTGCAACAGGGAAATAACACACCGCTTTAAATCACCGAAGAATTATACACCTAGTGCTTAAATTAATCAAGTTAGTCTCCTGAAATAGGAGTTTATGTATTCGATAAATCCACAAATTACTTCCCCATTAAATGGAATCGTCAAAACAAGCAAAGATGCTCAATGCGCGACATGATATTACCTGCCAATTAAGACAAGGCGACTGTTCCGGAACGATCAATTACAGATGAAATGTGTTTTCCCGCTTGCTTTTAGCTTGGGAACTTATCTAAAGGAGTATTGTGCAGTTGTGATTTGAATTTGGAGCATAGTTTTCGCACCTTCGCTTATTTTGTTGAACACGGTGTCGCTATTCATTATGTATCCCAGTTTACCTCAAATGAAGCTGTAAAGTGATTCATTCACGATTCAAGTGCAACATTAATTAGACAATCTGTTGAAATTGGAATCAAAAATTTACCAAGTACAATAAGAAAAGCAAATATTGGAAGATGTGTTCAAATTTAAATCAAACTTCTAGGTCAGGTGTGGCGTTTAGAATATATTGGGATATCAATATACGGGGATAGGTAAAATGATACCTTTTATTCCAAGAAAATCTTGTAAATGTTGACTTATATGACACTTGTAAAACTAATTTAGTCATGTGCACTTTCCCTATTCCGGGTGTGCACTTTTAGTACAACTCTTAACCACGTGCGCTTTCCGATTCCCAGGGTCCCGTGAGATTACAAACATTATTGTGTGGTCAGTCTCGCTTCGGTACAATGATTATAGAATGAATAGATTCTTGTCAAAAATGACCTTTTCAGTAGATTATTTTCTCAGATGGAGACATAACAAAATTTTGTCAAAATGAAATGTGAAATCTTGTCAAATAATGAATTGAAGATATTGTATATTTGAATATACTTCTTAAAATAAAACGGAAACTATTCATTTTGATAAGATTGTCGGTTCAAAGTGATAGTATACCTCCTCTCAGAATATAACCAAGGTTAACTTTCTTGTCACCAACTCTCCAAGCAGCTGTCTCTTCACACCAAGTTCCTCAAGGTTGCTCCTGTTTGTTCTTTTCTCCTTCCATCTGATGTTTAGCATTCTTCTCCAGAACCACATTTCTGGGATTTTATTTTTTTTAAATGGATGGTACGAAATTAGAGTGCAACTTTGTACACCAAACAAATCGACTTTAGACATTTGTATGCCTCCCGTACGCGCAAAAACTTTTCAGTTTTGGGATCCCTGGGACCAGAAGAATAATTGCCGTTGTTTAGTGCACTTGGAAGCCATTGGGTCATTTTATAGGAGAGGGCTTTTAGAGGTTAAGGTGTCAACATGCATTACTTATTTCCACTTTCCATGTGCATATTTATTACTACTTAAGTTATGTGTACAATAATCCTTCTATAAATCAAAACTTTAACTTTTAGCATATTGTCTTCTACTAATGTTCAAAACTTTTAAATTAAAACCAATTAACAATGTATTGCCTGTGAATCATTTTATTTGATAGTATAATAAGAAAACCAAACATTGTCTTAGTATTGGAAGAAGTGTTCAAATTTAAATCAAACATTTCCAGGTCAGGAGTTGCGTTTAGAATATATTGGGATATGAATAAACGGGGATAGGTAAAATGATACCTCTTATTCCAAGAAAATCTTGTAAATGTTGACTTATATGGCACTTGTAAAACAGATTTAGTCATGTGCACTATCCCTATCCCGGGTGTGCACTTTTAGTACAACTCTCAACCATGTGCGCTTTCCGAATCCCGAGGTTCTGTGAGATTACAAACACTATTGTTTAGTCAGTCTCACTTGGGTACACGGATTATAGGATGGATAGATTCATGTCAAAAATGACCTTTTGAGTAGATTATCTTCTCAGATGGGAACATCTTGTCAAAAAGGAAATGTGAAATCTTGTCAAATAATGAATTGAAGATATTGTAAATTTGAATATACTTGTTACAATAAAACGGAAACTATTCATTTTGATAAGATTGTCGGTTCATTTTGATAACATACCTAATCAATATGAACAGTATATCTCATCAAAACGAATCAAGCTTTGTACACCAAACATATCGAAATTTGCATTCCTCCCGTACGCGCAGCAACTTTTCAGTTTGTAGATCCCTGGAACCAGAAGAATAAATTGCCGTTTTTTTAGTGCACTTGGAAGCCTGTGCGATATGTGGGGTCATTTTATACTTCTTTTATAGGAGAGGGCTTTTAGAGGTTAAGGTGTCAACATGCATTACTTATTTCCACTTTCCATGTGCATATTTATTACTACTTAAGTTATGTGTACAATAATCCTTCTATAAATCAAAACTTTAACTTTTAGCATCCCAGCAAACACAAAACGTTTTCGACATCATTCGCAAAAGGTTATAAAATGTTGTCAGAAAACGTTTAAATGTCGGGTTATATAAAGGGTATATTAAGGGTATAAAACGTTTTCATAACATTGAAAAACATTTTTTGATAATCTACTGCCCAGTAAATACAAAATGTTTCACAGAAAACGTTTAATGTCGGGTTATATAAAGGGTATAAAAACGTTTTAATAACATTCCAAAAACATTTATAAAAACCTGATGCAAAACATTCTAAACAGAATGTTATTTTTGAGTTGAAAAATATTTTGCGAAAAATGTTTGCCCAAAATATTTGCAATAACGTTTTAAATACGTTTTTATGACCTTTATATAACCCGACATTTAAATGTTATTAAAACGTTTTGAAGAAAACATTTTAAGAACATTTCTGTGTTTGCTGGGGGCAAATATTTTAACATAATGTTATTTTTAACATAATGTTATTTTTAAAAGTGTTGACAAAATATTTGGCAAAAAATGTTTGCAAAAATAGTTTACAATAACATTTTTGAAAATATTTTAGAAATATTGATGTAGTGTGTTTTCATACAAAACGTTTTAAAACGTTTTCATGACCTTCATATAACCCGACATTTTAATGTTATTAAAACGTTTTTACCTAAACCAAAAGCCAAAATATAACTTATTTAAAACGTTTTAAAAACGTTTTTGTGTTTGCTGGGATATTATCTTCTACTAATGTTCAAAACTTTTAAATTAAAATCAATTAACAATATATTACCTGCTTTTTATTTTATTTGATAGTGTCAAATGTTGCACAATTGATATTCCCCCCAAAAAATGTTCCAAAATTGATGTTTACCGTATTCTTTGAGTTACCTCAGTCGCTTTCATGTAATCGACATGGATTGATTGTTGTATAGATTAAAAAACAGCCGAATCTTAAATATTGTTGAACATTTCAATTTACTCTCATTTTTAATATTCTTTATATCCGGTCAGTGTATGCGTGGTCATTTAATCAACTTATCATGCTTATGGGGGCGTCTTCAAAACCCGGTGTTTAAATTAAGACAGATATATCTCATTATGTGATGCGATCAAGCAAAATCAGTCGGAACTCGGAAATATGAAATTTTGAGCTTTTTATCGGTCAGGAAAAATCATCTACAAAGCTGCATTTTACAGAAAACCCCATTGAAATTGAATAACCCGTTCCAAAGGTATGAGCAATCAAAGTGTTTCCAAAACAATAGGAAACAAAAGGAAATATTTCCTTTGTTTGGCTATATCTCAAAATCAATATTTGCGAGTTCCGACTGATTTTGCTTGATCGCATCACATATGAATCGTAATAAATGATAATACCTGGAACGTAACAGAAAACGTTATATGAGACATTCTTTATCCTATCATATTGCGAAAGCGAAATTGCTCTTCTATGTCAAGGACATCGTGATTTACTATCAATGAATATGATCTGGTATGTATTATGATCTACGAGATCATGTAACAGATATATGATGTCTGATATCATGTTATGTTATGAGATGAAACCAAATTAGATATTGGTAGCAATTAGAAACTGTTTTTAACTTGTAATTGGGACATATTATTTAACTGACGCAGAATACTTGTAACACGATAGTATTAGTATCCGTTTAGAAAGGAGCAACCTGGTCTCTCTAATATTCAGTTTGTATGGCATTGAACCCATATTCTTAATCAATCTATATATATGCGACTGCATTTACTGCAGTCAAATAGCCATCTCTGTTTTACATTGATATTGATGTTGGGCAATTATGTCGATTTTGCGAATAATATCATATGATTAATCATCACTTTTCATCAAATGGGCCCGTTATCCAGTTGAGACATCCAGTCACCTTAAGGTTACACTTACCAACAAAAAATATCAAGGCCGCAAGGCCAGCAGGCCAGAGGCCGGAGACTCCCACACTCTAAGTGGTACCCCAATATAAGGTCTCCGCAGTTCAGAAAGCAAGAGTAACCTTAATGTAACATTGACCAACAGTAAATGTAACATTAGCCAACAACAACCTTAATGTAAAACAGAGGGCGCTATATAATTTTACTGCCGCATATGTAGAGACCACTTGACATGTGATGTCATTGCCCGGCAGTATGCGCACGCATTATGGCACTTTCCATTGTTCTTTGCCCTGCAGTGTGCGTGCGCATCGTAGTTTGCTCAGGGCATGTGTATTTTAAATCTCCCACCACATTTCATATAGTACAAGAAAGCCATTGAACAGTGAAGCGGCTCGTTCGAGCATATCGAAAGACCAATCCCTCGCCTTTGTTGATAAACAATGATGTCAAGTGGTCTATAGAATGATTAAAAAAATATGTTCAGTGCCATACAGATTGAATATTAGAGAGACCAGGTTTTTCCTTTCAAAACAGTTTCTTATTGCTACAAATATCTAATTTGTTTTCATCTCATAACATACCATGATCAGACACCATGTATCTGTTACATGAACTCGTAGATCATAATACATATCAGATCATATAGTAAATCACGATGTCCTTGCTGCGCCAATAAAGTATCCTTACACTTGGAAAAATAATCACAATTTCCAAACTGAGCAATATTGGGGTAAACTTGTTTTTTTAATAGATGCACTATCTAATCCTGCACATTTTGACACCACATTAAATCCAATGTGACTTCAAGAAGCAAAGTTACAAGCATTTGATTAGACGAAGGTCCAGTTTTAAAAGTGACAAACTGGTCTATTCAAAACTCCACAGACTAGCCATCTGGTTTGAGAGTGGTGAATGGCTAATTTATGCATTTGGCTTCAATTTAAAACAAAAGGAACAAAAGAAAACTGAAACAAAAGAACTGACAAATAAAATGAAAGTTACGAAAAGTACAGAGAAGTAAAACTGAAATAAAAACTGCTTTAAATAACGCTTCATTGAAGAAACTGTGTTGTCTCTTTGTTTCGCTTGGTTGAATCTTTTTGCGACTTGTATAGGCCACTTTGTCACTTTTAAAACGGGACATAATGTGCAGGATTAGATAGTGCATCTATTAAAAACAACAAATTTACATCAATATTGTTCAGTTTTGAAATTGTGATTATTTTTCCAAGTGTAAGGATATTTTATTGGCGCAGTATAGAAGAACAATCTTGCTTTCGCAATATGCTAGGATAAAGAATGTCTCATAATGTTATCTGTCATGTAGACTCATAAATCACATACCAGTTATTACCATCCATATGAGATATACGAGTATGTGCTACTTGATGGCGCCCCGTGAGTTGGTTACATGACCACGCATCCACTAATTGGATATAAGAATATTAAAAATGAGAGTAAATTTTAATTTACTCTCATTTTTAATATCTTCAACAATATCTTGATTTAAGACTTGGTTGTTTTTAATCTATACAACATTCCATCCAGATGGATTACACGAAAATGACTGAGGTAATTTAAAGTATTGCAACATTCGGCCCAATAAAATAAAATGAGTCGTAAGCAATACAGTTTTTAATTGTAAAGTTTTATGCTAAAAGTTTTGATTTAAGGAAGGAATCATACACATGGCTAAATTTGTAATAAACATGCACCTTGGAAATGGAAACCATTGTGTATGTTAACATCCTTATCTCTAAAAGCCCCTAAAAATGACCCACATATCACGTAGGGCGTCAAGTGGAATTTCCAAAAATGTCAATTTATTCTTCTGGTCCCAGGGATCCCCAAACCGAAAAGTTTCTGCGAGTACGGGGAGGTATAAATTCGATTTGCTTGGTGTACAAAGTTGCACTCTAATTTCGTACTATTCATTGTTTAAAAAAAATAAATCCCTACTCAATTATTTTTACTCAACTATTCATTTTTGATGAGATATACTGTCCATTTTATCATATTATCACTTTGAACTAACAGTCTGATCAAAATTAACGTTCAATATCTTCAATTCATTATTTGACAAGATTACACATTTTCTTTGTGTTATGTCCACCTCTGAGAAGATAATCTACTCAAAATGTTATTTTTGACAAGAATCCATCCATTCTATAATCCGTGTGCACAAGCAAGGCTGACTACACAATAGTGTTTGGCATGATGCAGTCATGTCTACAGTAGAATTCATTTTTCGACCTTTGCAGGACTTAAACCCCATTAAAAGCTATTAAACCAAGATAACACTCATTGAAGCAGCTCAACTGATTAAATCAGATCTTCTCTGGTTGTGCACAAGTGTCTGTTTTCAATGTGCGACATCGCAATAAAGCTGGTATTATAGCTTCAGTTGGGTAACCGATTATAAAGGAAACGAAAGGAAACAATGGTATGTGTACCTTTGTTCACGAAATGAGACAAAGACCTGCTTTTTGTTAACCAGCATTCTTCAAAATGAGCAACATAATGATTGTTGACTTAACACGGTTTGGAAATAATTTCTTCATATTTTTGGTGTTATCTGTCGTTTACATATCCTTCCTAAAACACAAAAGTGCGACCCTCTCCAAACATCTAAATTAGCTAAAAATTTAGGACATGTTACAAAACTATATTTTCTAGAACCTATTTAGAATAGTTAAAATGTAGCTTGTACCGTTTTTTTTGTGGCATCCTTCAGAAGTGAGCGGTCCGATACCCATATTTTCGGTCAAATCTCCATTCAATTAACACGGGGAGTTGGCTAGCTATGCCTTGCCCTCACTCATATTTTACAAAAGTGCGACTATTTCTGAACATCTAACCTAGCTGTAATTTTAGGTCATGTTAGAGAAATATATTTGCTAGAAGTTTGGAGAATAGCTAAAATATTGGCTGGTTATTTTTCACACAGTGATGTTAACTAGGCAAGTGCCCATTCTTCCAACGTACATCATTTGTAGAGGTCACGCGTCAATGGTGAGAGCACTGTGTATTGTGTATAGGAAAACGGACAGTAACTGCAGTATGGCCGGTAAATTCACCCGTTCGCCCGTAAATATTAGAGAGATTTCCAAATGTACGTATCATATGCCCGTTCATCTATAGAGGGTATCCACTTTACTCATGCGTGACTTCTAACAAAAGGCGCTGATTCCCGTAGTATTCCTCATTCAAACCAATTCAATGCACGACCTCGCAGTTACCTGCATGACTTTCAGACTTTGGCGGGCTATTTTGAATCAGTCATGGTTACACATGCACATTCATTCTTTTGAAAGTCCTAAACAAGGTATAGCAGTTGCTGATAGGATATGCAACTTATAGAACACGGACAACCTCTATTCAAAGTGGAGAGTTTGTGAAATGCAGTTCAGAAACCTAACCATGAAGCAATTCCTGGAGAGGGCAATCCCTCATTTGCATGTGACGCATTCTTATTTAAATTAGCAATTGTGTTATTGCTTAATATTCATATGTTATGGGGAGCACTTTACACCACCAGGTTAGGCAAGTCATGAATAATTTATCGTTGTGAAGCCAAATAAACTTATTATTTCCCAGGCTTGAAAAAAAATTACAGGCAGAGGTGGGAATCGATCTCGGTACCTCCCGGTTAAAAAGCACAGTACATGACCACTAAGCCAGCTAAATATCTGTTGTGAGACGTGTAACATTAAATCAGTAATAAAAGAAGTAGATTCTTATTTTGGGCTCAAATTGTAGAAAAGGGGAAATGCTCTAAAGAAAATAAAAATTGAGATCTTTAAACAAAATGTTACGGCTCTATTGAAAAAAAAAGATTGATATCAAAATAACTTATATTTATTTCACGAGGCGGCATTGTCACAGACGAACACTGTATAGGCTAAAAACTAGATCATTAGCACTAGACGCCGTCGTAGCTCAGTGGTAGAGCATCAGACTGGTAATGCAAAGATTGATGGTTCGAGTCCTCCTGTCAGCAATGTTTAATTTTGTGAATGCAATGCTACGATACAATTTGTTCAAATTTTTCTTATTTATTTATTTCTTTTTTTATTTATTTATTTATTTATGTAAATAATTATGCATGTATTTATTTTGTTTAATCACTCACTCAAACTCTTTAGAAAAAAGGGCTCTTGGTCGATCAGTTCATTTATTCAATGTTTGATGGTTTCATATGTCTATTGATCGAAATTGAATATCATATAACTTATTCATATTCATTGTTTGTGAATTGATTGATTGATTAATTAACTGATTGATTGATTTATTGAGCCGGTGCAAGTGAGTGCGTGAAATGTTAGAGGTGAATTACTTGAACAAGCCTTAATAAATAAATTAATTAATTAATTAATTAATTAATTAATAAATAAATAAATAAATAAATAAATAATTAAATAAATAAATAAATAAATAAATAAATAAATAAATAAATAAATAAATAATTAAATAAATAAATAAATAAATAAATAAATAAATAAATAAATAAATAAATAAATAAATAAATAAATAAATAAATAAATCGCTTTCCCACTCTCAGCCTGCCAAAAATATTGTGACCACCCCCCTGTTGGACATTCAAATTATCGGGATCCCAAATAATGATTAAATACATCAGATTGGTAGATGTGGGCCTACAGTAAGAAAACTATTTTTTTTAACTAAACCGATATTTTACTCATTATTGACCATGGTAGGCGAAACCGTCAATAGTGATTAAAGAATTTTTGTTCAAAATAAAATGTACATATATCATAAGCGTTTCCGGACCTTTACTGTTATCCTGCCCCCCCAAATCCTCAAATCCCGAAGCTCAAATCCTTACATATGGGTCCTTACTTTCCTGACAATCCTTAGATATGGGTATGCTACCTATTTTCGGCAAAATCGTGACCCTTAAAAATGGTTATGGGTTTGGAAGCTCGGGCCGCACATCTCCGTCGAAAAATAATCCAAGTACCCCCCCCCCCAGTTAATCCTAAGCCAATTAAAGCGTTTTAAGGCCAAAATCGCACCCTTCTCACCCCAATTTTACCCTTCCTCAGGACTCATAATTATTGCCTGATAATCTCCTAAATTATTCAATTGTTTTTTCGATGGGCCTAAACTCCTGTAATATGCATGCACATATTAAATACAGCAAGCTACATTCAAATTATACATGCACGATGCAAGTGCTATTCCAGAAACGCTGCACATCAGTGACATCACTTAATTAATATTCACCGGTAGTGAATAGCAAGCTTCGAAGGTTGAAAGTGCGCCCGCTTTACGGCCTGAGAGCAATCCGGTAGTGGCGTTTCAATTTATTACGTGTTGGGAAATCCACAAGATCAAATAGAACGGTGAGTGATGATTATTTACTTGTTTTTAAAAACAAACTTCTCAGGCCAGTAATAAACTACGTTCACGGCCGACAACTATAGTTTGAATGATATTTATTATCACACGAGGAAATAAAAACAAACGAATATGGCGCCTCGCGTGCTTCAGGTCAGGTCAGTGGTCAAAGGTTTTTTTATCGCTAAATCGCTGGCTGGATATCGTATCAAATTCAAGTGATACACTACCGTCGTATTATTGACACCAATTCCTAATTTCGACATTACTATTGCGAAAGGTTATTCCATTATCAAATTAGTAGACTTTCTGTAAAAAACAAATCACTGGTGCCTGATGGGAAATACTAGCGCGCCATCACCGGATTGCTCCCAGCTCTGCTAGCTGGCGCTCTTTCAAGCTTGCTACTCGCATTGAACAGGCAGAGTTCGCAAAACTAACGGCGTCGTTATTTGCCAACCCTAAAAGGGATCGAAATTAATTATTCATAAACCGATCGATAACTGGCCTCATTTTCTAACTAGCAAACCAGCGGGATTTGTCATAGGTTTGCGTTGTCAATAGAACAACCGTGAAGTTAGTGTCACCCCCTTGACCTAACGTCTAGAGGATTATAGAGGATTATCTATTCTTAACCGTTCTGCCATGAAAGCTATCAAGGAAATCTGGCCGTCCCAAATAAGGCCTAAAAATTGTTTAATTGGCGTAATATAAAAACAATTAGGGTAGGTCGGTCGGCAATTTTTTTTTTTATATTATTATTATTTTTACACACATTTTAAGCTGTAAATTGCGTAAACTGGAACCAATTTGTTTACATTTTTTAATTTTATGGCAAAAATATAAGAAAAAAAGTCTAGGGTCGGGCCTATTTTTAGGGTAGGTCGGGTTACGCCAATCAAACAATTTTTTTAGGCCTAAGAAATACTACGAAATATCTAGAAATACTCAGAAATTTCCGTCTTTAACCCTTAAACTACTTTGCAATGGTTACATATCCAAGTTTAACTCCTGTGGAAGATTTTGGAAATACCTTTTACGGTGGAGTATGAATTTTAAATAGAATGAACTCTTTAGCAGCTCCATTTGAAACTCACCCTCTCTCAGTGGAAGATTCAGGTTGATTTTTTCTCAGAGGGTGCGTGAAATTCAAATAGAGCCACTTAAGGGCTGGGGTATGAATGTTTGGACAGTATTTATTTTAGGACATTAGAGCACATGAGACATATCGAATTGCATTCTGAATACGGAGAATGTCTTTATGATATCAAATAATTTTGATTTTTTGAAATTCGCAATTTAATATACTTTTTATGGCAAATCATTAAAAATTGATGTTTTTGATATTTAACAGTACTCGAAGTAAACTTTATAAATCTGATGATTTATACTTAAAGAGTATGTAGGTGGGATGAAAAGCCGACGATCAATTGAAAATTTTGACCTTTCGTATTGAAGATATGAAACACCAAAAAAATTAGGTAAAAAAAAAAAAAAAATCCATATCTTCAATATGAAATGTCAAAATTTTCAATTGACCGTCAGCTTTTCCTCCCAGCTACATACACTTTAAGAATATATCATTAGATTTATATAATTTACTTCGAGGACTTTTATATATCAAAAATTTGAAAAATATCAAATTTTTATAATTTGTCATAAAATTTGTATTATATTGTGATTTTCAAAAATGAAAATTATTTGATATCAGAAAGACATGCTTCGTATTCAGAATGCAATTGATAGGTCTGAGGTGCTCTCATGTCCCACAAAAAATTTTGTCGAAACGCAATAAACGCTCATTCTAGATCCCTTAATATGTTCAAATATATTAATTCCGTTTGAAATTCATACTCTTTTCCAAAGCTATTTCCAAAATCTTCCACAAAGTAGTGTTAATTTTAAATGGAATAGTCCAATGTTTGGTCACATGACTGTATGTGAAGAGGAATTGTTTTTGCATGAATGAAGCGTTTCTCGTTGTTATTACCACCGTTAGCACAAAAGCAATAGTTGTGCGTAGTAATATTTCAACTAAATTGTTGAATATCCCATGGACATTTTAAAATAATTGAAATATAGTGCTCATTACATAAAGACAACACTTATCTTCCAACGTGAATTACATGGTTCATTTTCGTTTCGATAATGTTCTGTTCAATATAGAATTTGAAAACAATGAGTGAATGTTCACGCCGAGTACTTTCGCTGATGTATTATAAACTCTATTTGAGCGCGTACCCTAGATTTAAAATGATTTTACATAGATATTACACACAATTCAAAATTGAAAATAGACGAAATGTAAGTAAAATGTAACATTTTAGGTATTACCGTAACATGTTCCATCAAAGGATTACAAAAACTGAATTTAGTGAATACCATACACACAGGTCTTATCTCGCGGGAAAAGTTAACGATTCTGACTTTTATCCTTACACTGAAGTTATCCTTACACTTACTGAGGCGTTAATTAAATTGTTGCACTTTTAAAAGATTTGCAACCCCCATTTTTGTTTCTTTTTAATTAATGAAGAGTTAAGATAATTGTAACACAGGTCCCAATAGACAAATGCGCAAACATGAAGGCAAGATTTAAGGAGCGCTTTTATGCGAGTTCAGGAAGTATAATTAATCTTCGGATTTTCCTTAAACAGTCGCTGTAAAGTCACTTTCTACAATCAATTAGAAGAGATTTGTGTAACAGGAAAATAACACGCCGTTTCAAATCACCGAAGAATTAGACACCTAGTGCTTTCATTAATCAAGTCAGTCACCTGAAATAGGTGTAGATCCACCAATTACTTTCGCATTAATTGGAATTGTCAAAGTAAGCAAAGATGATCAATGCTCTACATGCTATTACCTATCAATTAAGACAAGGCGACTGTACCGGAACGATCGGTTACGGATGAAAGGTGTTTTCCCTCTTGCTCTCAAATTTGGTAGCTTGGGAACTTATCTAAATCTAAATTTTGGAGCACAGTTTTCGCACCCTTGCTTATTTTGAGTCTGCTGAGTATGGTGTCGCTATTCACTATGCATCTCAGTTTAACTCCAACGGAGCTGTAAAGTGATTCATTCACGATTCAAGTGGAAACATTTTCTAAGAATTAAAATATCTGTTAAAATTGGTATAATAAGTACAAGTACAGTTAATGTGTTCAAATTGGAAACACTGATGAACCTACTGGAAGCAGTCAAGGAAAATAATAGTTTTAGTTTGCACTATGTGAAGTTAAGAAAAACCGATAAAAATGCTATTGTTTGAAAGTGCTATTGGCCTAAAAATTAATTTAGACCCCTGTACGATATTTGGGGTCATTTTTGTTTGGGATGGGGTGGCTTTTTGAGGTCAGTGTGTCAACATAAATGACTGCTTTCCATTTCCCAGATGCATAGTTATTACACATTTAACCATATGCGCGACTCCATTTTCAATCAAAACTTTTACTTTTAGAATATTATCTGATTATCGTCAACTAAATGCTCAAAACTTTCAATTAAAATAATGCCAAGTGTTTCCAAAAATTGTACCAAAGTCAGGAATCAATATATACCGTCTCCTTGAGTTACAGCAGTCGCATTTATGAAGACATCTGTAGAGATTAAAACCAACCGAATCTTGATTCAAGATATTATTGAACATCTTGATTTACTACCAATTTTAGTTTTCTTAATATCCGGTTAGTGTATGCGTGGTCATGTAACCAATTTATATGGCGTCTTAAACTTGATGCTTAGCGAAGTGAAACCCAAACTTGCAGATCTTTGAATTAAGATATCATATAGCACATATAATTTATATGAATTAAAATAACCGGTGATTAATGTGTTTATGTGACAGATATTATGAGACATCGTATATCCTGGCAGATTACAGAGCGAGGTTATTGTTCTAAATCAAGGCATTCTAAAACACCGTGATTTACTTAACGATGTTATTATCTGGCATATATTGATCTACGTGTTCATGTAACAGATCTATGGTGTCTGATCATGTTATGTCTGATCACGGTATGTCTAGAAAGTAAGATAAAAACAGATTAGATTTGGTAGCAATAAGGAACTGTTTTGATGTCGTTTGTATGTAAAAAAACCCTTCTAATTGGGACACATTATTAAACTAATGCAGAACAAACTTAACGCGATAGCATCCGTCTAGGAAAAGGGAAGACACCTTTAGCGCGCACATCGAGACATCAGAGCACACGAGAGAAATTAAAATACTTACCAAATTACACATAATAAATACACGAATTGCATTATCGTTCGTAATGAAAAAAAAGAAAAGTAAACGTATCATTTGAGACATAAATGTAATTGTGCAAATAAACAACTGAAAAAACAGTTAATAATAAATGATATAGCAGATCTCATCAAATGAAAACAGTTAAGTAAACGTAACATTTTGAGAAATAAATCGAGCAATTATGTAAATTGTGCAAATGAATATCATATAATCCCAAGAGTGAAAAAATCATAATTTCTCACCACTGAGAAGAGTAGATTTAAATCAAATAACAGATTAAAACTTTGTTCTGAAGACATTACTTGAAGAAACGGATGTGGAAGTGAGAATTCCATTTGTAGTTCTGCTATATAGGACGTATTGGGTGGCCTAGGGGAAATCAGACCCTTATTGTAAGACAATTCATGTGCTCAAAGTGAATACATGTATGTCTTTAAAGTTCTGTTGTGTAAATACATAATCGGCTAAGTTATTCCGGGACTTCATGCACCAAAGACGATTAGCCTATCTGTTAGGCCACGCTATGCCATAGCCACTACCATAAGCAATGATAACTGCTCTCAATATATAATGGACCAGTGTCATAAAGCCACGATTTGGACCATTGTGGAATCGAGTTGTCTTATTTATTATCTGTCTTAGCATTCACAAAGGTAAATCCATTGGTAATCGTTAAATAGCTATCATATGATTATGATTTTTGGTGCGAGAGGTCCCGGGTTCAATTCCCCGCAGGACCAAAAAAAATCTCCGCTCTCCCCGTGGTTCATCTGGTAATGGCGGGGCAGATGATCCATGATAAAGACCTCGTTTACAGGCGGGTCCGATCAGGGTAACGCCCGATTGTCGGCTACACTTGCCTGTCCTGTAAAAATACCCGACCAGCTATCTACGGCGACCCCCTTCGTTCACCAGGTCACTTGTGCCTGGCCGAAGTTTCGTCAGTGTTATCTCATAGATTTCAGCTGTTAATAATGCCTAGATATGCCCGACATAAAAAAAAACACCGTCAATTCTGATATGAAATTGAATTTAGACCGAATGAACTAATGTGTCACTCGTGATTTCACATTAAAATGATGACTGCTGCTCCATAGTATCAAATATTAATGAGAATGTCACGCAAATGTCTAAAAACAAAAAAGGGCTTTAAAGAAGTCAATAAAATGTTAGGCTATAAGTATCTCAAACACGCTCTCATCATTTCAGTCTCACAAATTGAATTCTCTTTTCCCGCCATTAAGGGCTGGGGTATGAACGTTTGGACAGTATTTATTTTGGGACATTAGGGAACATCAGACATATCGAATTGCATTCTGAATACGAAGAATGTCATTCTGATATCAAATAATTTTGATTTTTGAAATTCGCAATTTAATACACATTTTATGGCAAATCATTAAAATTGATATTTTTGATATTTAACAGTACTTGAAGTAAACTTCATTAATCTGACGATTGATACTTAAAGTGTATGTAGGTGGGATGAAAAGCCGACGATCAATTGAAAATTTTGACCTTTCGTATTGAAGATATGGATTTTTTCCCAAAACACCAAAAAAAATTGGTCTTTTGGGAAAAAACCATATCTTCAATATGAAAGGTCAAAATTTTCAATTGACCGTCGGCTTTTCCTCCCTGCTACATACACTTTAAGAATATATCATTAGATTTATATAATTTACTTCGAGGACTGTTATATATCAAAATTTTAAAAATATCAAATTTTTATAATTTGTCATAAAATTTGTATTATATTGTGATTTTCAAAAAAATGAAAATTATTTGATATCAGAAAGACATGCTTCGTATTCAGAATGCAATTCGATAGGTCTGAGGTGCTCTCATGTCCCACAAAAATACTGTCGAAACGCAATAAACGCTCATTTTAGATCCCTTAAGTACCTACAAAAGAAGACGATGTAGTAGAAATGGGACAGCCTGGAGCAAAGTCGTCACAACAAACCTTGTTATTACGCCTTTTCTAGCCTTGTCGTCTTCGGTGAATCAACTTTAACCTGAGGAGGACAATTCAGCACTCAATATTTTTAAGTTTCACATTAAAGATAGCTGAAGATAGAGGCTCTCACTACGTCCATTGTAGTATAGCTGATAGTCTTTGCAACTTATATAGGTCAACCTATATCTATATTCCGTATGTTTTCCTCCAGGCAGTATTAAATTTAGATGTTTTTTTCTCTACTGATAATAAGATATAAAAGTATACATTTTCAGAAAGGAAAGGGAATCCAACTAAACATGGCAGATCCCTGCAAATATGAGCAGTGTTTGAGGAGACCACAAAATTTTATTTACCTTCATTGCTTCGAGGAAGGCATACGAACTATAGCAGGTAAAAGATGCACCATAAATAAGTGGGGACAATTTTTGACTGTACCGAAAAGCAATTGTGTATAGGATTACATGAAATTCGATCCGTGTTTGCAGTGATGGGCATAACAATTGTTCAACTAAATTGTTGAATTTTCAATGGACATTTTGAATGATTGAGATACATGGCTCATAAAGACACCAGTCAGGTTCCAATAGGAATTGATGCGTTTCAGTTTCCAATGAATAAATTCTGATCAAAACACATTTAACGTTCACGGCGAGCAATTTTGCCGATGCATTTAAACTCTATCTGAGAGCGTAACCTCGATTTTAAATGGGTTTACATAGATGTTGCACGAAAGCCAACACAAAAATAGGTGAAATTTAAGTAAAATTTAAATTTTTAGATAACACCATTACATGTACCATCATGGGATGTTAAAAAGCTTCACTTAGTGGTTACTATGGAAACGGGTCTTATCTCGCGGGAAAAGTTTTACATTCTGACTTAAAAGTTCTTTGCTCACTTACTGAAGCGTTAACATCGGTATTATTAATTTAATTATTGCTCTTTTAAAATAAGTTTTTAGCGCCATTTTTTTCTTATTAATGAAGATTTAAGGAAACTTTCACACAGGCACCCAAGAGGCAAATACCCAAACATAGAGGTGAATTTTAAGGAGCACTTTGCAGAATCCAAGTTCAGGAAATATAATTAATCTACAAATTGGGCCATTCCAGTTGAAATTAATAATTTCATACACTCCCTATGGAAGACATGACCTAAATATTCCACACAGGGAGTGTGAATTTCAAATGGTGTTACTTGAATTGGTGACTGCATTTGAAATCTGTGAAATTAACCCTAATACTCTCACGTGATGCAATTATCAGCCTAAGTGATACGCGCGGTTTCGTTTGCCTGGTCAGCGAAACATCCGTGGCTATCGGTCACCGACCTAGCACGCGAGGGGTTTTGTTTTCGAATCCCGACCAAAACAAATAACCTCTTGGTTTATCTTTTCTCTTTGGTCCTCCCTTCCTTCCTTTACATTCGTCAAAAAGCATTTGGGCATTAAAGTTAAGGTCATTGTCTTCTACAGAACATATTCTCTTCCCATCATGGACTATTCCAAGGGGGTACTTTCTAGCGTCGCAAAATACATCATCTCCCTGGGGGTGTAGAGTTCTGTTCATTGCATTGATAGAATACGGGCATTTCAGATTGTGTCTTCATCGGAAAAAAGGAATCACGAAAAATGGTACAGATGACTAATACCTTTCGCAGGCAAAAAAGAAACTCCTCTTCTAGGAGTTATTGACATGAGGTCGTTTTTTTAGACACGAAGGTGCAAAACTAATGACGGTAAACGCAGTTGTATACTGTCGGCGTCCACTCTTTACACAGATGTTCTATATACATCGCTCTACACTGCTTCACAGGTGTATTATAGCAATAGCAACATCGATTGACTTGACGATAAATCACATATGGAATCAGTATGCCCATATTAAGAAAAGATAATTGCAAAGACCATGTTCTATGAGATTGTACTACGTCACACCTCTACCCAATAGTGCATGATGTGAAGAAGGGGAAAGGTATATAGAAAGTGTATGGATTTCAACTGGAATAGCCCAAAACCATTGCTGGAAAGTCGCTTCCTACAGACCATCTGAGGAAATTTGTGCAACATTTTAAACGCCGTATGGAATCACCGAAAAATTCTGCGAGGAAGAATTATACACCAAGAGTGCTTTTGTTAATCTGAAATAGGAATTTATGTACTCTGCAAACCCACAAATTATTTCCCATTTAATTGGAATCGTCAGAACAAGCAAAGATGCTCAATGCTCGACATGCTATTACCTGCCAATTAAGAAGAGGCGACTGTTCCAGAACGATCAATTACGGGTGAAAGGTGTTTCCAATTTACAACTTGTTACCCATAGCAAGTAATGCTCGTGCTGCAACTTCCCAATGCAAAAACAAGTACTACTAATAGTCAAGTACAAAATTCGAACTTGATCCGGACCATTCTGGATTCAGGTTGTCTTATTTATTGTTTTAGGATTCGCAAAGCTAAAATCAATTTCGTGCGTAATTATTGCAAATAATTTTTTTTTAAACAGTGTTTCTAGACTTAAAATGCAATTTGCGTAGGTGCCATTTTTTAAGGCAGCATCTGGCGCGCAGCTTATTTTTAATACCCCATGTCCAAATAAGCTGAAATTTCACAGGGATGGTAGAAAGACCTTTACTGAGACATTTACAGAATTTTGACAATTCTTTTTTATTTTACGAAAAATAGGTAATTACGCCCGAAATAATGCCGAAAAATCGCAAATCTTAAGGTCATTCACCCACGAAATTAATATATTTCCCTATTTTCTTTCTGTAACTTTCAAGATCATGTCTTTAGCTATCCATTCTTTCAATTTTTGAATACAAAATTTAGATTAAGGAGGTGAAAAACTACGCGCAAACTATATCCTTTCAAAATCCAAAATGGCCGCCGTTTCCATAGCAACCAAAGCTGACCAATTTGGCATGATTTTTGGAAGTTGATTGCCTGGGCTAGTATGCTGACCAAATATAAATGCCTTGGGTTAAATATTACAGAAAATCACTCTGATCTCGCCTGGGTTACCTTAAAGTTACACTATTACTCTAATATGACCTGAAAAATACCAATACTGATTAAGCATTGGCTGGTTAATTCCAAATTGAAAACTAGCAAGCGGAGAATACTGTTCAACAGTAAACATCGTCAAGGAAATCTTGTCCCAATTGGAAAATACAGTGTGGGCCAAAAACAACTTTACCCAATTTCAGAGGGTGGTTGCTCAAACTGTAGAAGAGCTATTCATGATATTGTTACATATTCTAAATGTTTATCTTTCTAAAAGTATATGATGAAGAAATGAAAGCAAAAGAAGCTAAATTAACAAAATGGTGCTAGTTTTACATCCGATGGTCAAAAATCACTTTGTCCACATGTAATTCAATGGGATGTGTCCGATTGCTGAGAAAGGCATACATGTGCGTTAGACATACGTGTAATTGGTAAACACGTTTGGCTTGTCTTTGAAAAGTGATCATTGTTTTACATTCATAAACGAAATACAATCGATTTTAATCCCCATTTACGTGTCAAGTACTCGAACTTCACTCCTGTCATTGACCAACAATTTGCATAAAAATTATACAATTACAAAGGTTTCACCTGACGCATTTTTTCGTGCATTTTGTGACTGCGAGTATATTTTCTAAATAGGTTTGCAAGATGTCAAGATAAAGCAATTCACAACACAATAGAGGACTTTTATGGCAGAGGTTTACTTAAGAACAAAAAGCTTTTTGGAAGTGCAGCGTCAATTTCGGATTTGTTTCCTGAACGTAAGAGTCCGGCTAAAACCTACCATAACTCTACATACGAACAACTTTCACAACTTCGGAAATGTGATGAATAGATGCCAAGCACGAATTGGACGTCTAAGAACTGGCCGTTCGGCTGCAACAGCGGTTCAAAGGGAATTTGCAACTAACCTCAGAGTCCGTTCTCGACGCAACAATTTGCCGAATATACCACGAACACAATAAGTGTAATAACTGAGGTCTGAGGTTACAATTGCTTTGCGCATATTTGAAGAGAATTGTTTTTATATCTTTGCAGCATGATATTTGCATATCATGACGTAATATCGTAGCTTGACAATTAAATTGTTTATGTTTGATTTATTTGATTGTGTTATATAAAATTGCGGAACAAATGTGTGCGTATACTGAGTGGTTCTCATTCTCTAACTCGCTATTGCAAGTGATGCGACGCGACAGCCAGTAGACCTTCGCGTGGACAAAGTTAATTTTGATCCTTTGATTTAAAACTAACATCACGTTCTTATTTTAATACATTTTTGAATAGCTTTTTCACCAACTACTCTTAAGAAGATGTTTTTTTACGAATATGTGAAAACAATTTGAAGCAAACAGTTTCCAATTTTGAGATATGAACCTTTTAAATTGGGTAAAGTTGTTTTTGGCCCACACTGTATTGAGAAATACCACAAATAATTCCGAAACATTTGTTTTAACATTTGTTTTTAAAAGTATATATATCCAAGTTTAACTAGTTGAATATCTTAATATTTTTATTTTGTAATAACAATACGATTAAAGAAAAGTGAGTTTAAACATATTCGACTTGCACTTTCTTTGATCCTCATCAATCTCTAGATTGACGAGACTTGAATTTGGAGTACTGTTTTATGGCCTGGTCCTTTTCTAGTTTTAAACTTAAATGTCTGATGGTTCTGTCTGATACCCAACTTGGTAGAACACATAGCATGGATCTTACCATCAGAGCAATTTCAAATGTTGACTTTTACTTGACGTCATAGCCCTTGACCTATGCATCTTACAGAAATGACAATTGACTTTTTTGTTTCTTATGATGAGAGGAAGAATTTGAGTTATCTTACAATATGATTGAAGCAACGTCGACATTTTACATCATTTTGACCTTTGACTAAAGGCCCGTTCATACTACCACCGCATTTGCGATTCGTTGCTTTGCGATGTGGTGCGTCGCCGCACTGCATCGTACTGCAAACTACTACATTGCGATATCGCAATGAAGTTAAGTACATAACTTGGAAATGCGACGAGTTGCAGGCCCCATGTCGCATAGGGGAAAATGGGAGATCACACAAAAACAGCCAGATTTTCTAAAATAACGACAAAATCTGTTAAAACAGGCTGCTGAATTCTGCAAACTTGTGGAAAATTAGGAGAAATGCTGCTAAATATGTGTGATTTACCATTTTCCCCCATGTGACCTGGGGCCTAAAAATTCAAATCCTTCAAATCCTTCAAATCCTACAAAAGAAGAACTGTTGGGCTATTCCATTTGAATTCCATACTCCCCACCTGACAAGACATCTTCCACACAGGGAGTGTGAATATCAAGTGGAGTTGCCTGAATGGGTGACTACAAGCTACTACATTTGATATCTACACTCCTGTGTGCAAGATTGACGTCATGATCTCCATCTAGAGGGTGTAAGGATTTTAACTGGAACAGCCCATTGGCTGCATTTCACACATCGGACATATACAGGTAGGCTACTGAATCACAGTGTAAGCACATTGTGTACTTTGGAGCTGTGGAGCAAATTTGATTTAAATTTTCCGTGTTTTTTTTTATCTCGAAGTCCGCAAGTAATATGTGCGTTAAGAAAATTTAATCCGGAATCAATTCTATTTTTTTGACGTCAGAAGAAAAAAGCACTTGGAATTCCAGAAAAATGCATGTGAAATTTTAATTTTACATTGAACCCTATGCAAAATATAGTTGGAGCCAGAATTGAGCTATATCCTACATATTTGCTGCCTTGAGATTCCAGTGGTTGAAAATATGAGCGATTTCGAACGTTTCGAATTTTCACCTCCGTACCCCCCCTCACACACCACTCCCAGTGGATTATTTTTAAGGTGGGTGATTTCAAATGTAAAATCATGATCTGAGACAAGGCCCCATGTCGCATGGGGGAAAATGGGAGATCACACAAAAACAGCCAGATTTTCTAAAATAACGACAAAATCTGTTAAAACAGACTGCTGAATTCTGCAAAATTGTGAACAATTAGGAGAAATGCTGCTAAATATGTGTGATTTACCATTTTCCCCATGTGACCTGGGGCCTAGTTGCGTTGAGTTGCGGCAAAAAGTAATCGATATATCGGCATCGGCGCAAAGCAACGCATCGCAAATGCGGTTGTAGTATGAATGGACCCGGTGATACAAAGGACATGCGATTTTGCACACAGTTAGCATTCCTATACACCTTAATGTACTAGTATCTAAACCTATATCTAGCTTTTAACCGCATTGTTTAGCACTCTGTTTGATTTTTTGAGTTAATTTTTGCTACCTTTATCCAGCTTTTAACCACAATGTTTAGCAAATTTCTATAGGAAGCTAATACAGCCTGAATATATCGCCTGCTGATTTCTCAATGCTTTTTGGCATGACCTAAATAACATTTTTAATAAGCAGATTCGTGGATTAATCCAATATTGTACCGTATGCAATCAAAATATGTTTAGTTTTCCTATTGATAACTTTTACTTAGATGTTTAACATATCAGTACCTATTATACCAATCGTGTTACCGTATTCTTTTTTTCTAGATCTTTAGAACAATAAAATATGTTTCGTGTTTCCTGTTAAAATATAGCCTACACATGTATTACCTTTATTACCTTGCTTTCCCGTCATGCAGTAATTTGACGGTAGTGAAGTAGAGTTTAGTGGTGTGCGCCCTTCAGGTTAAAGGTGGTATCAGGCCTGCAGGTAAGCCTGCAGGCTGTGAATAACAGGATTGCGACACTGGGGATTTCCAGAGGTTGTGCCGATATTTATCCATTTTGCCCCATTTTGCCGGGCCGTTTTTACCGCTATAATAACGAAAGTAAACGGGTACGGTAAGTTTGATTAAAAACGGTTATGTTGAAGTCAGTATGATGGAGTTACCGTTTGCAACATCAATTGCACCACTCCCATCGAAATTTTTCTAGTGTGATATGATGTACTATTAATAGTACACTCGTGCACTCTTAGACTTAGGGGCTGTGCAATAATTATCAGCCCCCCCGGGGGGGTAAAATTTCCGAATGGCTCGCCAAAAATCGCTTGCCCCCCTCTCGGCCCGCCAAAATTGCTTGCCCCCCCCTCTCGGCCCGCCAAAAATTCTTTGCCCCCCTTGAACATGCCAAATTTTTGGGATCCCAAATTCCAAACTTTAAATGGTCTAGATGTATGTTGCGAGCGTAGCGAGCAGGAAAATTTGCATATTTAAGCGTTTCCGTACCGTTTTCCTAAGCCTTTTTAGAGCGTTTTATTAAAAAGGCGCCCTGTGAGTGCGTGCCAAAAATCGCTTGCCCCCCCCCTCTCGGCCTGCCAAAAATTGCTTGCCTCCCCCTTTGGGCTCGCCAAAAATTTCTTGCCCCCCCCAATTTTACCCTCCCCAGGGCTCATAATTATTGCACAGCCCCTTATGTGTACTTGTATAGGCTTACAGACAGTACACTCAGACACATGGACTCGCTTGCCAGTCCTACAGGGTGTATCAAAATGATTGGTACCGACGACTTTTCATTTTTTACCGATTTTTTAAACTAGTTTTTGTACCAGTTTGGGGTAAATTGTTAACATATTTGTAATTATAGCAGTTTTATCTTCTCTAAGAATTTTAGATCATAAAGATAGCACATTCAGTTCAGAAATTACATGATTCTAAAGGAAAGTAGGTGTTTTTACACTTTTCATCGTAACGCTGGGTCAGTAGCGCACCATTTTCAAAGCTCTATTGTACTATTGTGAAAATGATATGTTGAAAATCATGGAAATGTTTAATTTTTCCTTGCCTATTTCTTCATTCATAATATATATAAATGTTCTAATCAATATTTATTGGTTGAGAGTAATATTATTGACTTGAATAATTTAAGTGGGGTGAAATAAGTTTGTGTATTAACAATTTCCAGGGCGGTAATTTAAATGGTAGTATTGAGATTACTGTTAAGTAGATGGTGTGGCAGAATGGCTACAGACTGTTGACAGTGTAGGTTAGGTTAGACCTGGTAAAAGTATTCCACAGTATTCCATACTTCAGCGTGCATTCATAGTAAAGAATCGCTGGTTTACACGAAGCTATGGAGAAGTGCAGAGAAGACAGTTTCCAAGCGCAAGGAGTATCTCATTCAAACATGCTATAACTTGCAATGTTTCACAATTTGATATGGGCAGTTACAGGACGGATTCATCCCAGGTGTTAAGTCCATTCAAGATAGGGCTTCACCTCACACTGCCAGAGTCGTAAGGCAGGGACTTTCTAAAAGCATGTGTAAAGCAAATTTTTGTTATGTAGACTGAGGGGAGATATTGAAGAGCATGTATGCAATAAATAGTTCAAGCAGTGAACCTATTCATCTTGTGTTGTGTATAGTAAAACCATGATTACGTCGATCTTCGTTTAAATGACAATAGCTCCCAGATGCATCAACCTATCATCTTCAGATTATTAGATCAATAAGTTAACATATGCCCCTTTCTATTTATATTACAAAAACTATATTAATTAGTAATTTTATATTTTTGATAGATTTTTGAAAATGTCACATAGCCCGGTACCAATCATTTTGATACACCCTGTATACGCTGTGCCTATGTATAGGACTGGCTCACTATGACAAGGTTTACTATTATTTTGGGGGTAAAGATTTGTTTGTGAGCCAAAAGGGGAGCAATGTTTGGCACAGATATTTGGGCACAATTTTTATATTTATATGTCCTAAATAGTAAACAGTTGTAGAAACAAGTGTAGTCACAGTGACAATAGTATATTGTAAAATGCTATCTACCATGTGTACAGAGGGAAGGCAGGCACCATTTCAAGTATTTTCAACTCCGTTAATTTGAACCAATATCTCAGAGTTTTTCTTCATTGAAAATTAAAACTTAACTATTTTTAAGAGGCATGGAATCGATCTAATGAGCAAGAGAACTATCCACTAGATGAGAGAGGATGTGTTGCGAAGGCTTTTTTTATAACCTTTACCTTTATATGGTATCTATCCTGCGTCCAACGAAGGGCAAAGTATGCCCGGAGTACATGATGATGGCTATAGCATAACGACTCCTAATTTGCATTCATTTATCTTCATATTAGTCCAGGAGCAAGATCCCACAGGGGGCCTAAATAAGGACTTGGTTCATCCCCACTACATACAAGGTTTGACACCATAGGTAGTTAGTATGGACCCTCTAGATCACTGCTAGGTAGGTAGTGGACTCAAATTGTGGTATCACTTTTTTTTTACAGGTCATTTTATGTATGGACGTATAATCGCATAAATTCACCAAAAAATATGACAAAATTAAGGGGTAGGGGAAATATTAACTCCAAGAACTCAACTTTTACTCATAATAATGAATTTATTTTGGTATGAATATGTAGCTAATTGATTGTTCTAACTGCCTAGTATTATTTGAAAGCAAACCTAGGTTTCATTTGATCATGATTTGAAGTGGCCAATCCATACACTAGTGAAAAATCCGATTTTTCACAACAATGCGTAGGTTGGGTGTTTTTGTGACATTGGCTTCAAATTTTACTATTGTGCCAATTTCTATTTTCAAAATTGATTAAGTTTCCATTTTTTAATTTTGTTTTTAATATCAAGCATATCTAGGCAAACTTTGATGTTCTGGTTCAAATATTTATGTATGTGCATGTTTGCTTGCATGTTGGTTTGTGTTGTGTGGGTTTGGGGTACCTGTGTGTGGGTATGTGGGGTGGGTGCGGGGTGTGTATTAAGGGGTAGGGGAAATAAAAACCACCATAACTCAACCTTTACTAATAATAATGAATTCATTTTGGTATCAACATGTAGCTAATTGATTGTTCTAACTTTCCAGTATTATTTTTAACAGAAAACCATAAGATAGAAATAAAATATGATAAAATGTTAATTTTCCAATGTGTAACAGCGTAAAATTTGACAATATTAACGGGTAGGGGACGTACAAACCAACGCAACTCGATATTTATTCATTATAATTCATTCATTTTGGCATTAATATATAGCTATTTGGTTGTTGTAATCTTTTAAAGCAAAATAACCATTAATTGTTAGCGGGAAAGACATAAAATGTTAAAAAATGTCAATTTTTCATGTGTAGTACCCTAAAATATGACAATATTAAGGTGTAGGGGACATTCAAATCACCAAAACTCAAGTTTTACTGATGAAAATGAATTCATTTTGGTATCAATATGTAGCTATTTGATTGTTCTCATTTTCTAGCATTATTTTAAAAGCAATTAAACCATTAGTTGTCAGGTAGTTAAACATACAATATGAGAAAAATGTTGATATTCCATGTCTAACAGCGTAAAATATGACAATATTAAGGGGTATGGGACATACAAATCACCAAAACTCAAGTTTTACTGATGAAAATGAATTCATTTTGGTATCAATATGTAGCTATTTGATAGTTCTAACTTTCTAGTATTATTTTAAAAACAATTAAGTCATTAGTTGTCTGGTAGATAGACATAAAATGTATGAAAATGTTAATATTCAATGTTTAACAGCGTAAAATATGACAATATTAAGGGGTAAGGGGACATACAAATCACCAAAACACAAGTTTCACTGATGAAAATGAATTCCATTTTAATATGACCATATTTGACACTGTTACACATGGGAGTTTTTCTCACATTTCCTTTGTATCTACATAACAACTAATGATACTAGAACGTTAGATGAATTCATTATCACGAGTAAAAGTTGAGTTATGGGAGTTTATATTTCCCTACCCCTTGATATTGTCATATTTAGGGACCGTTCACAAACACTTGTAAGGGGGGGCTGATGCAAAAGGGGGTCTGAAAAGGGGGGGCCTGAAAAAAGTGACCAAAATTTTCCTTAGAAAATTGAGTTTATATGATTTTCTATGGGGTTGACCCATAATTTTCATGTCAAAAGGGAACCCTAAAATTTTTGAGGTCTGTAAAGGGGGGTGGGGCGAAACATTTTTGCGATGAAATTTTTTGCATCAGGCCCCTCCCCCTTACAAGTGTTTGGTGAACGGTCCCTTCTGACAGTTTATGTGTATCTACCTGACAACTAATGATCGCTTTGTTTATAGAAAGTTAGAACAGCCAATCAGATACATTTTGATACCAAGATGAATTCCTTTTCATGAGTAAAAGTTGAGTTATGGCAGTTATAAATTTCCCCTACTCCTTAATACTGTCATTTTACGCTGTTAGACATAAAAAAATTACCTTTTCCTCACAGTTTCTGTATATCTGCCGGACAAATAATGGTCGCTTTGCTTTATAATAATACCAGAAAGTTAAAACAACCGATTAGATACATTTTGATACCAAGATGAATTCATTATCATGAGTAAATGTTGAGTTATGGCAGTTTATATGTCCTACCCCTTAATATTGTCATATTTAAGCTGTTAGACATAGAATATTTACCTTTTCCTCACAGTTACTGTGTATCTACCTGACAACTAATGATCGCTTTGCTTTGAAATAATACTAGAAAGTTAGAACAATCACTTAAATACACTTTGATACCAAGATGAATTCATTTTCATGAGTAAAAGTTGAGCTGTGGCAGTTTATATTTCCGCTACCCCTTAATATTGTCATATTTATTTATGCTGTTAGACATAGAATAGTTACCTTTTCCTCACAAATACTGTGTATCTACCTGACAAATATTAATGGTCGCTTTGCTTTAAAATAATGCTAGAAAGCTAGACCAATAACTTGGATATATTTTGATACCAAGATGAATTCAATTTCATGAGTAAAAGTTGAGTTATGACAGTTTACATTTCCCCTACCCCGTAATATTGTCATCTTCACGCTGTTAAGACATAGAAAAGTTACCTTTTCCTCACAGTTTCTGTATATCTGTCTGGCAACTAATGGTTGCTTTGCTTTAAAATGATACTAGAAAGTTAGAACAATCAACTAGATACATTTTGATACCAAGATGAATTCATTTTCATGAGTAAAAGTTGAGTTATGGCAGTTTATATTTCCCTACCCCTTAATATTGTCATATTTACGCTGTTAGATATAGAAAATTTACCCTTTTCTCACAGTTTCTGTGTATCTACCTGACAAATAATGGTCGCTTTGCTTTAAAATAATACTAGAAAGTTAGAACAATCACTTGGATACATTTTGATACCAAGATGAGTTCATTTTCATGAGTAAAAGTTGAGTTATGGCAGTTACAAATTTCCCCTACCCCTTAATATTGTCATTTTACGCTGTTAGACATAGAAAATTTTCCTTTTCCTCACAGTTTCTGTATATCTGCCTGACAAATAATGGTCGCTTTGCTTTAAAATAATACTAGAAAGCTAGACCAATAACTTGGATATATTCTGATACCAAGAAGAATTCAATTTCATGAGTAAAAGTTGAGTTATGGCAGTTACAAATTTCCCCTACCCCTTAATATTGTCATTTTACGCTGTTAGACATAGAAAATTTTCCTTTTCCTCACAGTTTCTGTATATCTGCCTGACAAATAATGGTCGCTTTGCTTTAAAATAATACTAGAAAGCTAGACCAATAACTTGGATATATTTTGATACCAAGATGAATTCAATTTCATGAGTAAAAGTTGAGTTATGACAGTTTACATTTCCCCTACCCCGTAATATTGTCATCTTCACGCTGTTAAGACCTGTTAAGTTACCTTTTCCTCACAGTTTCTGTATATCTGTCTGACAACTAATGGTTGCTTTGCTTTAAAATGATACTAGAAAGTTAGAACAATCACTTAGATACATTTTGATACCAAGATGAATTCATTTTCATGAGTAAAAGTTGAGTTATGGCAGTTTATATTTCCCCTACCCCTTAATATTGTCATATGTACGCTGTTAGACATAGAAAATGTACCCTTTTCTCACAGTTTCTGTGTATCTACCTGACAACTAATGGTCGCTTTGCTTTAAAATAATACTAAAAAGTTAGAACAATCAATTAGATATACATATTGAATTGAATTGAAAAGAATTAATACCAAGATGAAGTCAATATCATGAGTAAAATATTGAGTTCTGATGATTTATTTTCCCCTACCCCTTAATATTTTTCTATGTTATGTTGATATACGAGGGAAATCAACATCAGTTTTTGTTGGGTATTTTTTTTGGTTTTTTTAAAACATTTTTGTCTTTTTTCCCAGTGGTTACTCACGTCCTACACATAAATATTCCAAATATTACATCAATGGAATCTTAACAGATTTTGTAAATGGAAGTTGGTGCAGTGTAGTGACATATTCATGTACACACACATTCATTCCCTCACCCCACACATACCCTATGTACACCCGCACCCCACACACACCTCGTCCCACAGACACTCCAACGAACTCATACATATTATAATGATTGGAACTGTTACAATAATGTGTCCCTTGATATGCTTAACATTAAAAACAAAATAAAACATTAAAATTTAAATTAAAAGATTAAAAATGGAAACTGAATCAATTTTGAAAATATAAAGTGGTATAGTTGTGAGATTTGAGGCCAATGTCAAACTGTACACATATGGTATAAAAAAATCAGATTACCACTCATTTATGGACTATATACTTCCAAATATGCTCAAATGAAACCTGTTTTTGTTTAAAAATAATACTAGAAAGTTAGGAAAATCATTTAGCTACATATTGATACCAAAATTAATTCAAAATCATGAGTAAAAGTTGAGTTCTTGGAGTTTATATCTCCCCTACCCTTAATTTTGTCCTATTTTTGTGATTTTATGCGATTTTACGTCCATACATAAAATGACCTGTAAAAAAAAAGTGATACCACAATTTGAGTCCACTACCTACCTAGCAGTGATCTAGAGGGTCCATACTTATTACCTATGGTGTCAAACCTTGTATGTAGTGGGGATGAACGAAGTCATTTTTTGAGGTTGCTGCTCCTGTACTATATGTGGAATACTAACCCAGTAGCGTATCCAGCCCTTTTAAACGCACCCCCGAAGAAAAGAGAAGAAAACGCCTGTGTGCATGTGATTTTGAAGAAATCAATCTCATTTCAGCTTTCAAAAATGGCAAATTTGTTCCATTTAAGCTTCAACAGTAATATTTACACTTTTCATGATCCTTTCATAGCCCACCAAGAAAATCTCGACCCCGGTTGCTGAAGTTATGTATAGTATACGTGCCTGTAACCAATACCTGAGCGTATTGTTGCGACTTTGACATACTTGTGTTTGCATACAGTTATAATGTAATGGTTACATTTTTTACTGATACCCAAAGATTGTGTCACACCATAGAGCTGTATGTATTCAATCTCTATGTGTCACACACATCAATCTAACAAAAAGCAGCTTATTTTGAATGAAGAGCTCCGATTCTAAAAACTATGAATTTGGATATTGTAACCCTCTTTTCAGGAAGAGATGTCTAAATAATCTACAACATTTCTTTTATCAAATTTAATTGTAAAAAAAATATGCAGCTCCGGGATGCAACTGTGGTTACTCACATACATATGCATCACAACACGTTGCAAATGGGAAAAGGGCAAATTTACAAACGGCCCCACCTCTGCCTACTTTTATTTTTTGGAACGTGGTCCCATAGTCCTATTATTTACAATCTGCACGCCTGAAGTCTGATCGAGGGGTGGGCAACAACTTAATTACAATATCCCAAAAAACACATCCACTAAGATACAAACATTTCTACAAATTGAAGACATAATTTACATCTATTCATAGGACAACCATGTACACGATGGTGTAGTGCGCCGAGGCCTTTTCAGTTTTAAACATATACACTGGAATCTAAATCAAAGATCAATGTTTTGTACTACCTCAATGCGGCCCGAGTCCATTGTTTATTTTCAGAGATAGTAAAATAATTGACAGAATAATGGTGTGTATTGTTTCTGTAGATGTTTTAAACGACTGAAGGAATTAGATATCTTTAGTGTGCACCTATCCTGAGCTGTTTCACTCCAACATCTATGATATCCTTGTGGTTTGGTGCAATTGGTTATCTTTAGTGTGCACCTATCCTGAGCTGTTTCACTCCAACATCTATGATATCCTTGTGGTTTGGTGCAATTGGAATCAAGTGACATCTCAATCTTGAACAGTTAAAAGGTGAGAGCAACTTGACGAATAGATAAAGGAAAACTAAACCAAAATATTAGAATATTCAATAAGCAACATCAATAAGATAAAAATGTAAAATAAATATCTTTGCATTTAGTGCAGTGAACTGTACAACATCGGCAATATTCAATTTAAGGGAAAACAAAACAAACCATAAAAACAACAACAATAAAACAAAACTCTAGGAATTTGAACATTTTAGTAAGCTTAGCTACTGATGGTGATAAATCAATTTTCAAAGTATTTTGCTTTGATATGAGTGGATCAGATCTTCATTTTTGCTACATTTTTATAAAAGTTTCCAAGTCAAAAGGTCCATTGTTAAATTTTGGGTTGACAAATTCACACATTTAATTTTATATTACTTCATACAAATCATATGTTTTCAAATATATATGGCGCAGGGTTCGCAGGTTTTTGCCGCAGGTGAAAAACCCGCGGTTTTGACCACGGTTTTAACCGCTTAGCAAAAACAGTTTTTGTCAGTTGTTGCCGGCATAAATGGCAAAAACTAAAAAAGTGATTTAAAGTTCAGATTTTTTATCACAAAATGAATTGAGTGGCCCAGTATAAAAACGGCCCATGGCACATTTTTCGTCATTGGGAGAAATCGGCACTGTAAATGTACGAATGTTCAATAAAATACATAATAAATTGGATGCTTAAAAGATTAAATTGATAACATTGCCGAGTTACATTCATGATGTGTTATGTTTGTATGGATGACCTTTGGTGACCTTTGACATTTTTCAACAGCGTCCTCTATTTTTCAAAAATGTGCCATGGGCCGTTTTTATACTGGGCCACTAAATTATTAAATTAAAAAGTCCAGATTTTATAATTAGAAGTTTTATTAAGAAATTAAAGGCATGCATTTTCTTTGCTCACTAGTGCATTTAACTGAAATGTGGCATATCAAATTCAAATTTTTCATTTTAAGGACTTGATGAGACAAAAAATATGTTGAATGATTCATTAAAAGTTGAATGTTTACTGCTTATGAGCTTTCTTTGTTACTTGTTAATAAACACATCACAAGAAATAAGTCCCCCTCTCAACATTTCGTCATAACATCCTAAGGTAAAATTTTGTACCAATAAAACTAACTTAGAAATAATTATATGACTGTTTACTAAGTATGTGACTTTTGAAAGTTTTTGTCTTCCATTTGGGCTCAATCAGCCATTAAGCCATGGACATCTTTCATTTTCCCACAACACTTAGTACACAGTCATATTATTTTATCAAAATGGGTTTATTGGTACAAATTTTACCTTACGATGTTATGACGAAATGTTGAGAGGGGATTTATTTCTTGTGATGTGTTTATTTGAGTGACTATATGATGCATTTGAGGTTTTGCAAGTTTTTGCCATATTTTCCGGTTTAAACCATACCAGGCAAAAACTGGCAGAAACAGGATTTTGCCAGTAATTGCCACTTTGCCCGCAAAAACAGGTTTTTGCCGGCAAAAACCGAACCCTGATATGGCGTGATCCGATATTACCTGTAGACTGTGGGCAAGAGGGCAGCGGGTGCAAAGTGCCGCCGTACACCCTTGTAGAAGGGAAATTATAAAACTATAGTGGTTACAAGTCAGTAAATAGTACAATCATGTACTCGGTGGTGTTATTTCATGATTTAGGTTCCCTTGATTTGTTTTTTCCTTTTGGCCATATTTTTCCAGATCCTTGTATAATATTATTGTACTACTTCGCTATTTTACCGTATTTAAGTTCCCTTGATTTGATGTGTTTTTTAAAAATTATTTTTTAGTTTTTGTTTATATAAAGGTGGCACAACAATTTTTGCTTCATTTAAGGGATCTAAAATGAGCGTTTATTGCGTTTCGACAGTATTTTTTGTGGGACATGAGAGCACCTCAGACCTATCGAATTGCATTTTGAATACGAAGCATGTCTTTCTGATATCAAATAATTTTCATTTTTAAAATCACAATATAATATTAAATGTTATGACAAATTATAAAAATTGATATTTTTCAAATTTTTGATATATAACAGTCCTCGAAGTAAATTATATAAATCTAATGTTATATTCTTAAAGTGTATGTAGCAGGGAGGAAAAGCCGACGGTCAATTGAAAATTTTGACCTTTCATATTGAAGATATGGATTTTTTCCCAAAAGACCTAATTTTTTTTTGGCGTTTTGGGAAAAAAATCCATATCTTCAATACGAAAGGTCAAAATTTTCAATTGATCGTCGGCTTTTCATCCCACCTACATACACTTTAAGTATAAATCATCAGATTTCTAAAATTTACTTCAAGTACTGTTATATATCAAAAATATCAATTTTAATGATTTGCCATAAAATGTGTATTAAATTGCGAATTTCAAAAATCAAAATTATTTGATATCAGAATGACATTCTTCGTATTCAGAATGCAATTCGATATGTCTGATGTGCTCTGATGTCCCAAAATAAATACTGTCCAAACGTTCATACCCCAGCCCTTAACCCCATTATTTTTTAACTTTGCTCCATTCTTTAAAATGAATATTTTTGTTTTTTCAGTAATAAAGTACATTTTTGTTTTTCTTTTGTTATTTGTTATTTATTTAAGGTTATCAGATAAATCACCATGGCAGAATCCAAACCTATATCTAACAACAAGGACCTCACAGAATGTGGAATCTGTCTGTGTACAATTGAAGAACCTAAAGCTTTACCATGTCTCCATACATATTGCATGAAATGTCTTACTCAATGGGCTGAAGGTAAAAAAGATACAATAAGATGTCCAATATGCGCCCAAGAATTTCCCATACCTGGTGATGGTGTTAAAGCTTTTAGAACGAACTTCTTTATCAACACGCTGAAGGATAGACAGGCTACTGCAATGACGCTTCAATCAAGAGACGCAGTGGTGCCTTGCGTAAGCTGTGGAGCTGTTGACGAAAGAGTTGAAGGACATTGTTCTAGCTGTGGGGGTTTCATATGTGGGGGTTGTATTGCTATGCATAATAAGCTCAAAACCTTTAGTAATCATAAGGTAATTCCATGTGAGGATCTGAAATCAGGGAAGGTAGATATTAGGAATCTGTCTCAGAAGAAGTATTGCAACATCCATGAAGATCAAGTCCTGTGGTTCTACTGTGAAACGTGTTGCGTGTTGACATGTCGTGATTGCACTGTAGTAGACCATCCTGCATCAAGTCATACTCTGGTGAACCTTGAGAGGGCTTCAAAGGGACACAAGAAAGAAATTGAACAACTGATTCAGAATTGCGAAGTTGTTACAAATAGAACTGAAACTGCGTTAAAAATGGTGACGGATGTTTCAAATCAGCTCAATAAAAATGCCACTAAAGCCAAAGTAGAAATCGACGAGTCTTTCAACAAAGCACTTAAACTGCTGGAAGACAACAGGGATCAGCTGAAAAGAGAGGTTGATAAGGCAGCGGCCGTCACTAAGAAACAGCTTGATGCTCAGACGGATGAGATACAGGTTTTTCAAATACGACTCCAAACGGCATTACAGATGGCAACTGAAGTGGTGAAGACAGGATCTGATTATGATTTGGCTCTAATCTACACATCATTGAAAACCAACTTGACGGAGCTACGTGATGTAAAACTAGCACCTGTGGATAAACAGAAAGCAGCAGTTCACTTCAAACAAGCTCACATTGGCCAGGATACTACTCAAAAGCTGGGATCCGTGGTAGTCAAGCAACGCAAAGAAGGTGTTGGAGTTGGGAAAGTGGATAACTCATTTGGAAATCATGGTGCTGGAAAGCTGATAGGTGGACGTGGTGTTGCGATAACACACGTAGGAGATATTGCAGTCGCAGATTGTAATGATGCAGCAGTCAAGATATAAACTCATCCCAAAAAGAAAGTATCCAGTTTGATTTTATTCCATAAGTCACAGATGTGGCCATAAATCAAAACCTACTAAAAGTATGTTACAGATAAATTTATTCCGCACAGTTTGATACCTCATGTGTTCAAATCAACGCAGAATTGATGACACAGTGACCGTTTGAATGCAATCACCTCCATTTAAAAGTTGCAGTAATTCCTATTGATTTGGTCCTGCTACTCAATTATGGGCAGCGATAGATCAAGGGCGCATCAGACGTCTCACTGAGAGCATGCTCCGCAGCTGTCTGGCAGTCATTGATGCAGCAGGAGAAGATGTAAAGAGTGAAGGGCAAAACATTAAGGAAGGACTAAAAGAGTATCTGTATTCAATAAAACACATGAAGTGAAGTTAAACAGTCTTCATTCGTCTCTGTTATTGGGTACCTTTATGACTAATCTTGAGAAGCAGGAAAACCACACCAATAGGAATTACTGCAACTTTTAAAATTGAGGTCGTTGCGTTTAAAAGGTCGCTGTGTAATCAATTCCGCATCGATTTGGACAAATGAGGTATCAAACTGTGTGGAATAAATTTATCTGTAACATACTTTTGGTAGGTCTTGATTTAAGACCCCATCTTTGACTTATGAGCCAAAATCAAACTGGATACTTTCTTTTTGGGATGAGTTTACAAGAAAGATGGGCAGTTTAAATCTTCGATTAAGTTTTCTAGTAGGCCATGGAATGTTGTTGTCAGCTCAGATGGTAAACTCTTTGTTACCGACTGCACAGCGTCTGTCAGTGTGTATGACGGGAAAGGAAACCTGAAGCATCAATTTCCTACCAAATCACCTGACAATGTTACATCTCATGCTCAAATTACACAGCATTGGGGCTTAGCAATTAACAACTACAACAATTTACTGGTGGGTGAGACTAACCAAAAATACATCAGCAAGCATCATCTAGATGGGACGCACATCATCAGCTTCAAAGTCACCATTAGGCCATGGTTTATTACGGTATCTCGTGATGACAAAATCATCGTAACAGACGGAGACAGCAGCGCTGGTGTTCATATTCTCAATAAAAACGGGGTTCATCTGCAGACCCTTAAATCTCCACCTAATTCAGGGTGGGATCCACTTGGCATATGCTGTACATCAACAAATGATATCTACATATCTAGCTATTATCATGGCATCTATAGCTACTCAGCTGAGACAGGGGCCTACATTAACTGCCTCACCAAGGATGTACTCTTCCCAGCAGGCTTAGCATTGATGGATGATGAAAAAACATTGGTTGTTGCAGAAGAAAAGGGTGTAAAGATATTCAAACTACAGAACTAATCATAAGTACCATACGTTTTGAATGAAAGGAGCTGCATGCAAAGAAGGGAGAATGAAAATGTGGAGATCGGGGGTTAAAGAAAGAGAAGGAAGGAAACGACGAGAAGAATGAAGGAAAGAAAGAAATTTTGAAAACCACTATTTTATTAGTAAAAATAAATAAATTTCGATTTTAGGTGCTACCAGCCTCCCCTTTTCATAATCAAAATGGCAAAATTTGGTTCTGAAGCGTGGGAAAAGAAATCCAACAACCTTTTTCTAATATTACAAAAAATGATCAAGATGCGCAGCTTTTTCCCCTATTTTGTCTAACTTAGTTTTTAGGCTGCTAAATCAATACCAGTCATTTTGAAAATGAAGTTATCCCAACCTGAATAGTGCTGATAATGCAAGCTTTTAGGGACCGTTCAATATTTACGCCAGGGAGAGTAGGAGTTTTAAGAGAGAATCCGATTTGGGGGGGGGGGGTCTTGAGGGGGGAATCTGAATTTTTTACTTCAACCATAAAGGGGAATGTTAAGTTTTAAAGCCCCAATGTACAATTTCCTTCCAATTTTAAATTTGTTATTCTGTACTCAAAATTCTTAAATAATACACTGAAATAACAAGGTAAAGTGAAAGAAATCCTGTTGGTTATTTTTGCCGTTTAACATGTAGGCCTAGTTCTATAGGAGGACATAAAGTCATGAATTATGACTTTATGAACTTTGCTCTGTTGACCTATAAACACAACAAATTTGTCGGATTCCATTTAGGTGCGAGTTGGGACATGTGTAAACATTGCAATATGCCAAAAAATCAGGTTCGAAAAAAATAATAACCAATTTCATATTATAAGATTGTACATTATGCCTTATTGTCGATTTTTTTGATGAAAACTCCCACTCCCCTGGCGTAATATTGAATGGTCCCTTACAAAACTAAAAATCTTGTATCTGCAGCATTATCCCGGTGTTATAAGAAAATTAAGAAATTTTATGTTTTCTTTAGTTTTCCGCTCACGTTAGTGTATCTCATATTTACTTTAAACATTTACTTAAACTTTAGGAAATTGTAATCAAACTAACATTGTATTTTAAGTAATTAAAATCGATATAAAATTTTGTTGATATTTTGAAATGCAAAGGTGTAACCAGTGGGTCAAGTGCCAGTTATTCTTGATCTCAGGTGAAATCGGGACGTAAAGAACAAAATGTCATTTCAAATCAGCCCCATTTGAATACTGTTTCAGTGTTTCTCCCCTACTGGAAAGGTTTGCGTAGGACAGGGGTTGAAACTAAATTTGCCCCGATTTGCGTAAAGATGGAAGCAAATTAATAATTTGTTCCTATAGCTCAAGGGAATCGGGAAAAGAATAGTTTGCACTATGCGATGTGAAGTTAAGAAATTTAACGATAAAGATGCTATTGTTTTGAAAGGGCTATTGGAGTGAGTACGGTGGCATAGCGGAACGGGCACTGACTCATAATCGGAAGGTTGCGGGTTCGAGCCTCGGCGACGCCATCGTGTTGTGCCCTTGAGTAAGGCACTTTATCTCGATTACTCCTCTCCACCCAGGTGTTTAAATGGGTACCTACATTCTTAAATACTGGGAAGGTAACAGACTCGCTGTAGAGGAGGTGTAGCTATCCCCCTAGAGCAACATTACATGTAGGAGTCTGGCCCAATCGCCAATGAAAGAGAGATGGGCACTCCGATCACTGTTTATACAGGATCGTCTCCTTTACCTTTACCTTTACTATTGGAGTGAAATTAATTTTGGACCTTTGTACGGTATGTGGGGTCATTTTCTGGAAGAAGGCCTTTTTGAGGTCAATGTGTCATCATATATGACTGCTTACCACTTCTCATGCAGGGGCATATTTATTACAAATTTAGCCATGTGTGGGATTCCCACTTTAAAATCAAAACTTTTACTTTCCTTTTTTGTCAACTAATGTTCAAAACTTTCAATTAAAATAATTGAACAATGTATTGTCTGCGACTCATTTTATATGATAGTGTCAAGTGTTGCAAAAAGTGTGCCAAAGTCAGGAATTAATATTTACCGTTTCCTCAGTTGCTTTCATGGAGATTAAATACAAGCAAATCTTGAATCAAGATAATATTGAACATCTTGATTTACTAATCTCTACAATTACTACATCTTAATTTATTTTTATTTTCTCAATATCCGGTTATGCGTGGTCGTGTAACCAACGAGTCTTAAAGCGGAATGAAACCCAAACTTGCAGATCTTTGAATTAAGACATCATATAGCACATTATATTTTATATGAATTGAAATAACCGGTGATTAATGCGTTTATTTGACAGATATTGTGAGACACCGTATATCCTGGCAGATTACAAAGCGAATTTATTGTTCTAAATCAAGGAATTCTAAAACATCGTGATTTGCTTACCGATGTTATTATCTGGCATGTACCACTTATGAAATTTTTACACTGAAATCACATTGAAAATGACAGGGTATCACTGAAAATCATCAGAACAAAACAAATTGTTAGACTGAAATTGTTTTCAGTGGTATTTCAGTGTATTTTTCAGTGGTATATCAAGTGGTTATTGTCTGCTATAATGAGCAATGATCTAGGGCACTAATTTCCATAACAATAGAACAGGCCAGCTCATTTCAGTGTGATTAAATCCATTTTAGTGGGATTAAATAAATTTCAGTGGGATTAATGACTGGCCAATGATTTTCAGAAGTGTTTCAGTCCATTTTTCAGTGTGGTTGGACAATGGTTATTTGCATGGAGCTATTATAAGATGGAGAGGAAATAGATTACGTAACGCATTGAAACCTTGTGCCGATTTGAAATCTGACAAGCTATTCATCGAAAGGTACCTTTTGTTTGGGACAAAGGGCTTCCACCATTAAATCGGTAAGCTGACCCGACAGTGTATTAACGCTTTACCTAGCAGGCTACTGTCAATAAGTGATCAAATGCAAGTCGCGTGAAAGCGCTTAATGGAATGAAAAGTACCTATTGTTATACATAAACCCAAGGGTGTGATTGAGTAGCCGTAATCACAAAAGGCACACATTAGCCGCTAATGCATAGTTCGTTGTCACCCCACTGACATTAGGTGCTTCATTTAAATAAATTGAATGGGCCTGCTGAATGATTACACATCATGGCTGCCATGTCTATAATGGTATTAAAAAGCTACGTCCCGGGAGCTACGTATATATGTAACATATAATAAGTATACCGGTATAGGTTATCTACCAAAAAACGTTGATTAACGTAAAGAAAGCAGCAAGTTTAAAAAAGCCCCCACCTCGGCTCACTTTTTGAAACTTGGTCCCATTTTGAATATCAACAGCAAATCGGTGTTTTTAAGCATCATTGCCATTAACATGCCTACTTGTTATTCGTTTAATTCAATCATTGATCATGAACTTAATAATTATTATAAAACAAAACATATATAGGATAATGGCCAAGAACAACATAATAACCTTTCTGATCGTTCCAGAATGCTAACAACTTTTAAGTAATATATCGCATCATAACACTTCTGGAAATGTTTTAAGTTGATAATTATGACAATGTTTAAATCAGTATCTTTTATAAATGGGACCAAGTTTCAAAAAGTGAGCCGAGGTGGGGCTTTTTAAACTTGCTGCTTTCTTTACGTTGTCAACGTTTTTTGGTAGATTTCTTTCTTTTTATGAATGAAGCCGAGTAGCTCCAAGCTTGAAAAGTCATCCGGTTACGAAGTACTCCATAAGACGAATAAATCGAAAAATAGAAGTTTGAATAATATTATCCTTGATTTATGACAATAAAAAATACGAGTATATGTAGCTATACCTATAACTAAAATGTACGTGGTTCTTTGTAGCACTGGGGCAATCTAGTTGGATATCCAAATTTCGCCGTTTGTGGTTCTTTGTAGCCCTGCAGGCAATCTAGTTGGATATCTCTATTGAGCGGCGGTTGTTGGCGGTCTTTCGCGGTTCGTGGTATTCCTTTATTCTTCAAGCCCTGTCCTCTATCGGGGCTAATTTATTGTTTAAGCTTGTTGGATATCCATATTTCGCGGTGTGTGGTTCTTTGTAGCCCTGCGGGGCAATATAGTTGGATATCTCTATTGAGGTGGTTGTTGGAGGTCTTTCGCGGTTCGTGGTTATAATTTTCCTTATCCTTCAAGCCTTGCCCTCAATCGAGGGCTAATTTATAGTTAAAACTTGTTGGACATCCATATTTCGCGGTGTGTGGTTCTTTGTAGCCCTGCGGGGCAATCTAGTTGGATATTTCTATTGAGAGGCAGTTGTTGGCAGTTTTTCGCGGTTTGTGGTTTTAATTTGTAGGATATCCATATTTCAAGATTTGTGGTTCCTGAGTCCTGCGGGGCAATCTAGCTAGATATCCAAATTTCGCGGTTTGTGGTTCTTTGTATTTGCGGGGCAATCTAGTTGGATATCCCTATTGAGCGGCGGTTGTCGGTGGTCTTTTGAGATTTAATTTTCCCTTTAATTTCGGGCCGCCCCTCCTCTACATCCCGAGGATGCTTTTCAATAATTTAAATTATACGGTGTCAACAATTACTATTACTTGGTATGATAACTTATCTTACCATGTTGACTTATATTGTTTGTTAAGGCAACTTTCGCGGTTCGTGGTTATAATTTACCTAATCCTTCAAGCTTTGCCCTCTATCGAGGGCTAATTTATAGTTAAAACTTGTTGGACATCCATATTTCGCGGTTGATGGTTCTTTATAGCCCTGCGGGGCAATCTAGTTGGATATCCAAATTTCGCGGTTTGTGGTTCTTTGTATTTGCGGGCAATATAGTTGAATATTTCTATTAAGCGGCAGTTGTTGGCGGTTTTTCGCGGTTTGTGGTTTTAATTTGCAGGATATCCATATTTCAAGATTTGTGGTTCCTGAGTCCTGCGGGGCAATCTAGCTGGATATCCAAATTTCGCGGTTTGTGGTTCTTTGTAGCCCTGCGGGGCAATCTAGTTGGATATCCCTATTGAGCGGCGGTTGTCGGCGGTCTTTTGAGATTTAATTTTCCTTTAATTTCGGGCCGCCCCTCCTCTACATCCCGAGGATGCTTTTCAATAATTTAAATTATACGGTGTCAAAAATTACTATTCCTTGGTATGATAATTTATCTTACCATGTTGACTTATATTGTTTGTTAAGTCAACTGGACGTGACAAAATATCCTGCTATGTAGACATTAATTTGTTGCTCAATTGACTTGGCATAATAATTTATTTCGCGAAGACGACATCCATTTTTGGTATGTCGACTTAGCATGATAATTTATCTTGCCATGTTGACTTGTTTGTTCATTTGTCTTGGCGAGATATTTTATATCGTCATGTTGACATAATGCTGATAATAAGTCGACATGGCAAGATAATTATCTTGTCAAGTTGTGTCACATAGACGCTTCCGTACTATATATGCTTGATAAATGTTATTTGGATTATTTTTTTCCTGCTGGCCTTCCATACTAGCGGAACAATTTTCCACACCTACAGAGTGTTTGTAATCAACCTACCGGGACGGTATGACAATTGTCATGTTCTACGATAGCTGAAGATGACAGAGAGTCAGGTCTCTTAATCGATTCAACAACCATTCATACATATCACAATCATCATTGTCCTATTATCATGCGAATTTGCCCGTGGTAGGACAAAATATATTTAAATGAGAATAATAATGAGTAACGTCGTATTGCATACCCTATAATACCTGATCTGGTTTCTTGTGTTATTCAGATTTCTTTTGATCCTTGATGGTGTTGTATCACATTATTCTATGTTTTTAAATAGGCCCTTAACACAATAAACAATTTCCATGAGAATCAAACAACTTGCTTTAATAAAAAAAATAATATCACAATAGCACTGGATGTTTAAAATTATGTTATCCTTGATTAATGACAATAAATTGTTTAATAAAACATTGAAAAAAAAAAATCAGTTGGTCACCGGGTTTTGAACTCGGGATAGCGTATCTGGAGTCAAGCGCACTAACCATTAGGCCACGGACCTCTGCTGTAAATTACTCTGTCGAAATACAGCATTTATTATATAAATGGATGCGTCGTCCGATAAGAACAAAAGAATTGTGAAAAACTTGATTTTTTGTTTCATGGGACTCAGAATTTGTATGTAGGGTATCCAGGAAACTGCTAGGGTATATTTGGAAGTGAATCTGAAAAAGTAGTGTGAAGGTGATAACCAGGTAGACCTGTAGCAGTGTCCAAAAATTCTGGATCAGTATGATTTGCAACTAATTTTCTCTATGAAATACCGCGTGAAATGGAAGCAAAAATATTTGTTTATTACGAACAATGATTGACTGTAGGATTGGTGGCCCTTTTGGAATTAATGAGTTGTCACGATATTACACCTGGGACTGTAAATAACATTTAGCATGGTTTTAGATACATTTTGTACCCAGCGAAAAATAACATCGAACAAGTGTTTTAATGTTACGTGTAAATATAGTCTCGCGGGAGCATCTGTTATTAGTCTTCTTTATCAGTCTTTTTAAAAAAAAAAAACTTGCTGGTCACTGCTACCGCGTTTTTCTAATATAAAAGTTGTTTTACAAATTGAGATTTTATTTTATTTTATTTTAAGAAGGAGAATGTCATAATCAGTGGCGTACTGAAGGGGGCAGCTCTTCTGTGAGAGGTAAGGAAAATGATAGGAATGAGAGGGGACAAAACGTAAGAGGGGATGGAGGGAGGGAGATAAGAAGAGGGAGTGATACTTTAGCAGGTACAGAGAAAGGAAAAGAAATGAATGACAAATAAATGTAGGCCTTATAATAATTATTATAGAAACTAAACACAGCCCCCCCCCCCCGCCCACACACACGCACATAGGCCTAACACTAACAGCACTATAGGCAGCCATTCGATGATGCCAATGCCTTTATGCGTTACGTATTTAAAACGCCCAGTCAGATGTATTTTACACCTGCCAAGCACAAGTCACCCAATTTCGAAAATTGGACGTTGAATGTACACTCTCATGAATATTGATTGGCAACATTTTCCAATATGTCAGCGCTCAAATCGGACACAATAGAACAATAGACCATTCAGTGGTGACACATTTAGATGATCTATGGCTATATAAAGTATACATTTTCAGAAAGGAAATGACGCAAACAATCCAACTAACATGGCAGATCCCCGCTAAAATGAGCAGTGTTTGAGAAAATCACAAAATTTGACTATACTTTACTACATCGAGGAAGGCATACGGACTATTGCAGGTAAAAGATGCACCATAAATGAGTGAGGACACTTTTTCTGAATGAACCGGATTGTCGTTGTTATTACCACAAAGGAAATTGTGTATAGGATTACATGAAATTCGATCCGTCTTCGCAGTGATGGGCATCACAATTGTTCGATTAAATTGTTGAATTTTCCATGGACATTTTGAATGATTGAGATACATAGCTCATAAAGACACCAATGTGATATTAATGCGTTTCAGTTTCCAATGAATAATTATTTCTGATCAATACAACATTTAACGTTCACGGCGAGCAATTTTGCCGATGCATTTAAACTCTATCTGAGTGCGTAACCTTGATTTTAAATGGGTTTACATAGATGTTGCACGAAAGCCATTGAGCGGCGGTTGTCGGTGGTCTTTTGAGATTTAATTTTCCTTTAATTTCGGGCCGCCCTCCTCTACATCCGAGGATGCTTTTCAATAATTTAAATTATACGGTGTCAACAATTACTATTACTTGGTATGATAACTTATCTTACCATGTTGACTTATATTGTTTGTTAAGGCAACTTTCGCGGTTCGTGGTTATAATTTACCTAATCCTTCAAGCTTTGCCTCTATCGAGGGCTAATTTATAGTTAAAACTTGTTGGACATCCATATTTCGCGGTTGATGGTTCTTTTGCATTTGCGGGGCAATCTAGTTGGATATCCAAATTTCGCGGTTTGTGGTTCTTTAGATTTGCGGGGCAATATAGTTGAATATTTCTATTAAGCGGCAGTTGTTGGCGGTTTTTCGCGGTTTGTGGTTTTAATTTGCAGGATATCCATATTTCAAGATTTGTGGTTCCTGAGTCCTGCGGGGCAATCTAGCTGGATATCCAAATTTCGCGGTTTGTGGTTCTTTGTATTTGCGGGGCAATCTAGTTGGATATCCCTATTGAGCGGCGGTTGTCGGCGGTCTTTTGAGATTTATTTTTTCCTTTAATTTCGGGCCGCCCCCTCCTCTACATCCCGAGGATGCTTTTCAATAATTTAAATTATACGGTGTCAAAAATTACTATTCCTTGGTATGATAATTTATCTTACCATGTTGACTTATATTGTTTGTTAAGTCAACTGGACGTGACAAAATATCCTGCTATGTAGACATTAATTTGTTGCTCAATTGACTTGGCATAATAATTTATTTCGCGAAGACGACCTCCATTTTTGGTATGTCGACTTAGCATGATAATTTATCTTGCCATGTTGACTTGTTTGTTCATTTGTCTTGGCGAGATATTTTATATCGTCATGTTGACATAATGCTGATAATAAGTCGACATGGCAAGATAATTATCTTGTCAAGTTGTGTCACATAGACGCTTCCGTACTATATATGCTTGATAAATGTTATTTGGATATTTTTTCCTGCTGGCCTTCCATACTAGCGGAACAATTTTCCACACCTACAGAGTGTTTGTAATCAACCTACCGGGACGGTATGACAATTGTCATGTTCTACGATAGCTGAAGATGACAGAGAGTCAGGTCTCTTAATCGATTCAACAACCATTCATACATATCACAATCATCATTGTCCTATTATCATGCGAATTTGCCCGTGGTAGGACAAAATATATTTAAATGAGAATAATAATGAGTAACGTCGTATTGCATACCCTATAATACCTGATCTGGTTTCTTGTGTTATTCAGATTTCTTTTGATCCTTGATGGTGTTGTATCACATTATTCTATGTTTTTAAATAGGCCCTTAACACAATAAACAATTTCCATGAGAATCAAACAACTTGCTTTAATAAAAAAATAATATCACAATAGCACTGGATGTTTAAAATTATGTTATCCTTGATTAATGACAATAAATTGTTTAATAAAACATTGAAAAAAAAATCAGTTGGTCACCGGGTTTTGAACTCGGGATAGCGTATCTGGAGTCAAGCGCACTAACCATTAGGCCACGGACCTCTGCTGTAAATTACTCTGTCGAAATACAGCATTTATTATATAAATGGATGCGTCGTCCGATAAGAACAAAAGAATTGTGAAAAACTTGATTTTTTGGCGCATGGGACTCAGAATTTGTATGTAGGGTATCCAGGAAACTGCTAGGGTATATTTGGAAGTGAATCTGAAAAAGTAGTGTGAAGGTGATAACCAGGTAGACCTGTAGCAGTGTCCAAAATTCTGGATCAGTATGATTTGCAACTAATTTTCTCTATGAAATACCGCGTGAAATGGAAGCAAAAATATTTGTTTATTACGAACAATGATTGACTGTAGGATTGGTGGCCCTTTTGGAATTAATGAGTTGTCACGATATTACACCTGGGACTGTAAATAACATTTAGCATGGTTTTAGATACATTTTGTACCCAGCGAAAAATAACATCGAACAAGTGTTTTAATGTTACGTGTAAATATAGTCTCGCGGGAGCATCTGTTATTAGTCTTCTTTATCAGTCTTTTTAAAAAAAAAAAAAAACTTGCTGGTCACGGCTACCGCGTGACTCTAATATAAAAGTTGTTTTACAAATTGAGATTTTATTTTATTTTATTTTAAGAAGGAGAATGTCATAATCAGTGGCGTACTGAAGGGGGCAGCTCTTCTGTGAGAGGTAAGGAAAATGATAGGAATGAGAGGGGACAAAACGTAAGAGGGGATGGAGAAGGGAAGGGAGATAAGAAGAGGGAGTGATACTTTAGCAAGTACAGAGAAAGGAAAAGAAATGAATGACAAATAAATGTAGGCCTTATAATAATTATTATAGAAACTAAACACAGCCCCCCCGCCCCCACACACACGCACATAGGCCTAACACTAACAGCACTATAGGCAGCCATTCGATGATGCCAATGCCTTTATGCGTTACGTATTTAAAACGCCCAGTCAGATGTATTTTACACCTGCCAAGCACAAGTCACCCAATTTCGAAAATTGGACGTTGAATGTACACTCTCATGAATATTGATTGGCAACATTTTCCAATATGTCAGCGCTCAAATCGGACACAATAGAACAATAGACCATTCAGTGGTGACACATTTAGATGATCTATGGCTATATAAAGTATACATTTTCAGAAAGGAAATGACGCAAACAATCCAACTAACATGGCAGATCCCCGCTAAAATGAGCAGTGTTTGAGAAAATCACAAAATTTGACTATACTTTACTACATCGAGGAAGGCATACGGACTATTGCAGGTAAAAGATGCACCATAAATGAGTGAGGACACTTTTTCTGAATGAACCGGATTGTCGTTGTTATTACCACAAAGGAAATTGTGTATAGGATTACATGAAATTCGATCCGTCTTCGCAGTGATGGGCATCACAATTGTTCGATTAAATTGTTGAATTTTCCATGGACATTTTGAATGATTGAGATACATAGCTCATAAAGACACCAATGTGATATTAATGCGTTTCAGTTTCCAATGAATAATTATTTCTGATCAATACAACATTTAACGTTCACGGCGAGCAATTTTGCCGATGCATTTAAACTCTATCTGAGTGCGTAACCTTGATTTTAAATGGGTTTACATAGATGTTGCACGAAAGCCAACACAAAAATGGATGAAATTTAGGTAAAATGTAAAATTTAGATAACACCATTACATGTACCAACATGGGATGCTAAAAAGCTTCACTTAGTGGTTACCATGGAAACGGGTCTTATCATTTTACATTCTGACTTCAAAGTTCTTTGCTCACTTACTGAGGCGTTAGCATCGGCATTATCAATTTAATTCTTGCACTTTTAAGATAACTTAATTGCAAGCATTTGTTCTTATTAATGAAGAAGTAAACTTCCACACAAGCACCCAAGAGGCAAATACCCAAACATAGATGTGAATTTTAAGGAGCACTTTGCAGGATCCCAGTTCAGGAAATATAATTAATCTACAAATTGGGCCATTCTAGTTGAAATTCAAAATTTCATACACTCCCTATGGAAGACATGGCCTAAATATTTCCCACAGGGATGTTAAAATCAAATGGGGTTATACCTGAATCGGTGACTGCATTTGAAATTTGTGAAATTAACCCTATCACTCCCAAAATTATGTGTGAGATATCTACTGCGCATAGCATGTGCCTCACGTGATGCGATTATCAGCCTAAGTGATACGCGCAGTTTCCTTGGCCAGGTCAGTGAAACATCCGTGGCTATCGGCCACCGACATGGCACGCGGCGGGTTTTGTTTTCGAATCCCGACCAAAGCAAATAACTTCATAATGAGTATACACCTAGTGCTTTTGTTAATCTGAATTGGGAGTTTAGTAATTGGATCGCCAAAGCAAGCAAAGATGCCGGGAAAGATGCTCAATGCTCGCCCTACTATTATCTGCCAATTAAGAAGAGACGACTGTTCCAGAACGATCAATTACAGGTGAAAGGTGTTTTCAATTTACAACTTGATACCTTAAACAAGTAATGGTCGTGCTACAACTTCCCAATTCAAACTACTGCCAATAGTCAAGTACCAAATTCGAACCTTGATCTGGACCATTCTGGATTGAGATTGTCTGATCTATTGTCTGTTCTAGCATCCACAAAGCTAAAATTAATTTATAATTTTTCCCCGATATGCAGTATCATCGCGCTTTGAGAATAGTTTTTGACAACCAGTCACGAATTTCATCAATTTAAGATTCCAACCGTCTATTCGTGATGCCGACATAAAATTGAATTCAGATCGAATGAACTAATGTGTCACTCGTGACTTAACATTAAAATGATGACTGCTGCTCCGTGAACTGAACAGAGTATCAAATATTAATGCGAATGTTACGAGTGAAGCAATGACAGGAAAGATTTCGAAGAAGTGTCAGGCAATAACTCAAACACGTTCGCGCTCTCATCATTTTAGTCTCTTAAATTGACTTCCCTTTCCCCTCTATTACCACACTAAACAGAGGACGATGTAGTAGAGAGAGAAATGGGACAGTCTATAGCAAAGTCGTCACAAACAACTTTATGACACCGCCTTTGTCGTCTTTGGTGAGTCCCCTTTCACCTGGTGAAGACAAAAGATTATTTGTTTGTTCTATTTTTTCAGTTTCATAAGATATACGTGCCGTTCAAACGACCACTATGTTACTGCTGAATGCTGAAATTGTATTCGCAATTTATGTAGGTCAACCTATCTTAAGGGGGTACTACACCCCTGTCGAATTTTGTGCCTATTTTTGCATTTTTCTCAAAAATTATAGCGCATTGGTGACAAGCAAGATATGTATATTATAGGGGCAAGGACTACAACTACTGCACTGGAAATTTTATCTTAGCACAGACAACAGTTGTGGAGTTACAGTAAAAAATGAGGGAAACCAATATTTGATCAATAAATCAATAACTACTTGCCTTGAGTTGCTGAATTTTCAGTACAGTAGTTGTAGTCATTGCCCTATAATATACATATCTTACTTGTCACCAATGCGCTATAATTTTTTGAGAAAAATGCAAAAATATGCACAAATTTGGCTAGGGGTGTATGTCACATTAGAATCGTAGGCCTGTAATTAATTTAGTAATTTTTGTTGAGTTTGTTATAATTGCGCGCCATCGCGTCTTTTTAAAAGCATTGCTTGGTGCTTAAAGCTTACAATAGGTCACAACAGGTCTTAAGTCACTGTCCTGTTTGGTCATTCACCCTGTAGGCATTGATGGTTGACTAAGACCATTGATTGAAAAGTTCTAGGTATTCAATCCTTTTTTGTTAAGATCTTTTCATAACTTTTCTAGTGCTCTGCACACCTGGGTTTTGGGTAATGAATTGATGGATGTTCAGTGATACAATAGTGGTCAATGCTTTGTTTGTGTTTGTGCGCTGATTAATGCGAATTTTGATCTGAGGGAGTGGGTGTAGCTCAGCTTGGAAGTCACTCCGTCTCAGAACACCTTGATGTCGAGTCATTGCAGAAAACAGTATTTCCTTCAAAATGTTATTGGCCATTCAGCAATTTTACGTCTTGGTCGATGTCTACTTTATTGACATAACCAATCATTGTGGCCGAGTTTAAAGTAATAACTCTGGCTATTGGTATTGCTGATGGCATGGGAAATGCAGTGGCGTCCATGTCGAAGGACTGGACATCCGTTATTTTTGGTGAGGGATCCCTCGACCACTACAGTTGCCACTGCGATGAAGTGAATCGCCTGTGACTTGGTGTAGTTTTTGCAACACATTGTAAGTACATTAATTTATTTTTCTGTAAAGTTTGAATACTTTCAAATGTTTTGTTTTCTATAAAATCATGTTTGAAATTTATTTTATAGGGCATTTTGGTATTACCTTGCAAATTGGTGTTAGATTTATTTATGTGGTAAATGTAATGTATATATATTTGTGTTTAAAGTAGGCCAAAATATTTATGTTTGATTGTAAATTTTAAAAAAATCAATTTCATATTTTCTTGAATTTGGTGCATTGCAGTCATGTGCCACACCCAAAATTTTATCTTTGTCATGAACATGATGAATGAATTGTGCTTTTGGTATCATGGGTAAAGTCTTAAATTATGGGCGTTTTCGAAGTATGGTTTCGCTTTGTACTTTAGGTTTGTTTGGGCATGTAATATTTTCTGTCATTTGAAATTAGTCTTCATGCTTTTGAAATAGCATCTTATCAAGTTTAATAAATTTGTTTTGCTTTGTATGCTTGTGGACTGTGGACAAATATTGTTAGGTCGTTTTTCTATTTCTATTTGTCCTCAATATAGTGCCACCTTTTTTCTTTGGTTTGGATTTTTCATTTGGAATTACGTTTTACAACTGAAGAACAGAGGGTACTTCATCCATAAAACAACAAGATCAGCTCTTTGAACTCCAAAGCTTGGACAGAACTTTTACTATGAACTTTAAAATGCAATGGATTCTTTGAACATACTGATATTCATATATAAAAAAAAAGGGTAATAGTATAAAGCATATAGTTCATCAATACCAGGTATGTCAGTTTTGGATGTTCTAAAACATACTGCTAATAATTGTCAAGCTCTACAAAAAACCGTTATGTCACTCATGGAGTTTAAATAATCTGGATCATCATTTTAATAATTTTATATTACAATTATATTTGTGTACATGTATTTGTTTGGAAGAAAGAGTTAAAAAACAAATATTAAAGTTTACTTTCTTGTGAAGATTGATATATATATCTTTGTTTTCGTATCTTGTTTTGTTGGATAGCCACTAGATAACATAGTCAAATTGTTCTCCCTAATTCTGGGTGACAGTGTAATACCCTTTAAAGTTACACTATTACTCTAATATGACCTGAAAAAGACCAACACTGATTAGGCGTTGGCTGGTTAATTCCAAATTGAAAACTAGCTGGCGGAGAATAGTGTTCAGCAGTAAATATCGTCAAGGATATCTTTTCGCAAGTGGAAATGATTAAGAAATATCAGAAATTATTCCGAAACCTTTGTTTAAAAACCTACATTTACTTTCAAATAGCTAATTTTATTATTATATCTAAGTTTAATTAAACTCGAATGGAATGATTATGCACCTAAACAGATTCCTGAGTGGTGGTGAAGAGTTTAAAGGGTATAGTAGGATAGGGTGGGTTTGAGGCAAGGTACAGATTGGTGGGGTAGGGGTGTGATACGGTGTGGTAGGGGTTGTGTAAGGGTAGGTGTGGTTTTGTGGATGGGTGAGGTGAGATACGGTAGGGCGCGGTTGAGGTGGGTAGAATGAGGTGGGCTAGTAGCTAAATAGAGTGAGAATAATTTCTTCAAAACATTTTGCTCTGACAGCTTTACAGCATTTATTTAAACATGTAAAAAGTTTCTTTTAATACTTAATATGCACATTTTACGACACATTATTTACAAATATCGTTTCTCTATAACATTCTTAAAAGTGTCGAGTCAAGAGAGCGTTTTACACCAGTCTACAACGTTTGAAAAATGTGGCATCAAAACATATCATGAAAATGCGACGAAATATATGCATGTAGCATAACTGGATTGTTAGAATAATTAAAAAATTAAAAATATCTAACCCCTGTTAATATGTTTGACAAAAAAACATACACGTCTTTTTCTGAAAATAATACACGATCAGCAGTTCATGCAGGAACGACTCTGTTACAATTTGTAAATCAAACATTTGAATTTTTGTATTATTCAAATAAAAAGAACTATCGTGTAGCGCGTTGTAGTTTGTTGTATTCAAAAAATAAAGATAAAAACCGCATTGCCCATTGCACTTTTTAGATCTGCTACATAAACTTGTTTTTTGGCCTTAGATAGCCACTTGTAGTCCCTCCTTATTCCGGCAGATGGATGGCAACTAGGGGCTATCTTAACGTGCCTCCTGGCACGTTTGTGCAGTGATATTAAAATTCCGTGCGTGCAGTTAGAATTATATACAAATCCGTGCTTGAATTATTTCTATGCTTTTTGATCAACTCAATAGGGATGCTTTAACTATAGCACTTAACGTATGGTCACTTTCAGGTAAAATTTCAGTTTAGAGCTTGTTTTGACCATTTTGGCAACCATACGGAAATCTTTGACACAACCTCCCGTCCCATCCCATATTAATTAAAATATCAGTACAGCTGTACAAGCAAATGAAAATGGTTAATAAGGCAATAGAAACGAATTAGTTCGATTTTGCGATCGACCATCGATGCTTGGTAGATCCTTTTAATTTATGAAATCAATTAAATGACTATTGTTAATTGTAACCAATTAAATTAACAAATATAAATTTAGCATCTCATTAATAAGCTGTTGTTAGCGCATCAATAACAAGCATCGAAACAGTATCAACGGTCGATACAAAGATCGAACAAATTTGGTTCTTGTGCCTAAATGTATAAACAAAGGACACAAACTCTATCGATACAATCACCAATCTATGTTCATGGAAGCATGCATTTCCTTATCCTCATGGTTTATGAGGAAATTAAATATTAAAGCGGCGATCTAGAGGCACGGGTCTCTTAAGTTCTTCTCTAAGACGTCTCCAAAATAAGTACTGTCCATACCCATCATCTGGCCATTTGATGCACTGCACTCTACAGAATAATTGTCTTAATAAGAGAGTCATTTTGTTATTTGGAATCTCTTCTAGAATGATGAGAATCATAACATTGCGACCCTCTTCCAGGATTCTATGATGCGCCATGTTTAATTCAAAATAACACCAGTTGTCCTCAACAAAGCGCGGTGAGAGTATTACTAAAATTTTGCGGCTTCTTTGTATGTGAAGAGATAATTCACCAAAAATTGGTCTCCCAGCACGTATGTCTCGACCCTTTAGGCAAAGTCTGAAAGGTTCCTCACCTTCCTCGATATTGGCTAGAAGTTCTCCATCTACCCAATCTTCATCTCCTATGTGGTAAGGGACATAAGCATCATATCGAGGGACACCATTCTCATCATCATCAATATGGTCATCATCATCATCATCATCATCATTGGCTAGGAAGTGCTGTTGCTGTCGTCTTCTGTTGAACATTAGGAAATATTTGTACTGAATGTGCCAGCGATACCGTACAATTAAAATGGCTGAAATTAGTATAATTACAGTCAAAGTGATTCCAATTAAAACATACTTCCATGTGTGTGGGTCACAGTCTAAATTGACATGTGTGATGCTAAGGTCCTTTCTTGAATCTGGTGAAAAACATTGATAACTGGCGGCTTTTAACCCATCACCAGGGCCTTTGTTAAGATGAACCATTTTATCAGTATGTATCCAGTTCCTAAATGCTTCCACATTGCAATCACATTGGAAGGGGTTGTCACCTACATCTAATATATAGCTCATATCAGTATTATAATAGCTTGGTTTGGTAAGCATAGCTTCGGGTACTACTCTGATAGTATTGTCAGACAGCAATAATGATTTTATATTATATAAATACTGTAAATTGCTTACTGATGTTAGTCTGTTGTGGCGTAAATCAAGGTATGTTAAATTACTAAAATACTGAGCAATTTTGTTATCAAATTGTGTGATTTGATTATCTTTCAAGTAAAGGTTTTGTAAGTTTGGTGCTTTGAATAAACTCAGTATATGATCAATATCAATAAAATAAAGATTACTGAGTCCATTTAAGAACAGGGTTTGTAAACCGTGTAAATGCATTTCAACATTATTTGAACTGAATGAGCACTTTGAAAAAACTAAAGTAACCAGTTGAGGGCAGGTACATTTTTTTGGAATCCACACTGTTAATCCACTCGCATCAACATATTCCAACTGATTGACAAACTCGCATAAATATGCATTGAACATTGTCTGTTTCTTTGCAAAACGTAAGTCAAGTACTTTTAGATTTGGTGGAGAGCATGGCCATTGAAATTTGTAATCACTGCGTAATTCATGACCTGGCAGCACTATATTTTCAAGCGATGACATATTACACAGTTGCTTCCAGAAAAACTCAAAGTCACTACTCAGTAGATTGTCAGACAGATCAAACCTGGTTGAAGAGGTACTTAGAGAACTGTCCAAAGGTAGTTCGGTAATGATGGCAGGTGATAAACTTCTTAATCCTTTGAAGGTAAACAATGTGTGCTGTCCAACATTTGTATCGCTAAGATCTAAGCATTTCAAATTCACAAACCATTCAAAGGGTGCACCATTAAACTCGTATTCAGTAGCAGATAATTTTAGTACCTGCAATGTTGTCTTCCAATTTCCCCATGAGGCAAAAGTTTTTGAAGTTAAGACCACTTTCTGGGGGTTTGATATAATTAGTGTTAGGTTAAGAAGAGGTGAATTGAGTCTACTTATCGCCTCTATTGCTACATATGTATCAATATCACCAACGTCAAAGTTGAGGCTGGTGAGATTGTAGAGTACCTCAAATGCTGGAAGACTTGTAGTAAACTGTACAAGTGTAAGATGTTTCAACGGAATCAATCTGTCACATTTTTGACTTGCATTCACGAGATGGGGATGTTTATGATATGATGAACAAAATAGGATTTCAGGACAAGATCCACCAACAAAGATGTCGAGGTATTGTAGGTTATATAATCCAGTGAACAGCTTATCAAATTTATCACAGTCATAGTCACCCCAAATATTCAGTTCACGCAAAGAAGTAAGTGGAGCCCTGGTGATATTATCAGAGTCATCTTGAAATGTTATCCAGAGGCTTTGTACATTTTCCAACCCTTTCAATGAGGAAGAGCTTAGACTTGAAATGTACCAATTGAATGTAAGTGTCTGCAATGAGATGAGATCTTGAAATGGGGGACCTGATAACGTCACTAAGTAGTGCCAATCTAAGGACAGCTTAGTAAGTTTTTTTAGGGCACCAAAGGTTTTGTCACTTATGAAAGATATTGAGTTGTAACTTAAATCAAGCTTCAGTAGATTCAGAAGTGCGGTAAATACACCACCAGGTAAGGATGAAATGCTGTTGAAGCTCAAGTCCAAAGTTAATAGATTGTATAGTCCAGTAAATGCATCAACATGACATTCTGATATATTGTTAACAGAAAGGTCCAAATGTTGCAACGTGTGCAGATTACTAAATACATTAGCTTGTATATAAGATATATCGTTGGAATTCAATTTCAAAGTAAATAGTTCATTGAGTCCTGCAAATGCACCATCATGCAATGATAATACATAGTTGTCTGTAAGATACAGTTGCTGTAACGTGTGAAGACCAGAAAATGCATTATCAGGAATAACATTAAGTTGATTGTATGTCAGGTCAAGTAACTTGATAGAGTCCTTGTGGTCTAATGGTGGTATACATTCTAAGTCTCTGTAGCTACAATCCATATTGGTATAATTCCACATTTTACAAATGATACTTCCTTGTGGATAGCAAGAGTTTGTCTGCTCTGTAGTTTGCCCATTTGTTGACAGAAAGCAAACCGAATACAACACATGACACATGAGGATGACATTTATACGCGTCGAGGCCATGATGGAGTCCAAACATAATTTGCAATACATCAACAAGATTATCAACAACCTGTGAACTGCTCACCCACATTCCATTGTTTCACTGATCATGCTGACAGATTTATGAATATCAGACAGACGGTATTGTAGGTTAAAGTAGCACTATAATATCTCCTAAAAGCTAGACGTAACACTCATCAGTAGGCCTATTGTCAATAATATACACGTATGTATGGTAAAGTCCGCAAATACAAAAATGACAAATCATTCCAAATTTAGAACATTTTTACTCATTCTCAAATGCGTTGGAGTCAGAATATTGGTGCCAGAGTAGCCGACAATGAGCCGACGTGATGTAGCCATTTTGAAAGCGGTTATTGAATTGCTGGCTTAGCCTAAGGGACCGTTCATTATTTATAGGGAAGGGGGCTGGGTGAAACTTGTATTTGGAAAATTAAATATCCCCCCCCCCCCATGTAAATGAGTCAAAGAAAATTCCAGAGGTGGTTTGAATAATCTCTGTATACCTTGAAAACTTTATTGTATAGTATCATACAAAATTCCTCCCCAATATTTTAGTCCTGTGCAAAGGTTTACAATAAAACACTTGCTATCTTAAAATTACTCTTTTCTTTTCAATAGAATATAGTAGATTTTGGGACACATTTTGAGGAGGAAAATAGCGAAATAGAAACATTTAAGTACTGCTGCATAACAATCACGTAATTACCATTACTTAACAGCCCCCTACTCAAGTATAAAAAGTTACATAGTCCCCTATTTGTCCTCTTGAAAGTTACATGCCCCTCCCCTATATTTCTCCCAGCCCCCTCCCTCGTAAATAATGAATGGTCCCTAACATCTCGCGGCAACTGGGCGTGGGTGTATAACCATGACAACTGAACTTGGCCTGAAGTCACAACTTGATATTCTACACGGAAGTGCTCGGACGGTCTTGCATATTTGGGCGATGTGTGTAGGGTTACCAGTTTGTTAGGGACGCACCATTAGATTCTCAGGGTGGGTAGGAAGTTTTTGGAAAAAAAACTTCACCCACTACATGAGCAAAAAAAAAACTTTCCCCACTAAACACTTAAAAAAGAAAAAAAATACTTTCCCCACCTAACTGTGCATAAATGCATAAAATTAAAAAATTTTTAAAAAATCCGCTATTTCGCCGGCATTTATCTTTCAAAACTAAGATTTTTTCCGGAGAGAAGAGCCGGCTTTCGTCAATAGAAAACCACAGCCTCCGTATTCCGGTTCGCTACATTGGAGTACTGAAGCTTTGAAAGGTTTGATCACGATGTGGGGGTGGGGGTGGCAACCGACAAATATGCAAATGACAACAGCGGCATCGGGTATTTACCCGATATTTAGCGGAGTAGAAACTCACAGTGAGCAGGAATATTCCGGTTTAATCTCTAACCGGAATGATTCTTTATTATACTGTACATTTGATAGAAAAACGCTGATTGTAGCCATATACTTTTAACCGAAACTCATCACAATTGCACCTTTAGCGTAGTGATTTGATGTACTGCGCCCTTATCTAGATAAGTATAAAGTTCATTTTTGATGAACCTTAAAATGATATCAACCTACACCGTAATGTAAAGTCTGAACAAAAAGTAACGCAGCTGTTATATGTACTCCTATAGCTTCAGAACTAATAATAGTTTTCACAATATTTCAACATAGAAAGAAAGATGATTTGTTTACTCGCATTTTGATACTTCATTTAATATATCCAATGTCATTCAATATTAACAACACATGAGTGCTTTAAGGGTAGACGAGGTATTGTTGGTCGAAGCAACCTAAAAATCGATCTTCATTATCTAGATCAATATATTACTGAAAAATAACACCTTGATGTTTTGCAAAAGTTCATTCTGCAAATCGTATACTTTGCAAACTTGCTTAATTTATTGTTGTTAATAAGTTATGTACGTTTTACAAAAGTGTTGTTGTTTCAGCCCTCTTTACAACGTAACTCAAGAACCGCAGCACCTATAAAAGTATATCTGTGATATTTTAATTCTTCTACACACTCGCTATGAATTAGGCAATGCAGTTTTTGCCAAAGTTCACTAGTATTCGTAAGATGCTGTGAACTACCAAATCACTACAGTTTAAAATAATTAATAACCTTAAAAGAAAAAAGACCGAATTTAAAAGTTGCCGTTTATAACTTTTAAATTGGTTATTACACAAGTAAAACCCGCCATTGTTAATCAATTGTTTATCAATACAAATAGCTGCAACTTTTAAATTCGGGTATTTTTCTTTAAAAGCACTGTGTTGTTAATATTGAACGATTTAGTTATGTTTCATTTGGCACAACAGGATACATTTGTCCAATCCCCAAAATAGCCCTGTGTTTTTCTGGAACAGGGAATATTTTATGCCCCAAAAGACAGAATAATTATATTATGATGTTTTTTTTTTACTCGGGCAAACGATGAGAAGATAAACATAGTCTAGAAAAAAATAAATTTTTGAAAAAAAAATGGACGAAACGCAACCTCTGGCAACAACACATCGAACGAAGATAACCATCGCAACGAAGAACTGAAAATGATGGGAAACGAACGGTAAAACGAATTCAACCAACAACAATGGTCAGGGACTGGTCATTATTTTCCAGGAGTACAACATTAGACCTGCCCAAATGAGATTCCCTCAGCCCAGGAACCGTTTAGGGACTTTGACCATCCAGCTGGATCAAGGGAGCACACCACTAAATCAATGCGCCATTTGTGCAACCCTACTGAGTTCCGGTAAAATACAGAAAGTTTTTGAGGTATTATGAGCTGCTCTTTGAACTAATAATCAGAAAGAGTAGCGAATTATAGCTTAAATAAAAGTGTAAAGCCTGTGCATGAATTTGAATCACTAAAAAAGTCGCATTTCTATAATTATCGAGAAAATAGGTCCGCGTATTAAAAAATGGGCAGAAACGGGTTTTCAGTCATGAGAGCATGTCAAAAACAGTGAGGGCGCTGTTTAGCGGCTCCTACCGGGAAAACGAGGTGGAAGACTACCCATACATTGAAACATATGTTAAACTTTCATCGATTTGCAATCGACTGGTTATCATTAAATTTCTCAGAAAGCGCCGAAAAGGCCTCAAAACGAGCATATAAAACTGGTGTTTTTACACGTATTTCAATGGGGCGATTATTTAGTGGTGTGTGCCCTCAACCCACCAGTTAGATCACATACAGTTTGTCCACTCTGAAGTACAAAGTGACAACGCGCGCGTACACAGTGCGTAGCCCTGCGTCTCTGCTGCAGGTATGCCTGCCTTCAAAGTCGGCACAATGTGTGCGTATACGTCCGCGTCGCCGCGTCGCCGCGTCGGTACTTTGAACTTCAGAGTAGACTGATTGTACTTACAAACAGTAAATGGTTCAACTCTCTTCGCAACTGTCTAACATACAATTCTCGCTATTCGCAATAAGGGCGCCGCCAGCGGTTTGCGATGTAATCGTGGTGTATCATGGGAAAAGGTCGACATCCAAGTCCGCGCAATACGAATATTACCATGCTATTACATAGGAACACGTGACAATATTTTTTAGTTTGTCAAAATAAAGGTGTTACACGCGAATCGATACTCAATAATACTTAATAATGTGATTTGAAATGTGCACAATTAATTTTTCTCTATCGATTTGCGTGTAATACCGTTATATCGACAAACTAAAAAATATTGGCACTTGCTCCTATGGCCGAGCCATGAAAAAAACATATTGCGCGGACTTGGATGTCGACCTTTTCCCATGATACATCACGATTACATCGCAAACTGCTGGCGGCGCCCTTATTGCGAATAGCGAGAATTCAGTAGAAGTGGGGTTTATGAGCATCCAAATCAATTCTATTGGCATAAGTTGCAAAGCCATGCTATAAACAAAAGAAGCGTTTCAGCTTGAGCTAACAGATTCCAAGTCTATCTCTGAAAGGTATGAGACCCTATGAAATAACCTGGAAACAACAGTTGTCGAGAAAGTGATTGGGAGGCTATGCGTTCTGCCAAGTTGGGTATCAGACAGAACCATCAGACTTAAACTAAAAAACGGACCAGGTCAAAAAGCAGTACTCCATATCCAAGTCTTGTCAATCTAGAAATTGACGAAGATCAAAGAAAGTACAAAGAATAATGTTTAAATCCAAATTTCGCAATATTTTCCACTTGGGACAAGATTTCCTTGACGATGTTTACTGTTGAACCTGAACAGTATTCTCCGGCCGCCAGCTAGTTTTCAATTCAACGGCCAAAGCTTAATCAGTGTTGGTCTTTTTCAGGTCATATTAAAGTTGACCTACATAAATTGCGAATACTCCCCCTGTATCAGCATTCTTCAGTAGTTTAGTAGTCGTAGTGTGACGTATATGAAAGTGAAAAAATAGAGTAAACGAATGCTCCTTTGTCTTCTTCAGATGAAAGGGGGCTCAACAAAGACGACAAAGGCGGCATCATAAATTAGTTTGTGACGACTTTGGTAGCTGTCCCATTTCTTTTTCTACTACATCGTCCTCTTTTTAGTGTGGTAATAGAGGGGGAATGGAAGTCATTATATGAGACTGAAATGATGAGAGCGTGTTTTGAGTTATTGCCTGACACCTCTTCGGAATCTTACATGTCATTGCTTCACTCGTAACATTCGCATCAATATTTGAAGACCTGAGCGCAAGAAGACCATAAGTCCACTTGGCCCCTCAACATGTGTACACTAAAGTTGGGTATAGTTTCGTATAGTTTGGTAATATTTTAAACATGTTCAGGGGCTAAAACAAATCTTTCACAACTTTTCATGATGTTTTCACCCTGGAACATGTATTAAACATTATAAAACCCTAATACGTTACTTTAGTGTATACATGTTGTGATTGTCCTACCATCCTTTTCTCGATTTGTTACAAGATGCAGTCATGTCTACAGTAGAATTCACCACGACCTTTGCAGGACTAAAACCCCATTAAAAGCTATTAAACCAAGATAACACTCATTGAAAACAGCTAAACTATATTACATCAGATCTTCTCTGGTTTAAATCCACACTACACTTGTTTCTGTTTTACCTGTGCAGTATTGCAATGAGCTGGTATTATAGTGCTGGTATTATAGTTTCAGTTGAGCAAGCCATTATAAAGCAAACGCGAGGTAGCAATACTGTGCGGGCCTTTGTTTACGAAATGAGACAATAGTGTGCATATTGTTAACCAGCATTCTTGAAAATGAGAAACATAATGGTTGTAGACCGTAACACGGTTTGGAAATAATTTCTTCATATTTTTTGGTGTTATCTGTAGTTAAAATATCCTTCCTAAAACACCAAAGTGCGAATATTTCCAAACACCTAAATTAGCTAAAAATTTAGGACATGTTACAAAGCTATATTTTCTAGAATTTCAGAAGAGTACTTTAAATATTGGCCGGTTATTTTTCGCACAGTGACGTTAACTAGGGAATGTCCTATTACCTATAACATACACTAAAACACCAAAGTGCGAATATTTCCAAACATCTAAATTAGCTCAAAATTTAGGACATGTTACAATACTATATTTCTAGAATTTCAGAAGAGTACTTTAAATATTGGCCGGTTATTTTTCGCACAGTGACGTTAACTAGGGAATGTCCTATTACCTATAACATACACTAAAACACCAAAGTGCGAATATTTCCAAACATATAAATTAGCTCAAAATTTAGGACATGTTACAATACTATATTTCTAGAATTTCAGAAGAGTACTTTAAATATTGGCCGGTTATTTTTCAAACAGTGACGTTAACTAGGCAATGGCCTATACTTCTAACATACACTATTTGTAAAGGTCACTCGTCAATGGTGAGAACACTGTGTATTGTGTATAAAAAAAACCGGACAGTCAGTGGCACAACCAGTGGGCTGTATTATGATATGATGATGGTGAAATAAACTTGAACTTAAACATTATAAAACCCTAAGAAACTAAACGTAACTTTAGTGTATACATGTTGAGGGGCCAAGTGGACATACGGTCTTCTTGCGCTCAGGTCTTCTATATTTGATACTATGTTCAGTTCACGGAGCAGCAGTCATCACGAGTGACACATTAGTTCATTCGGTCTGAATCCAATTTCATGTCGGCATCACGAATAGACGGTTGGAATCTTAAATTGATGAAACTCGTGACTGGTTGTCAAAAACTATTCTCAAAGCGCGATGATAATCATATCGGGCAAAAAATATAAATTGATTTCAGCTTTGCGAGTGGTAAAACAGACAATAAATATGAGAACATGAATCCAGAATGGTCCAGATCAAGGTCCGAATTTGGTACTTGACTATTGGCAGTAGTTTGAATTGGGAAGTTGTAGGCTTGTAGCACGACCATTACTTGCTTAAGGTATCAAGTTGTAAATTGGAAACACCTTTCACCCGTAATTGATCGTTCTGGGACAGTCGCCTCTTCTTAATTGGCAGGTAATAGTAGGGCGAGCATTGGGCATCTTTGCTTGCTTTGACGATTACATTACTGAACTCCCATTTCAGATTAACAAAAGCACTAGGTGTATACTTCTAATTAAGTTATTTGTTTTGGTCAGGATTCGAAAACAAAACCCGTCGCGTGCCATGTCGGTGCCCGATAGCCACGGATGTTTCGCTGATCAGGCCAACGAAACCATGCGTATCACTTAGGCTGGTAATCGCATCACGTGAGGCACATGCAATAGATATGTCACACATAATTTTTGGGCGTGTTAGGGTTAATTTCACAGATTTCAAATGCAGTCACCGATTCAGGTAACACCATTTGAAATTCACACTCCCTGTGTGGAATATTTAGGTCATGTCTTCCATAGGGGGTGTATGAAATTATGAATTTCAACTGGAATGGCCCAATTTGTAGATTAATTATATTTCCTGAACTTGGATCCTGCAAAGTGCTCCTTAAAATTCACCTCTATGTTTGGGTATTTGCCTCTTCGGTGCTTGTGTGGAAGTTTCCTTTAAAAAATCTTTATTAATAAAAAAAAATGCTTGCAATTAAGTTATGTTAAAAGTGCAAAAATTAAATTGATAATGCTGATGTTAACGCCTCAGTAAGTGAGCAAAGACCTTTAAAGTCAGAATGTAAAATGATAAGACCGTTTCCATGGGAACCACTAAGTGAAGCTTTTTAACATCCCATGATGGTACATATAATGGTGTTATCTAAATTTGACATTTTACTTAGATTTCATCCATTTTTGTTTTGGCTTTCGTGCATCATCTATGTAAACCCATTTAAAATCGAGGTTACGCACTCAGGTAGAGTAAAAATGCATCGGCAAAATTGCTCGCCGTGAACGTTAAATGTTGTCTTGATCAGAAATTATTCATTGGAAACTGAAACGCATCAATTCCCATTGGACATTGACTGGTGTCTTTATGAGCTATGTATCTCAATCATTCAAAATGTCCATGGAAAATTCAGCAATTTAATCGAACAATTGTGATGCCCATCACTTCGAATACGGATCGAATTTCATGTAATCCTATACACAATTTCCTTTGTGGTAATAACAACGACAAACGGTTCATTCAGAAAAAGTGTCCGCCCTCATTTATGATGTATCTTATAGTCCGTATGCCTTCCTCGAGGTAGTAAAGTATAATAAAATTTTGTGATTTTCTCAAACGCTGCTAATTTTTGCGGGGATCTGCCATGTTAGTTTGCGTCATTTCCTTTCTGAAAATGTATACTTTATATAGCCATAGATCATCTAAATGTGTCATCATTATGTTTAGATTAGAGATACAATAAAAAAAAAACTACATCTAAATTTAACTCTGCCTCGAGGAGTAGTACTACAATGGACGTAGTGAGAACTTAGCCTATATCTTTAATATGAAACTTGGAAAAAATTTGAATGCTGTATTGTCCTCCTCAGGTTAAAGTTGATTCACCGAAGACGACAAGGCTAGAAAAGGCGTGATAAACGGTGAACTTGTTTGTGACGATTTTGCTCTAGGCTGTCCCATATCTACTACATCGTCTTTTTTGTAGGTGCTTAATGGCGGGAAAAGAGAATTCAATTTGTGAGACTGAAATGATGAGACTGAGCGTGTTTGAAATAAATATAGCCTAACAATTCATTGACTTCCTCAAAACCCTTTTCTATTTCTTCGCTCGTGACATTCTCATCAATATTTGATGTACAACGGACCAGTAAGCAGTCATCATTTTGATGTGAAATCACAAGTGACACGTTAGTTCATTGGGTCTAAATTCAATTTCATATCGGCATTATAGATGTTTGGAACCTTAAATTAGTGAAATTCGTGACTGGTTGCCAAAACCTGTTCTCAAAACGCAATAGTAATCTTAGCTATAACGATTGCCAATGTGAATTTGTGGATGCTAAGGCAATAGAAACAAATTAGTTCGATCTGTCGATGGACCATTGATGCTTAGTCGATCCTTATTATTTATGAAACCAATCAATTTGCTATTGTTAGCGATAAAATAGTCATTTGTACATGTAGTGATAGTCATGATAGTACCAACATAAATTAAGCATTAATTCCGATTAATTATTAGTTGATAATTCATGAATAACAAGCATCGAAGCAGCATCGACGGTCGATCCAAAGATCGAACAAATTTGTTCCTGGTTCCTAAGACAGATCATAAATAAGACAACCTGACTCCATAATGCTTAATTGACACTTGTCCATTGTAGGCCCCTATATTGCGAGTAGTGGATATATGGCAGAGAGCGTAGCCTAATAGATAGGCTACTCGTCTTTGGTGAATGAAGTCACGGAATAACTTAGCTATTAATGTATTTTATACAACATAATTTAAAGCCATATTCACCTTAAGCACATGAAATGATTAATTGTCTTACAATAAAGGTCTGCTTCCCCCCGGGCTTTCCCTAGGCCACTCAATACGCCCTATATAGCAGAACTACAACTGGAATTCTCACTTCCACATTCGTTTTTTCAAGTGATCTCTTCAAAAGAAAGTTTCCATCTGTTGTTTGATTTAAATATATTCTTCTCAGTGGTGTGAAGTGATGCTTTTTTCACTCTTAGGTATTATATGATATTCATTTGTATGCACAATTTACATAATTGCTCGATTTATTTCTCAAAATGTTACGTTTACTTAACTGTTTTCGTGATGAGATCTGCTATATCATTTATTATTAACTGTTTTCATTGGCACAATTACATTTATTTCTCAAATGATACGTTTACTTTTCTGTTTTCTTTCCTTAAAAATGAAATTGGTGTATTTATTATGTGTAATTTGGTATGTATTTTAATTTCTCTCGTGTGCTCTGATGTCTCGATGTGCGCGCTAAAGGTGTCTCCCTCTTTCCTAGACGGATGCTATCGCGTTAAGTTTATTCTGCATTAGTTTAATAATGTGTCCCAATTAGAATGTTTTTTTTTTACATACGTACGACATCGAAACAGTTTCTTATTGTTAACAATATCTGATCTGTTTTTATCTCACTTTCTAGTCATAACATGATCAGACACCATGTATCTGTTACAGGAAGTCGTATATCAAATACATACCAGATAATAACATTGTTAAGTAAATCACGGTGTTTTTTCACGGCAGTGAAATGATGCCACTTGCACCCACATCTCATATGCACAGTTTATCCCTTACATACCCTGTGTCTTGAATAGCTATATAGCCCACCAACCTTGTAGTTAAAGAGACTAGGAAATAATTCCTAATATCTCATACCTAAATTTGTATGCCTTTATCTAATCTTGCCCCACTAACAACTTACTATTTAGCCCTTGGCCGGGGAAGAGTCTGTTAAATGTAGGAATTTTTCAGCCTTTTTTATAAACATGTTTGCAATTGGCTTATAGCCATCACATGCTGACAATACACATAACTGATTGGGTAGCAGGTCATGGCTAGGCCTGATCACAAAATAAACATATCATCTGTATAGAAAACTATGCAGCAGGCGATTTACTTCAGAAAATTACTACATTGCACAAAACTAAGTCCATTATCTATAGTTAATTGAATGTTTATTGACTCTTGTAATAACCCATGTGTATAAACCTGTATAATATTGGTGTTCAGTTCATAACAACAGGACCATGACCCTGACAAAAGCTAGCAAGAGCAAATAGCTGTTTAATTTGTTGTAGTTATAGCCAAATTTGTTTCCTGTATAGGTAGCTTAATAAAAAAAAATCCTTTAAAAAAGGAATGGGGCGCCCAATGTGAGCTTGGTCGTGATGTGGTGAATTTCATGGTGTTTAGATTTGGTATTATTATCTCTTGTAAACCCGGTGACACCTCATTATAGAAATAAGACCTGTCGATAGGTTGTAAGAGGGGATATGCTTTTCCAGGCACAAATTACGCCATATATAAAGAAAGTGTTGCTACTTTGCAACACAATAAAAATCTAAATGCAAAATGAGATCCTGTAGGTGGCTCCCGAGGGGGCTTAAAAAACTAAATGCAAAATGAGGTTTTTAAAAAATATTGTTTTCCAGAATCAAGACGCAGGTATTATTAAGCCTCATATCACTTATTTATTGTCGAATAAGTGCAGAGTAGGTTAGATATGAATATTAAATGTTAGACCAAAGTAGCTGAAAGTACATGTACTATACACCTGATCCGTGAACTTGTCTTTTTTAAAGACAAATTCTTGTTAATAGAACTAGCGGGACACCCGCGCTACGCGCGGGTCCCCGCTAGGTGAGTAAATGGGAGCGTTCACTAAAACGGGAGGAATTACTGAACAGGTAGAATCATTGAAAAGGTAAATTTCATTTATCTGAGTCTGACCCTCGTTAAGCCTAAGTTTCCATTTTAGCTTCTTTCTTTCTTTTTAGTTTCTTCTACATGGGCCAATTTTGTTCCATTTTTTAAAAACATTTTGCTGCTAAGCTTGCAAATTTCCGTTACCATGTTTTTTATTTACTCAATCCCGTTCCCATTATTTTCTAAATCTGTCCTTTCTTACATTTTCCTGTTGACTTTATTTTTCATTTGCTTAGCTTGTGATTTCCCGTTTTCATGTTATTTATTTAGTTCTGTCCTCAGTTTAATAGCTTTTTTTTATTTAAATCATCTAATTTTATTAGATTTTGTTATTCTTTCCTTCTTTAGCCTATTTTATTCCCGTTTTCATTTTCTTACTGTGACTAACTATAGGCTAACCCACATACTCGTAGGCCTACCTGTTTGTCCGCATTTTGTTTTCTTTTTTAATTACAGTAGGCCTACCTCTTCATGTTGTTTGAATTTTTTAACACACATCTTTTCTCCGTATTTATTACGCCTACGGTCGGTCGTTCACCCGTATTATCATTTACGCGCGACATGGCGTAGTGCTGCGTTACCCGCGCGCTATCGCTGCGCTACGCGAGCGGCTTGGCATTAGATACGCCCGTACGCCGCGCACGGGCTAGCTTGACAACTGACTCCCTTTTTTGTTTACCCAGCATAGCAACGTACCACATTTTCACTGATTTTGAGGCCAATTCTTGACCGTTTTCAACCAAATAAAGTTTAAACACGTTCCCGTATATTCATCGATCTCCCGTATGAATTTGGCGACATTTGGATCGAAACTGACGGAGCCTTTTAGGCATACATAGATAGACACATCTTTTCCCCGTATTTATTACGCCTACGGTCGGTCGTTCACCCGTATTATCATTCATTGCGCGACTCTGCGTCGTTTACGCGCGACATGGCGTAGTGCTGCGTTACCCGCTCGCTATCGCTGCGCTACGCGAGCGGCTTGGCATTAGATACGCCCGTACGACTCGCACGGGCTAGCTTGACAACTGACTCCCTTTTTTGTTTACCCAGCATAGCAACGTACCACATTTTCACTGATTTTGAGGCCAATTCTTGACCGTTTTCAACCAAATAAAGTTTAAACACGTTCCCGTATATTCATCGATCTCCCGTATGAATTTGGCGACATTTGGATCGAAACTGACGGAGCCTTTCCATGATACATAGATAGATACATACATAGATAGATACATACAACATTTCCCTATTTATAGTAAGACTAGCGGGATACCCGCGCTTCGCGCGGGTCCCCGCTAGATGAGTAAATGGGAGCGTTCACTATAACAGGAAGAATTACTGAACAGGTAGAATCATTGAAAAGGTACATTTTATTTATATAAATCTGTCTCTTCTTACATTTCCTTTCTTTCAATTTCTTCTACATGGGGCTATTTTGTTCCAATCAATTCCCTTTTAGCTTCTCTTTTTTATTTGCTGCTTGGGATTTCCCGTTCCATGTTTTTTATTTAATTCTGTTTTCATTATTTTAGCTTCTTTTTTTTTCTTACATTTCCTGAATAGATTCTTTCCTTCTTTGTTTCGTTTCCGTTTTATTTAGTTACTTTAACCCGTTGGCCTATTATTCGTACCTCTTTTGTCATTTTAATTCTGTGATATTATCATGTCTCGTTTGTCTGGGATCATGTCCACTGGTCTCTGTCTCGCAGTCGCGTGGATCTGCGCCGTTTACGCGCGCATTGGCGTAGTGCGCATTACGCACGCGGCGCTGACGCGCTGCCTGCCAGCTGCAGTTTTTCATAACAAAAAACCCGTTTTTACCAATATTTTCACTGTTTATGCAGCCAATTCTTAACCGATTTCAATCAAATAAAGTCCAGGCAATTTCCCGTATATTCCTCGATCTCCCGTATGAATTTGGCGACATTTGGATCGAAACTGACGGAGCCTTTTACATAAACCACATACATACATACATACACACATACATACATACATACAACATTCCCCTATTTATAGTAAGACTAGCGGGATACCCGCGCTTCGCGCGGGTCCCCGCTAGATGAGTAAATGGGAGCGTTCACTATAACAGGAAGAATTACTGGACAGGTAGAATCATCGAAAAGATACATTTTGATTTTCCGTTTCCATGTTATTTATTTATTTAAACCCGTTCCCATTTTTTTTCTAAATCTGTTATTTGTTACATTTTAGCTTCATTTTTTATTTGTTGCTTGTGATTTCCCGTTTCCATGTTTTTTATTTAATTCTGTTATCATTATTATAGCTTCTTTTTTTTCTTACATTTCCTGATTAGTTTCTTTCCTTCTTTGTTTCTTTCCCGTTTCATTTAGTTAATTTAACCCGTTGGCCTAATTACTCGTACCTCTTTTGTCATTTTAATTTAATTTTTCTTTATAGTAGGTCTACCGCTTCATTTTGTTTATGCAACACACATATTTTTCCCGTATACGTCCTCTCATAGCGTGTCTGCGGACGTGTTCATCTTTATCATAATCCCGTGACCCGTCCATGTACCTTTTTGTCCTTTAATTTTTTATTTATTTTTCCTTCTTTCTGTATTATCATGTCCACTGGTCTCTGGCTCGCAAGTCGCGTGGCTCTGCGCCGTTTACGCGCGCATTGGCGTAGTGCGCATTACGCTCGCGCGCCGACGCGCTGCCTGCCAGCTGCAGTGACGCGCAGGCTGGTAACTGATTTTCATAACAAAAACCCCGTTTTTACCCATATTTTCACTGTTTTTGCAGCCAATTCTTGACCGATTTCAACCAAATAAAGTCGAGGCAATTTCCCGTATATTCCTCGATCTCCCGTATGAATTTAGCGACATGTGGATCGAAACTGACGGAGCCTTTTACATAAACCACATACATACATACATACATACATACACACACACAACATTAGCCTATTTATAGTAAGACTAGCGGGATACCCGCGCTTCGCGCGGGTCCCCGCTAGATGAGTAAATGGGAGCGTTCACTATAACAGGAAGAATTACTGGACAGGTAGAATCATCGAAAAGATACATTTTGATTTTTCGTTTCCATGTTATTTATTTATTTAAACCCGTTCCCATTTTTTCTAAATCTGTTATTTGTTACATTTCCCTTTTAGCTTCATTTGTTATTTGCTGCTTGTGATTTCCCGTTTCCATGTTTTTTATTTAATTCTGTTATCATTATTATAGCTTCTTTTTTTTCTTACATTTCCTGATTAGTTTCTTTCCTTCTTTGTTTCGTTCCCATTTCATTTAGTTAATTTAACCCGTTGGCCTAATTACTCGTACCTCTTTTGTCATTTTAATTTCATTTTTCTTTATAGTATAGGTCTACCGCTTCATTTTGTTTATACAACACACATATTTTTCCCGTATACGTCCTCTCAGAGCGTGTATGCGGACGTGTTCATCTTTATCATAATCCCGTGACCCGTCCATGTACCTTTTTGTCCTTTAATTTTTATTTATTTTTCCTTTCTGTATTATCATGTCCACTGGTCTCTGGCTCACAAGTCGCGTGGCTCTGCGCCGTTTACGCGCGCATTGGCGTATTGCGCATTACGCTCGCGCGCCGACGCGCTGCCTGCCAGCTGCAGTCACGCGCAGGCTGGTAACTGATTTTCATAACAAAAACCCCGTTTTTACCCATATTTTCACTGTTTTTGTAGCCAATTCTTAACCGATTTCAACCAAATAAAGTCGAGGCAATTTCCCGTATATTCCTCGATCTCCCGTATGAATTTGGCGACATGTGGATCGAAACTGACGGAGCCTTTTACAGAAACCACCACATACATACATACACACACACACACACACACACACAACATTAGCCTATTTATAGTAAGACTAGCGGGATACCCGCGCTTCGCGCGGGTCCCCGCTAGATGAGTAAATGGGAGCGTTCACTATAACAGGAAGAATTACTGGACAGGTAGAATCATCGAAAAGATACATTTTGATTTTTCGTTTCCATGTTATTTATTGATTTTTTTTCTAAATCTGTTATTTGTTACATTTCCTTTTAGCTTCATTTTTATTTGCTGCTTGTGATTTCCCGTTTCCATGTTTTTTATTTAATTCTGTTATCATTATTATAGCTTCTTTTTTTTCTTACATTTCTTGATTAGATTCTTTCCTTCTTTGTTTCGTTCCCGTTTCATTTAGTTAATTTAACCCGTTGGCCTAATTACTCGTACCTCTTTTGTCATTTTAATTTCATTTTTCTTTATAGTATAGGTCTACCGCTTCATTTTGTTTATACAACACACATATTTTTCCCGTATACGTCCTCTCAGAGCGTGTATGCGGACGTGTTCATCTTTATCATAATCCCGTGACCCGTCCATGTACCTTTTTGTCCTTTAATTTTTTATTTATTTTTCCTTCTTTCTGTATTATCATGTCCACTGGTCTCTGGCTCGCAAGTCGCGTGGCTCTGCGCCGTTTACGCGGGCATTGGCGTAGTGCGCATTACGCTCGCGCGCCACGGCCGTTTTTAACGTCTACTTTTATCGAAAACAACGAAAACTGAGGGGGTAAACTATTAGTCTCGTATATACGTTTGTGGCGTGTCAGACGCCTACACAGCGAATGCCCACCGTTACTGATGAGTACGTTGAAGATATGGACACGTAATACGCTTTAAGCTTACTGAAAGTTAAGTTTTTAAGCTTACTGAAAGTTAGGTTTTTAAGCTTACTGAAAGTTAAGCTTCCTTAAAATCCCATTAGATCATGGTTATATAATAGTTAAAGTGTCCAATATCTTCAATTTAAGAATAATTTTGTCTCTAAGCTAAAGCAATTAATGTAAGTTTAATTGAATCTATTCCAAAGTGAAAGTCCGATTCTTGAAGACCCGGTCAGTAAACATAAACTGTGACGGTGAATCTGAACATACCGGTACGCTATTTTAGCCTATTTAACATCGTAAAGAAGTACGACACAGCAAAATGTACAATTTACTCCAGATTTTAGGCCCCGTAAAAAATAAGTTACGTAGCTGGTTAAAATAGACTAAAACTTATCGTGTATTGTTGCGTACATAATTAGTCTTTCGTAGGAGCTTAATGATGAAATCGGAACATACCGGTAGGTTATTTCAGCATCGTAAAGTACTACGGAACCCAGTACAGAACAAGATATTAGACAATGTAGAATTTTATCGGGAATTGCTACGGAACCCGTAAATTGCTACGGAACCCGTAAATTGCTACGGAACCCGTAAATTGCTACGGAACCCGTAAATTGCTACGGAACCCGTAAATTGCTACGGAACCCGTAAATTGCTACGGAACCCGTAAATTGCTACGCTACCCGTAAATTGCTACGGAAACCGTAAATTGCTACGGAACCCGTAAATTGCTACGGAACCCGTAAATTGCTACGGAACCCGTAAATTGCTACGGAACCCGTAAATTGCTACGGAACCCGTAAATTGCTACGGAACCCGTAAATTGCTACGGAACCCGTAAATTGCTACGGCACCCGTAAATTGCTACGGAACCCGGAATAAATTGCTACGGAACCCGTAAATTAATACGGAAATTTTGGCCCGTAGAGCATTTAGTTACGTAGCTGGTTGAAACAAGCTAAAACTCATCGCGTAGCGTTACATTTGTAAATCGGACCAAATTTATTCTTCGGAAGAGTGCGACGATGATATCAGAACATACCAATACACTATTTCGGCATTGTAAAGAACTACGGAAGGACAAAATATAAAAAATGGAGAATTTATCGAGATTGGTAAAAACAAGCGAAAAGTCATAGCGTATCGTTACGTATCTCACACGAAGCAAATTAATGCTTCGTAAGGGTTTGACAACAAAATCGCAACTCACAATGATTTCAGTCAGCGCACACACACTACATGTTATACTTTTGGGTATCTATGTAGAGTTTACATGTACATGTACTGTACTGTAGTACAGTATCATGAGTGGCTATCATGCTATAGTGCGTGTATTATCAGTACATGTCATATCATTTCTGCAAAGTATATGGACTGTGACACTGTTATGCTCGCACAAATTATTATCATTAGCATCTGTTTTACTTGTAAATAAAGCGAGGATGATATTATTAACTGTTTTTATGTTCCAATATTCTGACTAAAATACGCTATACCGTACGGTATGATTCGCATTTTGTGCAGTGAATTTAGTGATGGTGTACGGACATATGTTGTCTATTATCAAGCATCTAAGGAGTGTGAACGGTAACTCTTGGATAGCATTTTTATCTAAAGCTTCTGGTTTACATGAAAAAATTAATAAAATATAATTGGGAGTGTTTTTGTGGGTCTATTCTAGTGATCAAAATGGGCTATTTTCAACTTCGAAAGGACATTTCGTCGCCATTATCGGCGACCGATTACATTCGGTAACTATGTAGGGTTGGGCGGTATGGGAATTTTGAGTCAACAGTACCGCTATACTTTTATGTGCTAATTGGTATCGGTAGTTTACAATTATAACTCTTTGTATCGCCCTACACCACTTTAACGAAATAAGACTCCTTAAGTCAAAACTGAGGGCGCTCTAGATAAAAGTAGACATTACGCATAGGCGGCGAACGGCCGTGGCGCCGACGCGCTGCCTGCCAGCTGCAGTGACGCGCAGGCTGGTAACTGATTTTCATAACAAAACCCCGTTTTTACCCATATTTTCACTGTTTTTGCAGCCAATTCTTGACCCATTTCAACCAAATAAAGCCGAGGCAATTTCCCGTATATTCCCCGATCTCCCGTATGAATTTGGCGACATTTGGATCGAAACTGACGGAGCCTTTTACATGAACCATATAGATACATACATACAACATTCCCTATTTATAGTAAGACTATGGGATACCCGCGCTTCGCGCGGGTCCCCGCTAGATGAGTAAATGGGAGCGTTCACTATAACAGGAAGAATTACTGAACAGGAAGAATCATCTAAAAGATACATTTTCTTTATATAAATCTGTCTCTTCTTACATTTCCTTTCTTTTCAGTTTCTTCTACATGGGGTTATTTTTTTTCCCAAAAAATATTTGCTGCTTAGCTTGTGATTTTCCGTTTTCATGTTATTTATTTATTTAAACCCGTTCCCATTTTTTTTTCTAAATCTGTTATTTGTTACATTTCCTTTTAGCTTCATTTTTTATTTGCTGCTTGCGATTTCCGTTTCCATGTTTTTTTTATTTAATTCTGTTATCATTATTGTAGCTTCTTTTTTTTTTCTTACATTTCCGATTAGTTTCTTTCCTTCTTTGTTTCGTTCCTGTTTCATCTAGTTACTTTAAACCGTTGGCCTATTACTCGTACCTCTTTTGTCATTTTAATTTCATTTTTCTTTATAGTAGGTCTACCGCTTCATTTTGTTTATACAACACACATATTTTTCCCGTATACGTCCTCTCATAGCGTGTATGCGGACGTGTTCATCGTTATCATAATCCCGTGACCCGTTCATGTACCTTTTTACCCTTTAATTTTTATTCATTTTTCCTTCTTTCTGTATTATCATGTCCACTGGTCTCTGGCTCGCAAGTCGCGTGGCTCTGCGCCGTTTACGCGCGCATTGGCGTAGTGCGCATTACGCTCGCGCGCCGACGCGCTGCCTGCCAGCTGCAGTGACGCGCAGGCTGGCAACTGATTTTCATAACAAAAAACCCGTTTTTACCCATATTTTCACTGTTTTTGCAGCCAATTCTTGACCGATTTCAACCAAATAAAGTCCAGGCAATTTCCCGTATATTCCTCGATCTCCCGTATGAATTTGGCGACATTTGGATCGAAACTGATGGAGCCTTTTACATAAACCACATACATACAACATTCCCCTATTTATAGTAAGACTAGCGGGATACCCGCGCTTCGCGCGGGTCCCCGCTAGATGAGTAAATGGGAGCGTTCACTATAACAGGAAGAATTACTGAACAGGTAGAATCATCGAAAAGATACATTTGGATTTTCCGTTTCCATGTTATTTATTTATTTAAACCCGTTCCCATTTTTTTTCTAAATCTGTTATTTGTTACATTTCCCTTTTAGCTTCACTTTTTATTTGCTGCTTGTGATTTCCGGTTTCCATGCTTTTTATTTAATTCTGTTATCATTATTATAGTTTCATTTTTTTCTTACATTTCCTGATTAGTTTCTTTCCTTCTTTGTTTCGTTCCTGTTTCATTTAGTTAATTTAACCCGCTGGCCTAATTACTTGTACCTCTTTTGTCATTTTAATTTCATTTTTCTTTATAGTAGGTCTACTGCTTCATTTTGTTTATACAACAAACATATTTTTCCCGTATACGTCCTCTCATAGCGTGTATGCGGACGTGTTCATCTTTATCATAATCCCGTGACCCGTCCATGTACCTTTTTGTCCTTAATTTTTTATTTATTTTTCCTTCTTTCTGTATTATCATGTCCACTGGTCTCTGGCTCGCAAGTCGCGTGGCTCTGCGCCGTTTACGCGCGCATTGGCGTAGTGCGCATTACGCTCGCGCGCTGACGCGCTGCCTGCCAGCTGCAGTGACGCGCAGGCTGGCAACTGATTTTCATAACAAAAACCCCGTTTTTATCCATATTTTCACTGTTTTGCAGCCAATTCTTGACCGATTTCAACCAAATAAAGTCCAGGCAATTTCCCGTATATTCCTCGATCTCCCGTATGAATTTGGCGACATTTGGATCGAAACTGACGGAGCCTTTTACATAAACCACATAGATACATACACACATACAACATTCCCCTATTTATAGTAAGATTTATAGTAAGATGCCTAGCTTTAGAACAATAACTTGCATACGACTAAATTTGTATCTGACTTGCGCACCCAGGAATGTTTGCTTACTTTGACGATTCCAATTAATGTGAAAGTAATTTGTGGATTTATACATATTTCAGGTGACTGACTTGATTAAGGTTACACGAAGAAACGTATAAAAAACGTATAAAAGACGTATAAAGTTGTTCTCTAAAACCGCGTTTTCTCAGCAATCAAATATCGCAGTGAGTCAAATGTTGGTGCATGGATGTATCTTACCATTATTTTTGTGTGTTTATACAAATTTTTAGAATCCGTTTGAAAATCCTTCGTTTAAATCATTTTTACGCACCATGTTCTCAAGATCAAAAACACGTTCCATGCAGTTTTTTTCAAATATTCGCTCCGTATAAAACCACGCCGAGTGATTGTTTTCTCCATTTTTGTATTGTACTACAAATCGACCAAAGAAATAATGTTGCCATGGGGAAGAACCAAATACAGTACCGATTAAATTTTATTAGCCCGTTTTTGGGAACAATTTTCGAGAATCTTGTACCACAAAACACTGTTATGTTACATTATCGATATCTGGATTGTGGAACGTTAATTTTGATTTCTAACTGCCTACATTATTTCTCAAAAGTATGCCAATTCCTATACCATTTGAATTTCACTCCAAATTTAAGCTACTTTTGCAAAAATCGAGGTTTTTCGCCATCGATACCTCCGACATTTACAGCGGTGATGAGATTGTTTACCATAAGAGCCTGGTATGCACTATTCCATAATAGTCAGTTTGAGATCAATCGATTTCACAGGTCACTCAGTAGCTCAATCGGTTAGCGCGCCGAGCTCACGTTCTACTATATAATACTATAGTTTTGATCTGGAAAACTTTGGTACGTGTTCGAGTCCCTATGTGGTCCATTCCATCTATTTTATTTTATTTTTCTCTCACTTTTTTCTTTTTTCTTTTTTCTTGTTCGTTTCTTTCTTTCTTACTGCAGCGATTGATTGTTTTTGCCCGGTTTTTTTTTCATTATATAATTCAGGAATTTTTAGGCTATACTAGTTTAATAGGCGCGGCCTATGAATATATTTTTACAAATTATATTAACAAAATATTGGTTGTTGGTTTTGTTACTGTTGTAGTTATTGTTGTAGGCCTATATATTGCATAATCAGGGTATAAATAGGCATACTAGGCCTATTATAACCTATAGAAGCATTGATGTATTTCACGACAGATATCATCCAGGATAATTTTAAAAATTGAAAATTTAGAAAATCCAAAGGAAAATTGCCGAAAACGGCTGCCCACAATCACCCCCCCCATCAGCCCATATGGTCCTATCATGGTCGCCCCTTCCCTATCCCTGCAACATATAGGATGACTCACGAGCCGCGGTTTGTCCGTGGTCCTAGTTCAGATTGATACACTATTGTACGCGTGAGTTCATTCTTTTCTGCATGGCTGTTTCCATTATTAACTTACGCCCCTCTGGAATCAAGCCTTGAAAATCAATTGTATTTAACCTTAACTTCGGTGATTTGAAACGGTGTCTTATTTTCCTGTTGCACAAATCTCTTCTAATTGATTGTTGAAAGTGACTTTTTTCAGCGACTGTTTAAAGAAAATCCGAAGATAGTTATATTTTCTGAACTCGCATAAAAGCAGCGTGTCATTTTCCCATTTGAATTTGGATTTGGAAGATACCTTCTCTTAAATAACAGTATTGCGAACCACCAGCATACATAACTCGATGTAAGTCTTTCCTATTCAGAGGAAATATTGCAATTACACACCTTATTGCCTTTTAACAATAACCATTGACACTAGCACATATCAGAGAAGATGTAAGAAAAGGATGGAGAACAGAATTATATCCTTGAGATAATCCCGTAGGTAATCCTGTTGCACCTATCATAGTCCTTTATTCTCAAGTGGTGGGTTAACCAACAGTTAACAATGAGAGGAAATTCCTGAACCTAGTTCAGTTGGGGATGATTTGAGGTGACCGCCAATTATGACCATTTGATATTTAATACCAGCAATGTGAAAAAAAAAAGAAAGAAAGAATGTAGTGCTAAAATAATGTACCCTTTTACGGAAGGAGCAAAGTTTAACAAGTTATAACTCCGCTACTGAAGTACGAATGTCACCGGCGAATGTCAGGTTATTATTTCCCAGTCTTTAAAAAAATTGCAGGCAGAGGTGGGAATCGATCTCGGTACCTCCCGGTTAAACAGCACTGTGAAAGACCACTAGACCAACTAAATATCTGTTGTGAGATGTGTGACATTAATCTTTGATATTGCTTAATGGAACAAATCGCGGAATTAAATCAGTAATAAAAGAAATAGATTCTTATATAGCGGTCAAATTAGATAAAAGGGGAAATATTTGTCCCTGCTCGAAAGAAAATATAGGTTAGAAAATTATCAAATAAATTTAAATTACAATTTGAGATTTTATATTTCTTTCTTTCACGAGGCGACATTATCACAGACAAACACTGTATAAGCTAAAAACTCGACGCGCATCACTAGATACTGTCATTTAGCTCAATGGTAGAGCATCAGACTGCTGATATCAATATCGTTGGTTCGAGTCCTCCTGCCAGCAATGGTTATATTTATGATTTTAATGCTACGCTAAAATTTGTTCAATTTTTTCGTTTATTTATTTATTTATTTATTTATTTATTTATTTATTTATTTATTTATTTATTTATTTATTTGTTTTTGTTTATTTATGTAAATAATTTGATATATTTGAAAGAGGTATTTGAGCAATTTTATAATCCTATGGGGTCATTTTGAACCCCACCCCTCCCAACTTGCCAAACGCACAACACCTATGAGTTTGCATCATACATGTCATCATTAGTCACGATTATGCACTTTCAGTTTCCCACGCGTTTGAACGGGAATTGGATTGCGTACTTTTTCGATGTCTAGTGAGCAAATTTTTTCATTATTTTGAGAAAATGATGTCAAATTTTCTATTCTATATTGTTTGGTAATAATGTCTTTTGCCAATAGTATGTTTAAAGTTGTAATTTTGTGTTTTTGATCGCAAAGATCGGATATTTTCGTTCCCGATTCGAATTCTGAACCCTTCGCAAGGGTGCCGATTTCAGCAGAACTTTGACGATAATTTTGCCTTTTTGGACACTTAAATGCTTTCGATCCTTAATTTTGTTTCAACCGAGTCTTCAATTATCAAGCACAATACAGTTGGTACCACATTTATATACATTGATGAAATTTTAAAGATTTTTTTTCAAGTTTCTAACCGGCGCAAATCGTTAAGTGTGTATTTCCCATTGACATCCAAAATGGCGTAAGCCAGTCCTCAATATACATAGGTACGGCGTATATAGGACTGGCAAGCGAGTCTATGTCATCATCATAAAAATTTGAAATTCAGGTCCCACAAAAATACAGTAATTGTGCAAAAGAGGACATAAATAATTTCTTTCTGCAACCATAATGGGCCGCAATATATCACTAACCGCATAGTCCGAGGCAAGGTTCATTATTGTCAGGGTTAGGGTCTTAGGGTTAGGGTCTTATGGTTAGGGTTAGGGTTAGGGTTAGGGTTAGGGTTAGGGTTAGGGTTAGGGGTTAGGGTTAGGGTAAGGGTTAGGGATTAGGGTTAGGGTTAGGATTATATTCGTATTTATTATACAAGTAATAGTATATTGTGTGTATGCAGTTTATTCCGTAATCAATAAGTATCATAAACAAACACCTTTCTGGCACAACGAATCATAGCACAGTCGTGTAGGCATTAGACTATGGATACAAAGGTTGTGGGTTCGAACCCCAGGTAAACCGTTATAGAATTTTAATTCTATTGATTTCTTTTTATTTTATTAAGTAAGAGGAAATAATAATGGTAATAAACTCGTGTTATATCTAGCCTCATAGGCCTATTAATTACATGTATGTACTATGTGTTATCGCATTGTGGCCCATTATGGTTGCAGAAAGAAATAACGCACGCCGGCAACTAGACTACTATTAGGCATGTCCACTAAAAATTGAAGTACTTTTAAATTGATTCAGACCTAACTTATTGGATGGGAATTGATGAAAGAAACATTTTGGCGTTTAAATAATCTTAATCGGACGTTTCATTCCAGAGATATGGCCTTTCGAGTGTCCCGGTTTTATATAGGGCTGCTAGAACATGTTAAAAAGTTAAAGTCCAAAAAGGAATACTAACAGAAAGTGCAACTTTAAGGTACTTTTTCTTAATGTATTTATTAACTATCTTATCTGGAACATTATATTTGCTTATAACAACATGAAAATAAGATCATCCTGAAAATGTAATCGATTTTGTTGACATACAACAAAAATATAAGACCTCAAAACCCATGGTTTGTTTGGTGAAACCTCAAGCATGATCATAGATGGCCGCCATGGAAAATATCTCCATAGAGGAGATGAACAATAAGTGCATTATTTCAAATGAAAAGCGGTAGTCTTAAACATTGTTCAATCTTTTAAGGTCAGCACATTTTATCTTCAAAAATTATTATATTTCATCATGGCATAAGTTTGGTAACATTAATCACTACCAATTTTGAGAAATTTGCTCCAACTCAAAAGTTATCTTTACTACATTGAGCAATACACTGTGTGTGCATGGAAGCCATGATGGTCCCCGGTTTTTATACTCCCTATGAAATGGACATGGTAGTGAGAAGTGCACGGGGAAGTGCATGATTTGAGATGGGCAGCGGTAGGCTTAAACATTCTTAAATTTCTTAACATCCTACACATTTTGTCTTCATAAATAGTTAAATTTTATGAGTATGTAAGTTTGCTTGTCTGATTCGCTCCAAATTCGGAGATAATTGCGTTTGAACACCTGATGCACGGAATGGTGTCACTTCAACCTGTTGTAGTTCTCATCTCATTAAATTTTCATTAAAAAAAGTTGATCTCTTCATGCAGGAAGGTCCTCTCTATTTACTGACCAAACAGGAAAAAGTTTGGTTAATGTTTTCTGGTGGAATCAGGAATTTCTTGAAACACCCTGATATAGGCCTACATTTGGATCAAAACAAGTATGTACGCCATTTAACAGGCCTGGGATTTCTTGTATCGATCAGTTTCTCCATAGACAATACGTGTGTGAGTGCACGCACACAGTAAATGAAAAATCGTTCTAGTGGAAACTGTATTGAGAGTGGGCATCCCTACTACTATACAAAAAAATAGTATCAAATCTTTCCTGCTCAATCAATATAATACTTGCAAATAGATCATAGTTTACTAATCTAATCCTGTAATATAGACCTGTTATATCACCTGTATTTGCATGAGAGTCTATACATGGTTTGTTATGGTAGGGATTAGTGTCCGATCTCTGTAATGTAATGTAAATGAAGCATATTGATATGCAGGAAGAATCGATCAGGGCGCTATCTATTAGGGAAAGATAAACACTATTCAAAATATCAATAGACAAGAAGAAAGGGATGTAGAGATTTGTAATTGAGTCATGCATGATTTATCAGAAGGTTCTTTCCAATTCCCAAACGTAATGAGTGTTGCATTAATCTCTTCTAATTGATTGTAGAAAGTGACTTTACAGCAACTGTTTAAGGAAAATCCGAAGATTAGTTATAATATTTTCTGAACTCGCATAAAAACTCTCCTTAAATCACCTTTATGTTTGCACATTTGCCTCTTGGGACTTGTGTTACATTTAATTTTACTCTTCATTAATAAGAAACAAAAATGGGGGTGGCAAATCTGTTAAAAGTGCAACAATTTAATTAAACTAATGCATATGCTAACGCCTCAGTAAGTGTGCAGATAACTTTAAAGTCAGAATCTTTAACTTTTCCCGCGAGATAAGACCCGTGTCTATGGTATCTATATGCTAAATTCAGTTTTTGTAATCCCTTGATGGAACATGTAATGGTAATACTTAAAATGTCACATTTTATTTAAATTTCGTCCATTTAGGCCTACAGTTTTGAATTCTGTGTAGGGCCCTATATTTAAAATCATTAAAAATCTAGGGTACGCGCCGCACTCAGATAGAGTTTATAATACATCAGCGAAAGTACTCGCCATGAACATTGTGTTTAGGCACAACATCTTATTTGGTCCTATTTAATTAGGGACCATGTATTGACCTTTTTCCCTCTATTCCACAATGCACTATTCCAGGGGGGTATGACGTAGTTCATCAACCTCATAGATCGTGTGCATCCGATGGTCTTTGCCAGGCCTTTGCAATTATTTTGTCTTAATATGGGCATAGGCCTACTGATTCCATATATGCGGATTATCGTAAAGACCATCGATGTTACTAATTATGCAATTATTGAATACACGAGTGATGCAGTTACGGAGCGATGCAGAACATCTGTGTAAGAGATTCGGGATACAACTTAGTCAGAAGAATACATAGGATAGTGGTCGTAGTGTGAACTTAACGTATCTCTTATATTATGACACACCTGTGACCTGAGATAGGGGAGAGCGAGTTGGCGCAGCGGTTGTTCCCTTGCCTTGCACCACTGAGGTCCCAGGTTCAAACCCCGGCCGTGCCCATGCTCGCTCTCGCAGGTTTTCTCCGAGATGTCCGGTTTCCTCCTGCTTTCAAAAACTATGATCGATGACTAATTGTTTAGTTATCAAAAACTTCCATCACCCAATGGAATTTGGGGAGCTGCACAGTTACTTGGTGGATGTTACAATCTAAGTGCGGATAGGTTTGCGCCAGGTTCGGCTGCAACTGGCCTAGTCGATGCGACTTGATTGTGATGATTCACCATGGCAGCAAAATTACAGCGCTTCCTGCATCAACGTTTCCAATAAACTTGGCGTCTTATGCCTGTAAGTATGCAGTCGTTCTAATTGAATCATTTTCTATGGTGTATCTTGCGTATTGAAGGTCTGAAGTGAAGTATTGGTGTATCTTTCCACATGACCAATGTTCATTGCCTACAGACCTATGATAGTATAGTGAGTCATTACAGAATGATTTTACCGACCGACCGACCCATCCCAAATATCCCACTGGAGGGCAAGCATTTTTTTCTTGGCCTTATGTACCCTCGTAACGTAAACAACAAACAGAATAGAAATAATAAATTGTCCATTGAATATGAGTACCGGTACTTGTTTATTAATAATTACATTATTTTGTTCAAGTGTGAAAATGGTTCTATATTCAAAGTTATTATAATTTAGATCTATTCAATAGTTTGTTTCTTATCAATATTTTCCAAACTTTAAATAAATAGGCTAATTATGATTAAAATTGTCCAGCAGGATTGTCAGAACGGTACATGTAGTTGAAATAACAACGGACATGTCCATGACGATCCCTGCAGTTCCTCCTGTAGCTGGTACGTTGCATTTGTCATCGTTACAACAGGTTATCTCGCCTAGGCCAAAGGGTTGAGGAAATACACCTGCTTTGGTACAGATCTTTTCCTGTTCTTCGCCTTCTTCCCCTTCTATGTTGTCACATCCCCGAGTCACACTTGCTGGCAAGAGGTCCGACTTCTCTGTAGCTATGATCTAAAAACAGAACCAAGTAATGAGATGTGAATGTGAAAATACACTCTTATGAAAAAAAGTCCAAAATAGAGAGCCTTTAAAAGTTGTAAAAAGAACCTTAAAGATTTAATAGGCGTATGAACTTTCTTGATAACATTGTCCCCCCCATGGGATCGGCGCGTTACTGATGAAATCTTCTGACCAGAAGACGAAACGTCAAAACATAATTACAATAATTTTTTTGGGAATAAAGCAGACTTTATGAAATACTTACAACACAGAAGTTGTCGGGACATGGCATCGCAAAAACAGTTGGCGAACTTGTATTAAAGTTTTGGTCAGAGCAATCGTCTTCCATCCCTTCAAACCATGTACAGAAGTAACAGGTGTTCTCATGGTCATCCGCGACTACTACATTAACTGCAAAATATAATGGAAATGTTTCACACTTTGGTTTGGGGTAACACAATGTTTTTAATGAAGTGAATCATTACATACACTCAAACAAAATTATCAAAAAAAAGTGGTTGATAAATGGAAAATTTTATTTTGACATCTCACTAGCACACGGCACGATGGAAGAGGATAATGAAAACGGTATTAACTATTATTAGACTTGAATGACAATGAGCGCCAATAAAAGGATTAGGGATTAATCTAATGTGATAATCACAACCAGGCACATGTAGCTTCCACGAGTGCAGAGACAGAGAGAGAGGGCTCATCCAGGCTCAGTGCACCTTAAGGGCACACAACTATGAATCAACTGGCGTAACTACCTCTTTCTCTCTCTTTTTTTTAAAGAAAAAAAACCAAGATCACTTTCCTCACAAGGAAGTGAGGATAACACTACTAAACAACTACTACTAACAACTGACTTGCAGAAACCAATCTAACAGCTTATGTGAATGAAGACACTGTTGGTTAGAACACTCAAAATAGGCAATGTGCCAACAGTCAATAACATCAACAGTTCAAGAGTCTTTTTGTCTGCAATGACAAACTGACATTCAACATGAATGTAAAATGGTTCAAAGTTCAAAGAAGTAAACGTCAGTTCCAGAGTTTTCTTTTAGAATTCCAAATGACATACGTAAATCAGTTCAAAGTTCAATGAAGTGACCATAGGAGGACACCGGTGATGGATTAAAATGTCATAGTACACAGTGACCTGTCCATTTAGTTTAACACATATTCTTATTCAATGGGTGCGTCTTGTAAAGAATTCACATAATTTGATTGGCTTTCGGGTGTATAATATCTCACAATAGTTGATAGTGATATTAGTCAGGGCGCGCGCCGCCACGCAACGGCGGCACGCTTGTTGCTTCTCAATGATCGCGCGATAATGCGTTCGCGTAATACACGTGCGAGAACTAAGAACGCGATACGGCGGCTTAGATGTTCGTGATGGTTTCGTTCATTTAAAACAACGGGGATGTCCTCACAAAAGTAACTTTATTTTTTCTGAAAAAAGGCAGTTTTTCTCGCAAAAATTACATTAAAACTGAATAAGAATGAGAATAAATGATAGGATTTTGTCTTTTGCCTATCAATATCGTGTCATAATGGATGGGCTGGCCAATATTTTATCGTAGTGGATACCGGCTGCGCCGGCATCCACTACTCAAAATATTGGCCAGCCCATCCATTATGACACGATATTGATAGGCAAAAGACAAAATCTATCATTTATTCTCTAAGTCTTTCAGGTGCTCAGGAAGTTTGTGAGGGCGCGCGGAACGCCTTTGTGTGAGCAATGGTGGCATGATCTCAGGGCCAACCATACTATTTTATTTATTTATTTGTGAAATCTTTATTGAGGGATTTAAACTACTTCAGTGGCAAGCACTGCTTTCCAAGCAGGCCCTCATACAATGAAGACACTGTTGGTTAGAACACTCAAAATAGGCAATGTGCCAACAGTCAATAACATCAACAGTTCAAGAGTCTTTTTGTCTGCAATGACAAACTGACATTCAACATGAATGTAAAATGGTTCAAAGTTCAAAGAAGTAAACGTCAGTTCCAGAGTTTTCTTTTAGAATTCCAAATAACATACGTAAATCAGTTCAAAGTTCAATGAAGTGACCATAGGAGGACACCGGTGATGGATTAAAATGTCATAGTACACAGTGACCTGTCCATTTAGTTTAACACATAGTCTTTCAGGTGCTCAGGAAGTTTGTGAGGGCGCGCGGAACGCCTTTGTGTGAGCAATGGTGGCATGATCTCAGGGCCAACCATACTATTTTATTTATTTATTTGTGAAATCTTTATTGAGGGATTTAAACTACTTCAGTGGCAAGCACTGCTTTCCAAGCAGGCCCTCATACAATGATATATACAACATTTTTACAGAATATATACAAAATAACATGATATTTAGTAATTTATATAAAAACATCAATAATAAGTGTGAAAGAAAATAAATATACCTCAAATACATGAATGATATAAATCTTAAAATACATACAATATAAATAAATGATTATAATTCAGCAGTAGTAATGATGCTTGCCTTGAATTGATGCAAAGACATAGTTTCAAGGTTTACACGACATGATGGTGGCAAATTGTTCCATAAGTTTGCAGCTCTTACAATAAATGTACGTTTACCACTGTTAGAATAATATTTAGGCACGATCAATGTGTTTGAAGAATGACTCCTTGTAATGTGATCATGAGTATTATGAACAAAGTCAAATTGATTACATAAATATTCAGGACACATATTTTTGATACATTTAAAGGTAAGAAAAATCATGTGATTAGACCATCTATCATAAAGTTTAATCCAATTTAAAGAACTTAACATTTCATCTACTGGTGTTCTGATATCAGCAAAGAGAATTGTTCTAGCTAATCTGTTGTGAAGTACTTGAAGCTGATATTGATTGGTTGTAGAACAATTAGACCAAACACTGCTGGCATAGTCGAAATGTGGAATTACAAGAGCATTAGAGAGCATAACTAAGGTTTTATGAGGAAGGAAATACTTTGCACGTTTTACAACACCAATTCTCTTGGAAACATTTCCAGATACATAATCAATGTGTGATGACCAAGACATATTACTATCAAACTTAATACCAAGATATTTGAAAACATCAACTCTTTCAATAATTTTGTCATCAAATGTAAGAGTTATGTCATTGTAATGATTAAGTGTATGATTAGTTCCACTTGTTTTGTCAGTATTTAATGTGAGCTTATTAGCTTTAAACCAGTTAGCTACAGTTTTTAGGTTGTATTCAAGTTGCATTTGTAAGTCATCAGCATTTTTTGCTTTACACATAAGAGAAGTGTCATCTGCATACATTACTGTCTTACAAGTTACAACATCAGGTAAACAATTAACAAAAATAATAAATAGCAGAGGACCTAAGATTGAGCCTTGAGGAATTCAAGTATTATAAGTTTTGAAATCTGACAGAAAAGAATTAACATGCACAGCTTGAGCCCTATTACTTAGATATGATTTAAACCAACCAAGTTCATTACCCTTAATACCATATTCAGCAAGTTTATTAATTAAAATTTCATGATTTACTGTATCAAAAGCCTTTTTTAAATCCAAAAATATAACTCCTGTTGCAAAACCATTGTCCGTATTATTAAGAATATAATCTTGGACATCTAGTAAAGTTGTTGTTGTGGAATGATTGGATCTAAAACCAAATTGAGAATCAGAAAGGATATTTCTACTACAAAGATAATCATATAATTGGTTATGAACAGTTCTTTCAATAATCTTCGAAATAATTGGTAAGACAGATATTGGCCTGTAATTGTTGTGTGACCCTTAAGGGTATCCGTAGGGAGAACACTTTGTTTTACGGCCAGGTCTGGCCAGGTGCATGTTTGTTCGCAGTCTACAGGTGTAACTAGGTTGTTGTATATTCTATAATTTTCCTGGTGTGTTAACTGTGATTACATCTAGACACCAGTTTATTTTTTATTTGAACGGGACCCTAATTTAATGAGAAAAACGCCGAAAAAGAGAGGCCCGGCAAAAGCCGATTTGCAGACAATTTGTTGTAGCTACAGACAGCTCGTATTCCATATAACAACTACGGAAACCAATCAGTGCCAGAAGTGTTGATTTATATTTCATCCACTTAGGTTTGGCTTAACCCACTAAAAGGTAAAACTTTAAGGTAAATGTAGTGTGTGTGTAAAAGTATATTTCTCAAAATGGAGGAGAGCGCCTATGACTATTGTCCGTTCTGTCTACATGGTCTATGATAATTATTTTCTTACCGAAATATATTCACTTAACACAGACCACGGTTGCCAAACAAATGAGGGCAAACCGCGGGTCAAATCATTGAAAAGTCGCCCAATATTTTTTTTATCAACCGTTGGTTTCTATGAGATAAAAACCTACCAGAAGTCGCGTAAGCCAATGTTGAGAAGTCATGCAATATTTTTCTTAACCATCAATTGGTGTCTATAGGACAGGAAATTGTCGCGAGGAAAATCTTCAAAACTCATCCTATTGACCTAGGCCTATTACATCGCGGGTTTGGCAACCCTGCAATATGTAAGCCAATGTTGAGATGTCATGCAATATTTTTCTTAACCATCAATTGGTGTCTATAGGACAGGAAATTGTCGCGAGGAAAATCTTCAAAACTCATCCTATTGACCTAGGCCTATTACATCGCGGGTTTGGCAACCCTGCAATATATACAGTTATATAACATCGCACCGCATTGTGAGGTGAACGAACTGAATGTTGACATTGTATTCAGGATTTAAAACAAGAACTGTCTTTAACCAGACAATGCGGTTGGTATAAAACATAGCGTGTGATATCATGATATCAACTTCAAAATCTAAAAACAAAAAAAAGTAAAGAAATAATTTAGGGCGAAATAAATAAACAGCGTACAGCAGGTGCTATCTTGTCAATAATGATAAGAGGAACATGAAAAAACCAGCAGAGAGCATGCACCCCAGTAAAGAGTTAAATAAAGCAAGGAAAAATCATAATGTGCAGAAGGCCTACTTTTCGGATGATATTCACAGAAACAAAAAAAGAACTAAAGATCTAAAAACAAAAGTAAAAAAGAAAATGAGGGCGAAATAAATAAACAGCGTACAGCATGTGATGACTTGTCAATAACGATAAGAGGAGCATGTACCTCAATAAAGAGTTTAAATAAAACAAGGAAAATCATAATGTGTAGAGGCCTACTTTTCGGATGATATTCACTGAAACAGAAAAAAAGAAATAAGTTTAAAGAATTATATATTTTAAGATTAGATAATGAACAATCATACATAAAAATGTGACAGGTGTCTGATGATATTTATACACTTCGAGCAAAAAATAAAGAACTACTTAACACGCGACATAAATAAATAGCCATATTTTATGAACGAACTGAATGTTGACATTGCGGACCAGGATTTGAAACAAGAACTGTTTTCAAAAAGAAAACGCGGTTGGTATAAAAACATAGCGTGTGCTATCATGATATAAACTTCAAAATCTAAAAACACAAGTAAAGAAATAATTTAGGGCGAAATAAATAAACAGCGTACAGCAGGTGCTATCTTGTCAATAATGATAAGAGGAACATGAAAAAAACCAGCAGAGAGCATGCACCCCAGTAAAGAGTTAAATAAAGCAAGGCAAAATCATAATGTGCAGGAGGCCTACTTTTCGGATGATATTCACAGAAACAAAAATAAAGAACTACGTTAGTACGTTTAAAAAATTATATAATTTGAAATTAAATAATGCAAAATCATACATAAAAATGTGACATGTGTCTGATGATAATTATACACTTCGACCAAAAATTAAAAAATACTTAACACGCGACATAAATAAACAGCCATCTATCAAGAATGACAAGAGGAACATGAAAAAAAAACACCTAATATATGAGAGCATGCACCCCAATAAAGAATTGCTTTAAAATAAAACAATGAAAAATCATGACATGTGAAATGTATGTTGATACACTTATAAATAATACTCAAGGGTGAAATAAAAAACACCTTATCTACCGATATTTCCACAGTTAAACATACTCAGTGATCACTTGTACTAAAACAAAAATAAAGAAATACTTCACAAATGATAAGAGGAACACATAAAAATAAATAAGCGAGCATGTCCCAAAAAAAATTAGTAAAAGATAAAATAATGATAAAACGTACAAGAAGGGGCAAAATATTTGTCGCAAAAACTTATTAAATGCTCATTTGCTCTAAGATATTTAATGTTTGCAATTTACTCCTAGTTTATCATTTATTTATTATTTATCTAGGCTTATATATCTTTTATTTATTTATCTATTAATTTATCTATTTATCAATTTATTTCAATATCATTATTATTAAGTGCCTATTTATAATGATATTTAAATCTAGCAACATTATGCTTACGTCATCCAGGAGTTATTATCCCACCTGAAATCGCCATATAAACACAAATTAATAAAGAAATACCCAATGGGTGAAATAAAAAGCATGATCTATCTTTTCAAGAATGAAAAGAGGATATAAAAATATAACAGAGCATGTCCTATAAACATGATAAAGAATTATTTAAAATCGTACAAATGTGAAACATGTAATATGACATATACTTAAGGGATCTGGAATGAGCGTTTTGAGCGTTTCGACAGTATTTTTTGTGGGAAATGAGAGCACATCAGACATATCGAATTGCATTCTGAATACGAAGAATGTCTTTCTCATATCAAATAATTTTCATTTTTTGAAATTCACGATATAATGCAAATTTTATGACAAATTATTAAAATTTGATATTTTTCAAAAATATTTCAACCCATATCTTCAATACGAAAGGTCAAAATTTTCAATTGATCGTCGGCCTTTCCTCCCAGCTACATATACTTAAAGAATGTATCATTAAATTTATAAAATTTACTTCGAGGACTGTTATATATCAAAATATCAATTTTAATGATTTGTCATAAAATGTGTATTACATTGCGAATTTCAAAAAATCAAAATTATTTGATATCAGGACATTCTTAGTATTCAGAATGCAATTCGATATGTCTGATGTGCTCTAATGTCCCACAATAAATACTGTCCAAACGTTCATACCCCAGCCCTTAACATAAAACAAAATAAAACGGTCATGATAATATGACATTAAGGGCGAACACCACTAATGAAGCGTCTTGGTTGAAATGCACGTGAAAATTAATGTCTTTCTTTGCTCAATTTGAGGCCTTTTTGGCTCTCATAGTTGCCTGATGTACCCCGTTACATTTTATTAAGAAACAAGGTAGTATAGTTTCTCTCCATTGATTTTGCAATAGCGTCTCCAGGAGGGGGGCTCAGAGGGCTTTCAGATTTATGCGGTGGGGGGCTTAATGGCTAAAATCGCCAAAAATCGCCTGATTTTACATATCCCTCTAGCGTTGGTTGTCAGTAGATTGCAGTCACTCCTCATCAAGTGTTGACAAAGACAACAGTGGTTGTTGAAACGTACACAGTAAGTGCATTTTCTTGGATCAGATACTACGAACTCTGGTTTACTAGTTTACTCTACCGATCCTGATGAATTTGTTCAATCAATAACGATATCTGGGGGACCAATCACAAGCCAGATTCATTTAAAGATGCATTACATCATGACCAATTTTAGTTAGGCCAGAAATTGGCCTAACTCTCCATAGAATCCCGTGTTAAAAAGTTATCCGCAATCCAAAGTCAGTAGTCCACTTGGGAAGCTAACAAACAGAGGGCGTACGGTGACTGAAAAGATTAGATGTGAAAATCTATCAATTGTGCACAAATAATAATCAGAGTTTTAAGCTTAAATGCAATAGCCAGAAGCACAATTGGCAAGTGGAGTACGGAGAAGTCTAGCTACACCCTGGACGGGAAAAAAACAGTATTTGAAACGAGGAAATGTGCAATATGACTTAATGTAATACATTAGAAAAGGCTTAAAAGGCAACTATTAGGCCCTGATTCATATTTAATCATCATTTAGGCCTGTAAATTAGATTGTCTGTGTAAATTTAGCAGGATCCGACTTTTATGACGACTTTCAAAATGTGTTACATTTCAGAAACACCAAGCTGTTTGTGAGGTGGCGTTAGCTGTATGGGTTATAGGTTGAACTTTTTACAATATTTCTGGAAAAAAAATCCTGAAATCCATATATTAATTTTTACAATGGATGTCGTCATCTGACCTTCTGCTTGTAGAAAGGGGAAGTTTTGAAGAACTGAGTTGTTTTCCCGGCCCATGTCTGTACAGAAAGTCAGTGGGGGTTATTTACTGGTGTGCACCCTAAAAGGCCCTTGTCATAACCAATGGTGGCGGCATGATTTTTCCCGTGCATGAGGGATTAGGGAAAATTAAATTATATGTCTAAACTTGAGGTTGCATGTGTAAAACATGGTCTTTTTTTAACGCATGTTTGGGGTATTGAAATTATATTTTTTTGGCTTGCACAATCATGGTAAAGATCCATGTCATACATAAGAGATTATAGGACATACCTACTTGGTAGGCCTAATGATAATGCGTAAACTTTGTACCTGTTAGGGAACTGAAATCAGACTGAAAACACAAACGTCATTCGAGGCTCTGTCTCACCAGTTGCATTTACAAGGCCCTTGTTATAACCAGTGGTGGCGGATGATTTTTTTCTGGGGGGGGGAAGGGTCACACAAGGTTCTGAACAGAAACGTCACATACGGACCAACCCACACTACCGAGAACCGCGAATGCCGAGAACCGCGAAAGCCGAGGACCGCTCTAGTTTACATTATTCTTATCACCAGATTTAAAAATTGGAGTAACTTTGGCTTTCTTCCACTCATTAGGAAATTTAGAACTGTTTAAAGAAATATTACAAATATGAGCAAGTGCTTTGACACATAAGGTGCGGCCAATTTGAGTAGTTTTACATTGAATTTATCTAAACCTGGTGACTTATTATTATCCATATTACATATTTGATTATATACAAAATCATAAGATACAGAAGAGAATCTAAAACTCTCACTATGGTTACATCGAGATATACTACTTTTTCCATCATTACATGGGCAAGTGATATCAACATTATCAAATTGTCTGCTAAGTTCTTCACCTACTGAGGTGAAGAATTGATTAAATGAGTCAGCAGTGTCTTTACCTGTAGCAATATTACCATGACCATTTTGACTTATAATATTAGGCACAGTTGGTTTATTATTTTTACTTGGAATTACTTTTTTAAGTGTTTTCCATAACTTTTTACTATCATGTACATTATCATTAATTGCCCTTTCAAAGTGCTTCTTCTTCAAATAAAATTTCATATTATTAACTCTATTTCTAACTGACTTAGCCTTTTCCCAATCATCAGGGTCATTTGTTTTATGAGCCTTGGCATACAAATAATCCCTATCCTTACACAATTTAAGAAAATTACTGTCTACCCATTCAGGAGATGTCCTTTATACGCTTAGTTTAAAAGGTGCATGTTTATCACATGCTTCATTAAACAATGATTGCCACTTAGATAAAGCATCATCAACATCATCAATACAGTTTACTTGTTCCACAAAGTGTGATTCATCAAAATTTTTGAAGTTTCTGGATGTGACAGTTCTTGGAGGCAATTTAATTTGTTTGTGTTTACGAACAACATATATTAATGAGTGATCACTAAGTCCTAGACTATGTACACCTGACGAAATGACCAATTCTGGACGAGACACAAAGATCAAATCAATTATAGTTCTACTTTTGTCAGTAATTCTAGTGTAATCATTAATGAGTTGACACATTTGGGAATTTTTTGCAAGATTGGTTACTTTTTTAGAATCACATTTTTTGCAACATCCAAATTAACAAATTATACACATCTTCATAAATATCATTGCACTTTTGAAACAAAACATTCATTTTATCAATATAATCAACAGTAGAATCTGGTGGTCGATAAATAGTACCTACAGCAACAGGTTTGGTGTTAGGTAAGTTGATTTCAACAAAAATTGCCTCTACCTCATCATCATGAATATCAATATTTTCTTTAAAACATAAATTTTTCTTTTACATAACACATTACTCCACCATGAGTCATCCCATTACTTCTATCAAGACGACAAAAATTATAACCACTTATCATAAGTTCAGAGTCATCAATACTATTATCTGTCCAGGTCTCACTCAGACAAAGAACATCAATATTGTTTTCATGCACAAAGATATCCAGATAATCAAGTTTGTCAATAACACTTCTAATGTTTAGATGAGCCATTTTGAGACCTTGTTGCAACTTGCACTTTAAATCAACAAAACACTTACCAAAAGGGAGCTCATCATTAGCAATTCGTGTAAAACAGCAATCACATAACCAATTCACAAAATTATCTGTTAAAGATCTACCAATACATTGAACATGAAAATCAAGATTACAATTATTACAAGATAAATACTTAGCCTTACCAATTTTACAATTACACTGTCCACAGAACATATGTTCTTGGCAACTATTGATATTATTATTTCTTTAACACGAGTCCTTTTTTTATTTACCTCTTCCTCCACTGAGATGGAGTCATGTGAAAATCCTGTTGGAAAGCATTTGAAGCACAAGAAATAAAGTTCCGGGCAAGGAGAGCTCTGCCTGATTTTGACAGGTGCAGGCCTTCATCCGCGATATGAGTTCTTTCAATATTGTTATTGTTGATAAAGAGTAAGTCCTTTGCGTTACATAAATCATGAAGCCTAGCATTAAATTCGTTGATCCACATTCGATGGGCGTAATTTCTCTGAGTAGTAAGTGATGATATCGCGATTTTAATTGAAGGGTCAGTTTTCAAGATTGCAGCTAGAAGAGAGTTGTACATATCAAGACATTCATTTACAAGGCATTTTGACAAGTCATTTGTAGCACAGTGGATAATGATTAAGTCCGGTTGTTCCTCTTCAATGATAGGGGCAGCCAGTTTTGTCCATGGCCTACAAGAAGTTTTGGGATGGAATCTCCAATTATCAATATCTTCCTTCTGGTATGTTTGCGTGAAGCTGAAGCTGTTGGTTGTGGTGGTTCATGAGTTGGTTCAACAGGGGTAGGAGATGGCGTGGGAGGAGGGAAAAGTAATCTTGGCTTTGGTACAGGTCTAAGTTTCTTGGTTGGAGAGTTGCGGCTGGTTACAATTGTGGGGATATTCCTGGGCACGTCGCAGTCCTCAACTTGCAGAGCACTAAAACGGTTGCTGGTGGGAATAGTAGCAACTGCTTCACAAGTCTGTGGGGCGGGGGTAGGGTTTGGATTCACAATTGGTTCATAGGATGGCTGTTGTTGAAGTAGTGAAGTTCTTGGTGCTGGTTTTGGTACTAGTTTAGGTGCTTCCTCACATTGGGTGGACATACATGTGGTGGTGGTGTCACATTGGGTTGATGCACATGACGTGGTGGTAGTGGTTTGTGTTCCAACACTGGCATAAACTGGAGCATCATCTGTTTGTATTTCAACAGCTCTGGAAGATGAATAGTCCATGACATTTGCAGAAGCATTGAGATCAAAACATGGCAGTGTTGAGCTTCGCTGGGGGGTTGATGTTTGAGGCTGCGTACAAATTGAAGTGTTCTGGCAGATGTCTGGAGAGGGGCCAACAAATGATGTGTCAGAGTCAATTCTACTGCTGATTTCATGAAGGACGGAGTCTACCCATTCAGTATGCTGGGTGCCTTGAACAGAAATAGTAAATGTTGAAGTATACATAGTAATAGTTGCCACTGGTGTAGAAGATCTGAAGATAAGTCCACATTTGCCCTTGCATTCAGGGGATCCATACATAGCTGATAATTGGTGGCGAACTTCTTGAATACATTCAGGGTCCACATGTATTGTAGTGGAAAATGTTTTTGGAATAATTTTCCATTTCTCAGTGTTGTAGATTTCTCCATTTGTAAATCCAGCAAAGGACAAGTTCATGAAAGTATGTATAGTACTCCATGCTGAGCCAATTGTCCTATTCAGGGAAGATGCCATTGTTCAATTAGGACCCTATTGTCCAGTGAATAGATGATGGCTGGATGCAAAACAGGAAGTGCAGTGATGAAAATCAATAATGATGTTTACAGTTTACAGTTCCAAGTTGTAGATATTACTCAAAATTGATATATAAAATGCAATATAATTGCAAAATTATATGTCCATACAAAATAAAAAGCACATGTGAAGAATCCTGGTGCTTAGCTGGTTACAACAGTATAAAATTTATGTAGTATACTTCAATGAAGACTGTTAAATTGACGGATGTTTGGGAGCTCAAGAAGTGTGTGTGTGTGCACTCTTGACTCAGCAGCTATATCTGCTTGGGGATACTTTCACTAACCTCACTGCTGTTACCGGTACATGGATTAGACTGTGCAACCAAACCGGAGGTATTGCTGGAGCTATGACCGCTATCGCGCAAGGGATCGCGAGGATCTGACTCAGAACTGGGGTGCGAGTGATTAGCATTCCTGGGCAGGGGGTCACAAGTAGCAGGTGTGGACAACTCGCCAGGTATGAAAGGAGGCTCTGGAGGAGTACATTCAGGGACCACTTCAACAAACTCGGAATCCTCGGTGGGTGGAGACGACTTGGGAAAGGGACGAGAATCCAGGTCAGGATAATACTGGACCTTAAAGCACTCAGATTTCTTGATACGATAAGAAGTATTCCGAAGCTGAGAACCCACAAATTTGCGGATGTTGCACCATGGGCCTTCGATAGTAGTGACTAAGTAGCGATCTCTAGCATGAGATTTTTTGCGATCTGAGTAGAGGTAGACAAGATCACCAACCTCCAACTCTGCTGCTGGGGAGGCAGAGGCTAATGGGGCCTTTGAATGAGCACTGTGTGGGTGGTTGGCTTTTCGCAAGGCATGCTGGGCCTGAATCATTTGACAATCAGTGAAAGGAACCTGCTCATTGGTAAACTGGTCTCGCTGAAACCACATCTCACGGGCTGAAAGACCTCGAGATCTGATGCGAGTATTAAGGGCTGCAGTAGCAATGGCAAGTGATAATGCTGTAGCCGGACCACCTGTAGAATCTTGTCTGAGCAACTCATCTTCAAGCTCACGAATGGCTTTCTCAGCAACAGGATTCTTGTTATTATTTTTAATACGACTGATCTCAACCGATAGATGGTAACGTGTGAGAAGTTTGTCATTGGCGAGTCGAACAAACCCTGGTGCTGGGTCAGTACGAATGACTGCAGGGGGCCATCAAGTGGACGAAGTTCAATGCACAATTGAATCAGGGCATCACGCAATGTGCCATGTTGTTCATTCTCGACAATGCAAGAAGCTGTGTAGGACGTTGAGGTTTCGCGCAGCACAAGGACTAGCTGGCGGCTACGCTTCAGGATATCAGCTGCAAAAGAAATGCCAACTGCATCGGGAGGGTCACTTGAGGACTGCTCAATCAATGCCTTAGGGGCATTGGACAGAGAAGCACACTGGTGACAAGTTGATGTCACTTGATCAATAGCCTTGTCCATATCAAGAGCATAAAAGTAACGCTGGGTCACCAAACTGAGCTGATGTTTGGACGGATGGTCAAGTTGGATGTGCAGGGCAGTGAGAAGACCATTTAAGACCTGTCTGGGAACAACAATACAATCGCGAGTTGGGGACAATGGTTGATCATGACGAACAACAAGTAGGCCATCTCTAGCGATAGATGCAACCTGCAAATAGCGCTTCACATCTTTGACAGAAGTAGCTTTCTTTGAAGGGCGAGTGCCCTGAACTAGATGAGCATGTGTTCGTCGCAGATCCGGGCATTCCTGCTGAATAGCATGCCAGGCTGCTTTGCTGGCAAAGGAGAGCTTAGCTTTCCCGGACAGAATGTCATGTGCGGAAACACGAAGGACAGTTGCTTCCTCTTCACGTTTGATAAAGGAGCATATTTGACAAGTGGGCTCAGTGCTGTCAGGGGCATTACGACTAGCAAAGTCTGAGGGGGTGTTAGCTGATCCTGCAAGATGACGAACAGATGCTTGGAAACGACTGACAGTGGAGAGGAATGTGGACACGCGAGGACTGGCTGAAAACTCAACCCGGCAGAGCTTTTCATATGCCTGAACACAAGGTTTGCTGTCAGTGAGGATACATGTCTTGTGTTTGGACTGAATAACATAGGGACTGAAGTGCTTGGTGGAGGCAGAAATAGACAGCGCCTCAATTTCACAGGGTAACCATGTTGGCTGTCGATCACGCAATTTAGCACTGAAGAACCCGGCGAGGAAGAGTTTGTCATTGCGGGAAATATACAATGTCGACCCAATGCTATGTTTCTTCACGGATCCATCAGTAATGATCCAAAGCTGATCATTGGGATGGGGAAGTGTGACTGCCCTAGCGGAAGACAGTGCTGCTTGAGCCTTGTGAAAAGCAGTATGCAGACTATCAGACCATGTAAGCTCTTCAGTTGATTGGTGCCCTGCAATAGCATCATCTAATGGGGCTACCAGACTGGCACAATTCTGAATGACACGGGCCAGAACCTTGTATGCACCGATGAAGGACCGCATGCCACTAACTTTGCTTGGAGGCGAGCAGCTGGAAAGTGTGGCGATGCTATGGGGGCTAGCACAAAGGGTTCCATTTGACCAAATCCAACCCAGAATTACTGTCTTTTGGGGGCAAATGACTGTTTTGGAAGCAGAAAGACGTAACCCAGACTTAGACAAAGCTTGCAAAACTTGACGCCAATTCTCAACAAGTTCATCCACAGTATTACCACCACAGTACAAGTCATCAGCGAGTTTTGCTACGACACCTTTCTCTAAGAGGTCACCAAGGACACGACACATCAGTTCCTCAAGGGCTGTTTCAGAACCTGGCATACCCATGGCACACCGTGTATACACACGCACCCCACGAAAGGGAGTTGCAACACCACAGTATTTCATGGACTCATGGGATAAAGGAATTTGGTAGAAAGCACTAGTCAAGTCAGTGGCAATCAAATACTTCCATTTGGCAATTGAACGCAATGTTGAGTCCACATTGGGCATTAGAGAGGGTTGTGGCTTGCTGTATCTACCGACATCAGCAAATGCAGTAACCAGACGAAAGCCTCCATTAGGCTTCTTGACAAGAAAGGACGGGTTAAGGTATTCGACACACACACCGACATCTTCAGGTCTAGCAAAGACGCCTGCTTTTTCAAGCTGATCAAACTTTGATTGCAACTCTTGGAGTTTATCCTGTGCATACAATGGGAGACGACCTTTGCGTTGGGGGGGTTGGACCGGTCCCATATTAACCACAGATTTGAAAGGGCCGACAGCACCATTGTAACCTGGGAAACTAGGGTCAAAAACCTCATCGTACTCATCGAGAAGACTGCGGAAGTTGGATTGCTCACAAGTGCCAAGTATACCATCTGGGTCAAGGGCAACAGCAG